>NC_080170.1:68329727-68629727 GCF_950295315.1 Erinaceus europaeus
TGAGACAGAATTAGAGTATACTATGAAAGGATAGGTCTCAACCGAGTAATGAAGGTGAAGGGTAGTCATTCCACACGTGAAGTCTCTGGACACAGTCTGAAGCATGTTGAGGTGGCAATTGTTGTGTTGATTAGGTTGTGATCGGCAGATGCAATATTATTTGATATGGATTGGGAGAGGCATATGGGAAAGTAGGCCTTATCTAAGGGTTCCAGGACTGGGGGAAGTAGAGGCTCTATAGTGGAGATGTGAGGTTCCTGCTGTCTTAGGGTTCAAAAGACAATCGACAGTTAATGTTATCATCACATTATTTGGTAATTGGGGTTAACTTTGAAAAGTCCTTTTGTTAGGGTTTGCTGTATTTTATATTTTTGTGTGGACTCTGGTGGTTCTCAACACCACTGTACCTTGAAATTTGTTTTTCTGGCATCATCCATATCTTTAGTTGTACATTAGTTCCCAATAGACTATAATGGTTGGACTGGGAAGATAGGTGAGTGAGTCAACTTGGAACCACAAAGCCTTATGTTCCAGATTGGTTCCCAGAAATACTTCTAGCAGAAATGAGCCCTTAATCTCAGACATCACACTCTCCCCCTCTCCCTGTATCCCTCTCCCTTTCTTTCCAACTCTCTATCCTCCTCCTCCTTCTATCTCTCTCCCTCTCTCTATTTCTATCTATATCTATCTCCCTATCATTCATATAGCAATAAATATATAAAGTAAATAGGCCCAGCAAAGTAGTTTACTTGGTTAATGCCCTGCTTTGTCTTGTGCACTGCCCAGATTTCAGCCTGACAACCAACACACTGAAAGAAGCTTTAGTGCTATAGTCCTTTTCATTCCCTCTCTGCCTCTGTTTCTACTTTTATGAAGTAAACAAACTATTTTACATTTGTTAGTGGTGACTTTTCAATTAGGAGATGAATAGTTTATAGTTAATACAGTTGTTGGCAAACATGTAAAAATCAGTTTTCTGAAACAAACTTTCAGCCCCAAATAGGTCCTCCTCCACCTTCATGTACCTGAACCTGAAGGGCACTTGCTCCCTTTAATGTCCTTTAGTTTGGTGCAATTCTCCAAATTCAGTCTAGGCTCCACTTTGTGTTTTCCTTTCAGTTCTTATTTCTCAACTTCTGTCAAAGAGTGAGATAAATTCATATTCATCCTTCTCTTTCTGGCTTATCTCACTTAATAAGACTTCTTGAGGATCCATCCAAGATGAGGTAAAGAAAGTGAATTCATCATTCTTAATAGCTAAGTAATATTCCATTGTACATAGACACCACACATATTTTTCTCTCCAGGCTTATTGCTGGGACTGAAGTCAGCCCTAGAACAATACTGCTCTGGGCAGCCATTTTCTCCCATTTTTATTGAATAGGACAGAAAGAAATTGAGAGAAAAGCAGAAGATATCTAGGGAGAGAAAGAGATAGATAATTGCAGACTAGCTTCACAGCTTGTGAAGCATACTTCCATCTGCAGGTGAGAAGCCAAGGGTTTGAACCCGGATCCTTGCATGGGTATTTGTGCTTAGTACTATGTGAGCTTACTACTATGTGTGCTTAACTGGGTGTACTTATACCTGGACCCCAACCACAACTTAATTTCTCCTCTGTTTTTGGACACCTAAGTTACTTCCATATTTTGGCTATCATGTATTCTGCTCTTATCAACATAGGTATACACAGAACTTTTTTGAAGGCTTGTGTTTGATTCTATAGGATATATACACAAGAAAGGAATTGGCAGCTCATAGATTAGGCCCATTTCTAGCCTTTACAAGCTCTCCAGACTACTCTCCAGAAGAGTTGGATAAATTCATCTTCCCACAAGTATTGCAAAGGGTTTTCTTATCCACAAACTCTCTCCAGAATTTCTTGTTGCTATCCTTTCTGCTCTATGACATTTTCTGAAGAGTAAAGTGGCATCTTATTGTTGTCTTAATTTGCATTTCATTGACCATCAATGACCTGGAGCATTTTTCCTTCTTTCTTCCCATCCTAACATAGATCCCAATGTATAAGGGTAGAAATATATGTAGGGCATTGCATGATGATTAGGGACCCATAATAACATGAAGGTGTTACATAGATTACCCTGTCTATGAACCAAATAAAATAAAGGAGCAGCAGATACATGAAACAAGTATTAACAAGATGAGTCACATTAACAACCATATAGTTAAGAGTAGATTTCAATACTCAATAGGATACAGTGAATGCCCCCCATGTATCAGATATGCAAATGCCCCCAATAAAAAGTGGAACATTCCTACCATGGGTTGGGGTAGGGATAGTCATGGAACATTACCACCAGAGCTGACATTAGAAAAACACTTTCCACCAATCACAGGGCACTGGGATAGTCCACATTCCGATGGGGGGGGGGGTAAGAAAAGCTGTCCCTCAAGCACACAGTATAGGTTGGGGTTGCTGCAGGGGGAGGGGACATGCTTCTTTCAGAGGGCCTGTTGCCACCCAGGCCAGCACCTGGACAGTCCCTGTAGTCCAAGACTGTGTTTGTTGGGAAGACCTCCCCCAGACCCCCACACTGGACTTGGGCTGCCCTGGCCAACAGCTTCCACTGGTCTCCTGGCAACTGGTCAAGCAGTTGGCATCTCTGATTCTGAGCTGACCTCTGATCAAGAGATTGCTCTCTTCAGGTCTGATCCCTATGCGGTGAACTGCTCCCTCCTGTGCTTTATTCAGAAACTGAGGACTTGTCCTGGGATCAACCAGCACCCATATCAGATGGTCAGGAACACTAAGGGGCGAGGGAGGGGAGGGGTGGGGCCAGGGTGGGATGTGGCCTCTCTTGGGTCCTGCCCCTAACACACACACACACGCACACGCACACGCACACGCACACGCACACACACACACACACAGCTATGCAGAGATATCACCACTGGAATATTCAGATCATACTCCAGCTCAGTGTCCAAGCCATTCAAGGTTCCTTCTAGGGTGTGTCCTTCCCAGTTACCCAGTCATGGAACAGGGTGACATGTCAGTGACCCCTGGGCAGAAGAGGAGCAGAGGTGCAAGACCTAAGACTGGAGCCTCTAAAAGAAGCCATGCCTCTTCTGACAGCTCAGGGGTCCAGCAGGTCACTGTGGAAGGGGCTGCACCAGTAGGCGCATGGGGGTTCTCAACCAAAGCTCCTAGGAAGGGAGCCCAAAAGAGGAGCCATACCCCCTCTGCTGCTGCCCAGGCTGCTGGTGATGCAGGCACTGCAGCCCCCTTCAAAGGGACAGCAGACATCACCCTCCCCAGTGGGGAGAGTTACTCAGACACCCTGAGCCATGCACTCTCCAAGAGGGGGACTGCTTCCCAGGGTCCCTCAGCCACTGCCTTGTCCTCTTCTGGGGCCCTGAGTGCAATGGGCTCCAAAGCCCCAGGCTCTGAAACTGACAAAGCACAGACATGGCAGACCCCCACAGCCAGTAATACTGTCCCTAGATTTGTCATCTACATGGCAGAGGTCTACCCTGGCAGGCCCAAGGCTGTGGGAGGGACAGCTCCCACTGCAGTGTCTGGAGCAGACGGCAAAAACAGCAACAGGGGTGATGGGGGCACAGCCATGAGTACCCCTCAGGTCACAAATCAAGATGCTTCCAGCACACAGGGGAGCCAGGGCACAGTCCAGTCATCCCCTGTGCAGGTGCTACCTGGGGGCCACATAGGGAAGGATGCCAGGACCCCCACCTCTGCCAGTGGTCTCTCCAGTGGAGCACCCTCCAGCACAGGAAGATGGGGTGCCCTCCTCCACTATAGGCCTTCCACCCCACGACTCCACTGCACCCCCAGGGACTCAGAGCTCCTGCTCTACACTATCCATTTTGAGGGCCCAAACCTGCAGCCTGCCCCGCTCTACAGCTGCCCAGGCTGCTGGCAACTGCCACTTTTATAAGGGAAACAGGTACCACCCTGCCCAGTGGAGGGACTCACATTGGCACTCTAAGCCATGATCATTCCAAACAGGGAACTGTGACCCAGGGTCCCTCAGCCACTGCCTTGTCCTCCTCTGGGGCCCTGGGTGCAATGGGCTCCAAAGCACCCAGCTCTGAGACTGACCCAACACAGACACAGGACACCCCCACAGCCAGGAGTACTGTCCCTAGATTTGTCATCTACATGGCAGAGGTCTACCCTGGCAGGCCCAAGGCCGTGGGAGGGACAGCTCCCACTGCAGTGTCCAGAGCTGACCCCCCGCAATAGCAACACGGGTCATGGGGGCACTGCCAGGAGTACCCCTCAGGTCCTGAACCAAGATCCTTCCAGCACACAGGGGAGCCAGGGCACAGTCCAGTCATCCCCTGTGCAGGTGCTCCCAAGGGGCCATTCAGGAAAGGATCCAGGACCCCTACCTCTGCCAGTGGTCCCTCTAGTGGAGCACCCTCCAGCACAAGAGCAGACGGGGGGCCCTCCTCCATGGTGACCCCAGGTAATTGGGGCTCCAGTGCTACATTTCTCACCGTGGGGGCCAAATCCAGCAGCCAGCCTACCTCTGCTGTTGTGCAGGCTGCAGCCCCCACAGGCATACCCACCACTTCTGCAGGGACAAGAGATAGCACCTTACACAATGCTGGAGACAGGAGAGTGGGTGCTATCACCATGCAGCAGACACTGAGCCTGGGGGACTCTATCAAAGTGGGGACTGTGGCCCAGGGTAACTCAACCACTGTCCTGTCCTCCTCTGGGGCCCTGGGTGAGAAAGAACACAGGGCCTCAGGGATGACAGGAAAAGAAAGTCCACCACTGCAACATCTGAAGTCCCCATGCCTGGTGCTGGCACCAGAGTCACTAGTGACTTGGAATCACCTAACAATAAGTTGCAGGCCCTGAGCTTTACCCATGCCAGCATTTCTGGGACTGTGGCCCAGGGTTCAATGACTAGTTCTCTGTCCCACTCAGGGAACCAGGGTGGGAAAGACCACAGAGTGAGCAGGTCTGTTAGGAAGCAGAAATCCACTACTGCACCATCTGGAGTCACTCCTTCTGGTGGTCTGGGAACAGGTCCCTCAATTAGTGTCAACCTGTCTGGAGGGACAGCTCACTCAAGCATTTCTGGTGCTGGCAGCAGAGCCACCAGAGACATAAAACTAGCTAAAAGGAGGCTGCAGGGTCTGAGCCTTACCCATGCCAGCATTCCAGGGACTGTGGCCCTGGGTAACTCAGCCACTGTCCAGTCCTCCTCTGGGGCCCTGGGTGGGAAAGAACACAGGGCCCTCAGGTATGACAGGAAAAGAAAATCCACCACTGAAACATCTGAAGTCCCCATGCCTGGTGCTGGCTCCAGAGTCACCAGTGACTTGGATTCATCTAACAGTAAGTTGCAGGTTCTGAGCCTTACCCATCCCAGCATTCTGGGGACTATGGCCCAGGATTCAATGACTACTGCTCTGTCTCACTCTGGGAACCAGGGTGTGAAAGACCACAGAGTGTGCAGGTCTATCAGGAATAAAAAATCCACCACTGCACCATCTAGAGTCACTCCTTCTGGTGCCCTGGGAGCAGGCCCCTTGGTCAGTGTCAACCTGTCTAGAAGGGCATCTCACTCAAGCCTTCCTGGTGCTTGCAACAGAGTCACCACTGACTTGAATTTACAAATAAATAATCTGCAAGCTCTGAGCCTTTCCCATGACAACATTCCAGGGAATGTGGCCCAGGGTAAGTCAGCTAGTGTCCTGTCCTCCTCTGGGGCCCTGCATGGGAAAGAACACAGGGCCTGCAGGGATGACAGTAAAAGGAAATCCACCACTGCACCACCTAGAGTCACTCCTTCTGGTGCTCTGGGAGCAGGGACCTTTAATAGTGTCAATCTGTCTGGAGGGGCAGCTCACTCAAGTCAGTGACTTGAACTACAGATTTTGAGTTTGAGTGACTCCAACACAGGGCTGACTATGGCCCAGGGTTCTTTACCCACTGCCCTGTCCACATCTTGGGCCCTGGGTGGGATGGACCACAAATCAGCCAGGTCTGCCAGAAGGAAAACCACCACTGCTCCATCTGGAGTCACTACTTCTGGTGCAGTGTTCTAATGTTCCCAGCCTGTCTGGAGGGGCTGCTCACTCAAGCCCTTCTGGTGCTGGCACCAGAGAATCACCAGTGACTTGGCTTCCCTTATAAGTAAGATGCAGGCTCTGAGCCTAACCCATCCGAGCATTCCTGGGATTGTGACCCAGTGTCACAATGCCACTTCCCTGTCCAACCCTAGGGTCTCTATGAGGAAGAACCTCAGACCTTCAAGCTCTGACTGCAGACCCAGGCAGACCACCACAGCTCCAAATGGGGTCGCCACCTTTCCTGGTCCTTCAACTGCAGGCCCCCAGACAAGTGCTGCAGCCTCTCCAAAGACCACTGCCACAGTGAAGTCCAGAGCTGGGAGCCGTGATGACTATGAAATCCACACCCTCATCACTGGCCTGGCAGCTCTGAACATTTAGCTTACATATATTGTTATTTTTTAATTTACTTTTATTTTTAATTTTAATTTGATGGCCTTAAACTTAGAGAGGGAATTAGAGATGAGGAGCAGGAGCAGGAACTCAGATCCACACGCACTGTCATGTGGCAATGTGTGTGATTAACCAGGGGGACGGCCACCAATGTTTTATTTTTGTTTTTTTTATTTTAATTTTCAATTTAAATTTTTCATTTTTGTTTTTTATTTCATTTTTAGTTATTACTACATCTATTTTTAATTTACTATTTTAAAGCATATTTTATTTTTATTCTATTATTAGTTTATTGTATGAACCTTTTATTTCAGTATTTCAGGGTCATTTCTGGGGCTTGGTTCCTTAACAGTGCTTCACATTGCTCCTGGAAGCAGTCTTATTTTCTACTTTCCATTTTTAGTTGCATGTATATAAAAAAGTATGGTATATGGATACCCTCAGCACTAGCCTGTAGGGGCTTGTCATCCACTTCCATGTTACACTTTAATTTCTTGTCACTAGGCTTGATGCCTGCACAGTTACCCCACTATCCTGGTGGTTCTATTTATATACTTTCCTTTGGAATAGAAACTTTGAAGGCAGGAGGAGATAGATAGGGAGAGAGACACCAGCAGCTTCCCCCCGGGGTGTGGACCAGGGTGCAACATCTGGTCTTGAACACAGTGGCCTGTAGAGCAGCGAACTTGCAGGGCAGTGTGGCCAGCAGCTGGGGCTCTGGAGGGACGCAGGTGCAGGGCTGATGCTAGATGTACCCTGTGATTGTGGCCAGTCTGCCTTCCCACCCCCAGGAGTATCATCTGCAGCACGGGACACACCAGAGTTAGAGGGACCTGGAGACCCTGAGCAAAGACCTGCTCAGTAAGTGTCCATGGGACGATCCTCTGATCCCTCTATTCTGAGTGGAAGGAGGCCCAGGTACAGTGTGAATCTCAAACCAAACAAATAGAGCCTACATGTAGGACAGTGCCCTATGCCTCCTTAGTGACATGTCTTATCTGTCAAACAGTCCAGCATTACACAGAGTCATTTTAGTGATTACTGGTGGAGAGAACAGACTAAGTCTAGCTTAGCAGTTTTAGTGTGTTAGCACTAATGAGCAAGTTCCAGAAGTCCAGAAACACACACAGATACAGTGTTTTCATGGAGACCCTGGGCAACTCCTACAGGGCACTTGGCTGCTGAGCATCCTGGGCAGAGGACAGTTCTCTCTGCAG
The DNA here is from genome assembly GCF_950295315.1 of Erinaceus europaeus. NCBI lineage: Eukaryota > Metazoa > Chordata > Mammalia > Eulipotyphla > Erinaceidae > Erinaceus > Erinaceus europaeus. The sequence goes on from NC_080170.1 coordinate 68,337,410, forward strand.
CATGCAGCTGACAGGGTGGATCTTGCCTCACAGGCAGCTTTCACACAGACCCCTGAGATTGATTTTAACTCAGGTATTTATTCTCACAGCACACCAATCCTCCAGTCTCCCCTTTAGTAAACACTCAGCTCTTCTTCTGATGCAGGACCTCCTCTGGTCTTGGAACCTGCACAGGGAGGACACTCAGAGTCTTTGCTAGAGATAGAGACAGAGATAGGGAGAGAGAGAAAGAGAGATGAGATACACCAAACACAGATAAGAAGAGACTACAAGCAAAGCTGTACAGCTTCTGGCCACCATTCACACTTCTACCAAAAAGTAGATGGTCAAGGCTTCCTGCTGAGAGAGGACAGTCTGTCTTCAACTAAGAGCCCCTCTGGGTTTGCCCTTCTACTCTCAAATTCAGTTAAACGAATGCATTTATATCACTTCCTAACAATGATATGGTTGCTGTGATGTGCAGGTTTCTCTTTTTCTCTTTCATATGACAGCACATAGCACTGCAGCCCAGGAGGTGGAGCCTTGGCTGGAGTTAGATGAAAAAGTAAGTGCTCCCAAGTTCAATCCTTGACACCACATGTGCCAGAGGGATTGTCTGTGTAGGTCTCTCTCCATCACATTAGACAAATAATAAATCTTTGAAGATGTCTAGCAGCTATTAACGAATTTCAATCTCATTAATTCTTTTCTAATATTTCCTTCCTAACTTCACTAGTGACACACTGCTACTGCCCCCTACTAGATGGGTTGATTCTGGTGCCAACAGTGAAATAATTCTGCATGTTGACTGGGTTGAGTCTCCTGTGTGCTGGGCCTATGACCACACCAGCAGGCCAGGGGCCAGGGTAACAGGGGCTGAAGGGCACCTGTCAGTAGGACCAGTGACTTCCAAGAGAGCAGGCAGTGGTGGACTAGCCAGAGGAACAGATAGGAGCTGCCACAGAGACCTGCAGAGAGAAGTGGACACCTGGCTCTTGTAGAGTGAGTTCTTTACACTGAAAAGGGATCAGTGGGGCTTCCCCCACAGAGAAAGAGCTGGCAGTGCAGGAAGGCCACATATTCTGTGAAGGTTCATCTTCTGCACTCCTCTGAGGACCTCAAGAGGCCCCTTCTCTCTGCCTTCATCATGTGGGAGGGTGCCTTGGGCAATGCAGACTAAGAGTGCCCAGAGGATAAGTTGTAGGCCCACTGCTGAGTGTGACAGTCACCCAGGGGAAAAGGCAATGTGCTCAAAACTTCAACCAGTTGTACCATTTCTTGAAAAAAAACATGGAGGTTATGAGCAGTGATCTGTTGAATATGCCCATGACTTTCCTCAATCCCAGGTGAGAAGGGGATTATTAAGTGAGACACCAGCAGGAGAGAGAGAGGCCACCCCACAGCTCTGAGGTCACCCAAAACCTGGTTCCCTTCAGCACAAGCAAAAGTCAGCATGAGAGGAAATTGGACAATGCCAACAGGAAGGTAACTATCACATTTCATGATCTTTTTGGTCTCCAAACAATTAAACTTGACATAAGCACAATGCACTTAAAATTCTGCAATCCACAGTGACCCTGGGTCCATGCTCCCAGAGGGATAGATAATGGGAAAGCTATCAGAGGAGGGGGTGGGATATATGGAGATTGGGTGGTGGGAATTGTGTGGAGTTGTACCCCTCCTACCCTGTGGTTTTGTTAATTTATTCTTTCTTAAATAAAAAAAAATAGCCACAACAGGGGTCCCTAGTTCCACTCAAATTAAATACCAGTGGGAAACACTGCACCCACAGGTGCTAAATCACCCTTAATGGAAGCTCCTATAACAGCCTGGACAGCCTGGGTAACTCCATAGAGAGCTTGGCCGGCGAGCATCCTGGGCAGAGATAAGGAGGGCTCCAAGCTCTGCAGAATATTCCTAGGGTGTTGGATACATGATTAAGTCAGGAACAGGCTTTACACAAACTCCTGAATGTTCATCTTTACTAAAGGTCCAGCTACCCACTATACCTCCTTCTCCTTTACAACACAGCCAACAACCTTTCTGCATATGAGTCAGCACATATACAACCCATCCTAAGAGACATGGACTCCTATGGAGCTGAGGTCTCATCCTAGGAAGAGTAAAGAGGACCTACCTCATAGAAAGAGAGAGAGAGAGATCTGCAGGAGGGTGGGCAGAGTTTTCTCCTTCTCATGTAAGACAAATAATAAATCTTGAAAATGTGTGGAATGTACTTAAGAATTTAAATCTCATCCATGTTTTCTACTATTTCCTTTCTACTATCACAGGTGACACACCCAAGGCCTCTGGCTTACCAGCAGGCAGGGAAGTAGTAAAATGGGCTTTAGGGCACTTGACAGTGGGGCCAGTGGCATCTGCAGGAGGGTCACTACGACAACAGGCAGTGGAAGGCAGGCCACAGGAGCAGAGACCAGCTTGGAAAGAGACCTGGAGAGAGAAGTAAACCCCCAACTCTGATAGAGTGAGTTCTTCCTACTAACAGGGGACCAGATAACCTCCCCTGACAGAGAAAGAGCTGGCACTGCAAGATAAAAATATGGGTGCTGTGAGGTTCAGCCCCTGCTCCCCCAAGTGACTAAAGAGGCTCTGAACACCATGCCTTCTCCTCTAGCAGCTATGTGCAGGGAGTTGCAGACAAGGAGCAGCTGAGGAGCAAGTGCAGCTAGGAGCCCAAAGGCCCCTTCAATCTACATTTATCCTGTGGGAGGGAGCTTAGAGCTGTACCCAATAGGGACAGCCGAGTATGTGCTGTGGGCCCAGTACTGAATGGTGTGCCACCAGGGATCCAGCCAATAGTGCCCACAATACTCAACCCATGGTGCTGCTCCTAGGGAAAGAACCTCATGTGGTGATCAAGCCTGATATCAAGTTCTTGTGTTAACAGCTTTCAGATGTGCTTGACCAGAGCCAGGGCATCAGGAAGAAATGAAGATTGGACAATGCCAATAGGAAGGTACCTACTGCACTTTATGATTTTTCTAATTTATTAACTCTATGCACATATAAATTTTTGGAAATAGCCAGAAAAAGGGTCCCTAACTCCACTTTAGTTTGTTTTCAGTGAGAAGCACCGCACCCCCAGGCACCATGCATCCTTCATGGAAGGACCATGCAGAGCTGGACAGCCTGGGTGACTGCCTCAAAGCACTTGGCCAGTGAGCAGCCTTGGGAAAGATAAGAAAGGTTGCAAGCTCTACAGGGAATTGCTCTCATATTGGATGTCTGACTCTGTCATAAACAGCCTTCAAACAGACTCTGGAGTTGTCAACTCTGCTCACATTCAGCTTCTCAATTTCTCTGTAGCTGCTTCACTACCACAAAGTAGCTACCCACCTGTCTCCTGGCCAGCACACTCACAGACAGCAAGTCCTTCCTCAGAGCTGAAAACTCCATGGGTCCTGGGTGACACATAGGAAGAAACACAGAGGGTGAGGGTCTACCTCGGGGAGAGAAAGAGAGAGAGAGGAGACAGAATGCTGGTACAGATGTGACAAACTATCCAAGCTGTAAGACACAGATATGAGAGATGAGACTAGCCAAGCTGTACACCTTTTGGACACCCTTTCTTTTCCAGACAGATGATCTGGGTAGGTCTCTCTCCATCCTAGGTGAAAGAAATAATAAATGTTTGAAGATGTGTGATGGCTATTAAAGAATTTGATTGTCATGCAGGTTTTTCTAATATTCCATTCCTAATGTCACTGGTGACACACTGCTATTCCCACAATTAAATGAACTGATTCTGGTGCAACATGAGAACAACTCTGCATGTTGGCTGGGATGAGTCTCCTGTGTACCCGGGCCTGTGACCACACCAACAGGCTGGGGACAGGGATGACATGGGCATTGGGGCACATGTCAGTGGGGCCAGTGACATCTGCAGGAGCATCACTGAGGATGGCAGCCAGTGGAGGACATACCAGAACCAGAGACCATTTTGCCACAGAGACCAGGACAAAGAAGTGGACTTCTGACTCTGGTACGGTGAGCTCTTCACAATTAGGATGGACAATTGGAGCTTTCCTCACAGACAAAGAGCTGGCACTGCAGGAAGGACACATGGGCTGTGTGTGGTGCAGCCTCTGCTCCCCTCTGAATAAGTGTAGAGGCTCTGCACACCTTGCCTTCTCTGGGAGGAGCTGTGGGAAGATGACACACACACAGGGAACAGCTGAGGAGTAAGTGTAGCGAGGAGCCCCCAAGCCCCTTCAGTCTACCTTCACCATGGAGGAGGGACCCAAGGGCTGCACCCAAGAAGGGCACCAGAGCAGGAGCTTTGGGCCCAATGCTGACTGTGGGATTCCACCCTGAGAGAAGCCAGTAATTCCAACAATATGCAGCTGATGAAAGTGGTTTTAGAGAGAAAAGCACGTGGGGTTGGAAGCCCTGACAGTGGCAACAGGCCAGTGAGTTTCTTTAATCCAAGGTGAGAAAGGTGAATATTAAGGTTAGAGCAGCAGGCATGAGAGAAGCATCCACACAGCTCTGGTGTCACCAGCTTTCAGATCCCCTGGAGCACAGACCAAGAGGAAGATTGGACAATTCCAACAGGGAGGTAATTATTGCATTTCATGATTTTTCTGGCCTCCAGACTTCATTAAAATGATACATGATTAGCACAATCAGCATTTCCTAGCTTCACTGAGGTTTAGTTCCAGTGGGAAACACTGCACCCCAGGCACTGGGACCTACTTAACAGAAGCTCCCACACAGAGCTGCATGCACAGTCTGGTGACTCCATCAGAGCACATGGCCAGTGAGCATCCTGGGCAGGGAGACAATGAGGGTTGCAAGCTCTGCAGAGGAGTCCTCATGGGGTGCATCCCTGACTTGGTCAGGAGTGGCCTTCACACAGACTCCTGAGTTGTCTTCTCTGCTCAGGTGCAGTCATCCTCTAGCTCTCTTATCTCCTCCTACTCTACAACACAGCCACCCACATCTCTCCCTATCAGAATATGCAGCAGCCGTTACTGAGAGCCAAGGACTCATCTGGTCCTGGTGTAACATCTGAGGAAGAGACAAGGAGTGCCTGCCTCATGGAAAGACAGAGAGGACAGAAAGACAGACAATGCAATGAAGACACTAAAAGCAAAGTTGTTCACCTTCTGTACATAAAAACAATGGAGTTGGTCAAAATGTAGATGGTAAAGGCTTTCTAGACAGTTAACGAAGCCACTGTATTAATTTGAGAACATGAGAAACCCCTCTGGACTTGCATATTTATTTCCATATATTAAGTGATTGGTTTCATGTCATTTCCTAGCTCTAATATGATGACTGTCCTATGCAGGTTAGTCTCTTTCTCTTAAACATGACAGAATATGGCAATTGCTGCCCAGGAGGATAAGTCTTGGCTGAGGCTGGAGAGAAAAAAGTGCTCCCAAGTTAAGTCCCTGACATTACAGGAGCTAGAGTGATGATCTGTATATGTGTTTTTCCGTCACGTTATAGAAATATTTCTATGAAGATGGATGTCAGTTATTAAATAATTCAAATGTCATTTATGTTCTCTAATATTTCTTCCTAATATCACTAGTGACACACTGCCACTGTCCCAGTTCCATGTGTTCATTACGGTACAACACTGAAATAACCCTTCCTGTTGACTGGGTGAGTTTCCCATGCACCAGGAACCTGCCTCCACACAAGCAGTGGAGCATAATCAAGAGGATCATAGAACAATTTGCCACAGAGACCTGGAGAGAAAAATGGAAACCTGACTCTGGTAGTGGGAACTCTTCACACTAAGGAGGGACCTGAAGAGATTCCCACACAGAGCAAGAACTGTCACTGATTACATACTCTGTAGAGGTTCAGCCCCTGAACCCCTCTGAGTAACTGAAGAGGCCCCACCCTGCCTTCTCCTGGGGGAGCTGTGAGGGAGGAGGGTCAGTCAGGGAGCATCTGAGGAGTGAGTGCATTGAGGAACTTCCAGGCCTCTTCTCCCTGCCTTCCTCATGTGGGAGGGAGCCTAGGCCTGTACCCAATAAGGATGCCCACCCTTTCTGAGTGTGACTGCCACCCTGGTATTGATCCAATATGCCCACAATGTTCAGCCCCTGTTACTGCTTTAGGCAGAAAAGCGAGGGGGTTACCTGTTGTCATCTGGTGAACATTTCCATGACCTTCCTTAATCCCTTGTGACAAAGGCTAGTGAGGCAGCACCACTGGGGATGAGAGAAGCCTCCATGCAGCTCTGGGATCACCAGCATCCATCCATTCAGCCAACCTACAGCACAGACATTATACAGAATTAGTAAAGGAAGAAATGCCAATGCCAACACCAAGGTACCTATTGCATTCCCTGATCATTATTATCTCTGAACTTAAAGGTGTAAACTCATTACAATTTACATGTTTGAGAAAAAGCATTCCAAGCTCCATTCAGGGTTGCAGCACAGTGGGGAACACTGTTCTCAGAGGAACTCAGAGATCCCTCTGAGTTCCTTCTGCAGGGTGAGTGGTGCAACCCCCAACCCCAGAACAGAGCCTGATTGAATAAACATGCCAATGACCTTCCTTAACCCAGGTGGAGAATAGGAAGCAGGGAGGCAGCAGCAGCAGGAGGAAAAAAGCCCACCCCACATCTCTGGACTCAGGGACACCTGGGTCCCCATTAGCACAGGGAGAATCCAGCATGGGCCAAGTGAAGACCACATAGTTTCCTCAGGAAGGTATCTCTCATTTCAGCTCTCATTCCCATCTCTATTTGATTAAAACTTACAAAACACATTATGTTTTAAACCAGCAAGCCCTACACTAGACAGCACTGGAGAGTGAGCAGGGTAGGCCCAGTCCAGGGTGTGTGTGGCCTTGGGCAGGTCTCCTCACTCTGTGTTTCAATCACTCCCTCTGGATAAGACCAGAGATGAGGACCAGCTCACATACAGGTAACCCTCTGAGAGCAGGCACCAGGGATGGGTCCACATCTGAGAACTTTGGAAGGGGATGTGTGAATCTCAGCCCTTGCCCACAACCATTTCTTGGGGACAGAGTTCAGAAATGCTGGGCTCACAGCATCTTGACCTGAACAAGCAGATTTCATCCCTGGCCTATTGGAACATCAGTCCCTGCAGCTTCTCTGGCCTCAGTCAGAGCTTCTCAGCCAATGGCTACATCTTCGGACAAAAAAGAATGCACTTTGGGAGTTGGGCTGTAGCGCAGTGGGTTAAGCGCAGGTGGCGCAAAGCACAAGGACCGGCATAAGGATCCCGGTTTGAACCCTTGCTCCCCACCTGCAGGGGAGTCGCTTCACAGGCGGTGAAGCAGGTCTACAGGTGTCTTATCTTTCTCTCCTCCTCTCTGTCTTCCCCTCCTCTCTCCATTTCTCTCTGTCCTATCCAACAACGACAACAACAATAATAACTACAACAATAAAAAACAACAAGGGCAACAAAAGGGAATAAATAAATAAAATAAATAAAATAAAAATATTTAAAAAAATTTTAAAAAAGAAGGCACCCAGCTCTCCCGGATCAACTAGGAATACCAAAGGAGACCACCCGGACCGAAACAAGACAGGACTAGAATGACCACAGGAACCCAGTAAATCACCCGTGAGTACAAACACGCGTGGCTGGTGACAGAGAGGAGAGAGGGGCCTAAGGAGAGATTAAGTGACTGCTCACAGTTCAACAGTTTGTCAGTGGAGACACCACCTCCAGTCTGCTCCACCAACAAGGGGACAGCTGAAGGGAGGAAAGGACTCCCCAGAGACTCACCAAGTACAACTCTGAGTCTCCATTGCTACTACCCTCAGAATCTGGAGCAGCAACAGGGAGGGACACCAGGGTACAGAGATCTAACCGGGAAACTCAGAAGACCTATACCTCGGTGGCATAGCTGAGGGGCTGTGAAAGCCTCTTTGCATAACCACTGGATTATCTCTGCCACACCCTGCTTTATCTTTTGGTCAGGAGTCAGTGATTAAGCTAAGAAGCCTATTGATAGTTTAAAAGCCCTCAGGCTCCCATAGCCTACAGGGGGAAAAAAAAAAAGGCTTTTACACCACTGAACTCCAACTCAGGGATTGAAAAAACTGTTAACTTATTTAAAATGGTTAAAACAACAAGAAAAAATAATGGAGACTCGAACCAGGACAAGAGTCCAGCTAAAAGTCCTCCAGAGGGTGAAGCACAAAACAACGAGTTCAACATCCAAACATTAGCTAAGGAAATAATAACAGGAGTGAGTAAAGAATTTGAAAAAATTGTAATCAGAAATGCAGGAACAACAAATGAGAATATGGAAGAAAACTCTAATTATCTCATGGTTATTAGAGAGCTGAAAGCTGAAATTGCTGAGCTAAGAAGGCAACTAGCTGAACAAGCTAAAACAGTATCACAGCAGGGCAACAAAATAGACGAACTCCAGAAAGCAGTAGAGGGCAGAGAGAATAGAATCAATGAGGCTGAAGACAGAATTAGCAAGATTGAGGATGAATTAGAGACAACTAAAAAAGAAGTAAGAGATCTCAAAAAGAGATTAAGAGATGCTGAAAACAACAACAGAGTCCTATGGGATGACTTCAAAAGAAACAATATACGCATTATTGGCTTACCAGAGGAAGAAAGAGAAGGGGAGGAAGAAAGCGTTCTCCAGGCCATAATAGCTGAAAATTTCTCTAGTCTAGACAACACCAAAGACATAAAGATTCAAGAAGCCCAGAGGGTCCCAAACAGAATTAACCCAGACCTAAAGACACCAAGACATGTCATACTTAGATTGGAAAGGAATAAGGATAAAGAAAGGATCCTCAAGGCTGCAAGAGAAAAACAAAGAGTCACCTACAAAGGAAAACCCATAAGACTAGCAGCAGACTTCTCCATACAAACACTACAGGCCAGAAGAGAATGGCAAGATATCTATCGAGTGCTCAATGAGAAAGGCTTTCAGCCAAGAATACTATATCCTGCTAGATTGTCATTCAGACTAGATGGAAGCATCAAAACCTTCCCAGACAAGCAACAGTTGAAGGAAGCAACCATCACCAAGCCTGCCCTGAAAGAAGTTCTGAAAGGTCTCCTATAAACATTCAGACCACCACAAATAGGACATATATCAAAACACTCTAAAACTCTACAAGAATGGCGTTAAAATATCTTCAATCTTTGATATCACTAAATGTCAATGGCCTGAATTCACCTATTAAAAGACACAGAGTAGGAAGATGGATTAGAAAACACAACCCAACAATATGTTGTCTACAGGAAACTCACCTAACGCAACAAGACAAACACAGACTTAAAGTGAAAGGATGGAAAACTATCATTCAAGCCAATGGCCCACAAAAAAGGGCAGGAACAGCTATTCTCATATCTGACATGATAGACTTTAAAATAGATAAGATTAAAAAAGATAGGAATGGACACTACTTAATGCTCAGAGGATCAGTCAATCAAGAGGAATTAACAATTATTAATATCTATGCACCCAATGAGAAGCCATCTAAATACATCAAACTTCTACTGAAAGAGTTACAGCAATATATTAACAGTAACACAATCATAGTAGGGGACTTCAACACCCCACTATCTCAACTTGGCAGATCATCCAGGAAGAAAATCAGTAAAGACATAAGGGAGCTAAATGAAGAGATAGATAAACTAGAACTATTGGACATTTTCAGAGTCATTCATCCCAAGAAACTGGAATACACATTTTACTCAAATCCACATGGATCATTCTCAAGGATAGACCATACGTTAGGCCAGAAAGACAGCATCAGCCTATTCAAGAGCACTGAAATCATCCCAAGCATCTTCTCAGACCACAGTGGAATTAAACTAACATTTAACAATCAACAAAAGATTAGTAACAGTGCCAAAATGTGGAAGCTCAACAGTACACTTCTTAACAACTTCTGGGTCAAAGAGGAAATCAAGGAAGAAATCAAAATGTTTCGAGAGTTCAATGAAAATGAAGACACAAGCTATCAAAATATTTGGGACATAGCTAAAGCAGTCCTAAGAGGGAAGTTCATAGCTATACAAGCACACATTAGGAAACAAGAAAAGGCACAAATAAACAGCCTGATTGCACATCTCAAAGACCTAGAAGAAGAACAACAAAGGAATCCTAAAGCAACCAGAAGGACAGAAATTACTAAAGTTAGGGCAGAAATAAATAACATTGAGAATAGGAAAACCATACAAAAGATCAATGAAAGTAAATGTTGGTTCTTCGAAAGAGTAAACAAAATCGACAAACCTTTAGCCAGACTCACAAAACAAAAAAGGGAGAAGACCCAAATAAATCGGATAGTAAATGAAAGAGGAGAAATCACAACAGACACTGCAGAAATTCAACATATCATGCGAGGCTTCTATGAACAACTATATGCCACCAAGCTAGAGAACATGGAAGAAATGGACCATTTCCTAGATACCTACCAACTTCCAAAACTAAGTAAAGAGGAAGTGGATAACATGAACAGGCCCATCACAGCTAATGAAATTGAAACAGTTATCAAAAATCTTCCCAAAAATAAAAGTCCTGGACCAGATGGTTTTACAAATAAATTCTACAAAACTTTCAAAGAAGAACTAATACCTCTACTTTTAAAAGTCTTCCAGAAGATTGAAGACACTGGAATACTCCCTGCCAGCTTCTATGAAGCCAACATCACCCTGATACCAAAAACAGACAGGGACACAACCAAAAAAGAAAACTACAGACCAATATCTCTGATGAACATAGATGCGAAAATATTGAACAAAATTCTAGCCAACCGGATACAGCAGTATATCAAAAAAATTGTTCATCATGACCAAGTGGGGTTTATCACAGGCATGCAAGGTTGGTTTAATATACGTAAGTCAATCAATGTGATCCACCACATCAACAAAAGCAAGACCAAAAACCACATGGTCATATCAATAGATGCAGAGAAAGCCTTTGACAAAATACAACATCCCTTTATGATCAAAACACTACAAAAAATAGGAATAGATGGAAAATTCCTGAAGATAGTGGAGTCTATATATAGCAAACCTACAGCCAACATCATACTCAATGGTGAAAAACTGGAAGCATTTCCCCTCAGATCAGGTACTAGACAGGGCTGCCCACTATCACCATTACTATTCAACATAGTGTTGGAAGTTCTTGCCATAGCAATCAGGCAGGAGCAAGGAATTAAAGGGATACAGATTGGAAGAGAAGAAGTCAAACTCTCCTTATTTGCAGATGACATGATAGTATACATGGAAAAACCTAAGGAATCCAGCAAGAAGCTTTTGAAAATCATCAGGCAATACAGTAATGTGTCAGGCTATAAAATTAACATTCAAAAGTCAGTGGCATTCCTCTATGCAAACACTAAGTTAGAAGAAATTGAAATCCAGAAATCAGTTCCTTTTTCTATAGCAACAAAAACTATAAAATATCTAGGAATAAACCTAACCAAAGAAGTGAAAGACTTGTATACTGAAAATTATGAGTCACTACTCAAAGAAATTGAAAAAGACACAAAGAAGTGGAAAGATATTCCATGTTCATGGGTTGGAAGAATTAACATCATCAAAATGAATATATTACCCAGAGCCATCTACAAATTTAATGCTATCCCCATCAAGATCCCAAGCACATTTTTTAGGAGAATAGAAAAAATGCTACAAATGTTTATCTGGAACCAGAAAAGACCTAGAATTGCCAAAACGATCTTGAGAAAAAAGAACAGAACCGGAGGCATCACACTGCCAGATCTCAAACTGTATTATAGGGCCATTGTCATCAAAACTGCTTGGTACTGGAACATGAACAGACACACTGACCAGTGGAATAGAATTGAGAACCCAGAAATGAGGCCCCACACGTATGGACATCTAATCTTTGACAAAGGGGCCCAGACTATTATATGGGGGAAGCAGAGTCTCTTCAACAAATGGTGTTGGAAACAATGGGTTGAAACATGCAGAAGAATGAAACTGAATCACTGTATTTCACCAAATACAAAAGTAAATTCCAAGTGGATCAAGGACTTGGATGTTAGACCAGAAACTATCAGATACTTAGAGGAAAATATTGGCAGAACTTTTTTCCGCATAAATTTTAAAGACATTTTCAATGAAACGAATCCAATTACAAGGAAGACTAAGGCAAGTATAAACCTATGGGACTACATCAAATTAAAAAGCTTCTTCACAGCAAAAGAAACCACTACCCAAATCAAGAGACCCCTCACTGAATGGGAGAAGATCTTTACATGCCATACATCAGATAAGAGTTTAATAACCAACATATATAAAGAGCTTGCCAGACTCAACAACAAGACAACAAATAACCCCATCCAAAAATGGGGGGAGGACTTGGACAGAATATTCACCACAGAAGAGATCCAAAAGGCCGAGAAACACATGAAAAAATGCTCCAAGTCTCTGATTGTCAGAGAAATGCAAATCAAGACAATAATGAGATATCACTTCACTCCTGTGAGAATGTCACACATCAGAAAAGGTAACAGTAGCAAACGCTGGAGAGGGTGTGGGGTCAAAGGAACCCTCCTGCACTGCTGGTGGGAATGTCAATTGGTCCAATCTCTGTGGAGAACAGTTTGGAGAACTCTCAGAAGGCTAGAAATGGACCTACCCTATGACCCTGCAATTCCCCTCCTGGGGATATATCCTAAGGAACCCAAAACAGCCATCCAGAAAGATCTGTGTACACATATGTTCTTGGCAGCACAATTTGTAATAGCCAAAACCTGGAAGCAACCCAGGTGTCCAACAACAGATGAGTGGCTGAGCAAGTTGTGGTATATATACACAATGGAATACTACTCAGCTGTAAAAAATGGTGACTTCACCGTTTTCAGCCGATCTTGGATGGACCTTGAAAAAATCATGTTGAGTGAAATAAGTCAGAAACAGAAGGATGAATATGGGATGATCTCACTCTCAGGCCGAAGTTGAAAAACAAGATTAGAAAAAAGAAGGCACCCATAGTGACCTCTCAACCTGCACAGCACAGTCCTTTTAAATGCACATACAATGAGATGGACATTAATTTGTTTCATCTGTTTTCTTTTTTTATTAATTGATTCCCTTTTTTATTGTCTGTGTTTGGATTGTTGCAGTTATTAATGTTGCCATTATTGGATAGGACAGAGAGAAATGGAGAGAGGTGGGGAAGACAGAGAGAGGGAGAGAAAGAGAGACACCTGCAGACCTGCTTCACTGCATTACTCTAAAGTTGTTCTCACCCCTTGCCTAGCACCCCCAGGTTCCCTCCTCTCCCCCACTGCTGAGGAGACTTGGCTGCCCTAAAGAGGCCTCCTTGCTCTTTCCCAGGTCATGACTCAAGGCTCCACATCAAGATGGCTGCACCAGTGCAACACAGTCCACAGCTCACAGCAACCACCTGCCCCAGAGCAGCACTATGGAGGACAGCGCTTGGCAGAGGACTCTACAGACCCCACATCAGAAGAGAAGCAGCTGCACCCTTCCCTATCATGTACTCTCTGTGTACCCCCGAAGGAAGCATGTAAACTGTAAATTATAAAGTATAAATTGTAAACTCCAGTGGGGCCACCTGGTACCTTCAGCCAGTGGCCTCTCCTGCTGGAAATTAAACATGTTCCTTTTTAATGCACTCTTTTTGCCTGGGCTCCTTGCTTTCTCCCCACAGCCTTATCAGGGTTAGGCAGAATATGGGAGGGAGGACTTGGAAGGAAGGTAGTGAAGACTGGCATCCCAGGAATCCTTCAGAACACAGCTACTCTCTTCCCTGATCCAGCTTTCTGGTCCTATTTCCAGCCATGACATCATCTCCCTAGACAATAACTTGAATCCACCTGCATGTCAGATGTCAGGAAAAGAAAAAAAGTGTCCTGGATTCCCACTTTCCTAGAGTCTGCCCCACTAGGGAAAGAGAGAGACAGACTGAGAGTATGAATTGACTTGCCAATGACCATGTTCAGCGGGGAAGTAATTACAGAAGCCAGACGTTCCTCCTTCTGCACCCCATAATGACCTTGGGTCCATACTTCCTACCTGTTAAAAAATAAGAACACTATCATCAGGGGTGGTGATGGGATATGGAGTTCTGTTGGTGGGAATTCTGTGGAGTTGTACCCCTCTTATCCTATGGTTTTTATCAGTGTTTCCTTAGTATAAATAAAAAAAATATTTTGGACACCTACTTTTAACATAGTAGTATAACTTTCTGATTGTCACTGAAAGGGGCTTTCATCAGTTTATTAATTCATATGATAATTCTTTTTATAAATTAACCATACAAAAACAACACACTTGAGACAAGAATGATTAGTTGTTTCTGAAGTTTAAAAAATAATTTTTTATTTACATAGAACCGCAGTAAAAAATATTAACACTAAAACCTTATAAGTAATGCAAAATAGAGCACAATGACAAGTTATAGGTATTTATGAAAAGAAAACCTTAAAATATTCCAAATAACTTCACATTTTTTTCACCATTCTTCTTCTGATAACTCACTAGTTAATTAAACTTTTACTTAGTACCTTTCAACAGTTGTCTAAGAATAAGGATTGTCTTTCCAATTCTTGGTATCAGTTTCTATTTCCTTGAAGAGTAAATCATAGTTTTCAGTATACAAGTCTTTCACTTCTTTGGTCAGCTTTATTCCTAGGTATTTTATTGATTTTTGTTGCAACAGTGAATGGGAGTGATTTCTGGATGTCTTCTTCTTCAGTTTTAGTGTTCGCATAGAGAAATGCCACTGATTTTTGTAGATTGATTTTGTAGCATGATACCTTGCTATATTGCCTAATAACTTACAGTAGTTTTCTACTGGATTCTTTAGGTTTTTCTATGTATACTATCCTGTCATCTGCAAATAGTGAGAGTTTGACTTCTTCCCTTCCAATCTGTATTCCTTTGATTTCTTTCTCTTGCCTGATTGCTATGGCAGGAACTTCCTATACTATGTTGAAGATGGTGCCGGGAAAACTGGGTTATAACATGCAGAGGAATGAAATTGAACAACCTTATCTCACCAGAAACAAAAATCAACTCCAAATGGATCAAAGACCTGGATGTCAGCCAGGAAACTATCAAATACTTAGAGGAAAACATTGGTGAAACACTTTCCCACCTAAACCTCAAGGACATCTTTGATGAAACAAACCCAATTAATTGCAAGGAAGACTAAAGCAGAAACAAACCAATGGGACTACATCAAATTGAAAAGCTTCTGCACAGCCAAAGAAACTATCACACAGACAAAGAGACCCCTCACAGAATGGGAGAGGACCTTCACATGCCAAACATCAGACAAAAGAGTAATCACCAAAATATACAGAGAACTCAGCAAACTTAGCACCAAAAAAGCAAATGACCCCATCCAAACTTGGGCAGAGGATCTGAACAAGACATTCACTTCAGAGGAGATGCAAAAGGCTAACAAACATATGGAAAACTGTTCCAGGTCACTGATTGTCAGAGAGATGCAAATTAAGACAACATTGCGATACCACCTCACTCCTGTGAGAATGGCATACCTCAAAAAGGACAGCAGCAACAAATGTTGGAGAGACTATGGGGGCAGAGGAACCCTTTTACATTGCTGGTGGGAATATAAATTGGTCCAGCCTCTCGGGACAGCAGTCTGGAGAACTCTTACAAGGCTAGACATAGACCTTCCATATGACCCAGTAATTCCTCTCCTGGGGATGTACCCCAAGGATTCCATGATGCCCAACCCAAAGGATGTGTGTACATCTATGTTCATAGCAGCACAATTCATAATAGCAAAAACCTGGAAGGAACCCAGGTGCCCAACAGCAAATGAGTGGCTGAGAAAGCTGTGGTACATATACACAATGGAATACTATGCAGCTATTAAGAAAAATGAGCACACCTTATCTGACCCATCTTGGTGGACAGAGCTAGAAGGAATTCTGTTAAGTCAGCTAAGTCAGAAAGATAAAGATGAGTATGGGATGTCCCCACTCATCAACAGAAGTTGAGAAAGAAGAACAGAAAGGGAAACTAAAAGCAGGATCTGATTAAATCGAGAGCAGGGCACCAATGTAAAAACACTGTGGTGAAGGGGAGGGTAGCCATTGGCCTTCCCAGCATGGCGAAGTGGGGGGGCAGGGATGGGTGGTGGGGGATGGTACACAGGCCTTTGGTGGTGGGATTGGTGTTTATGTACAATTCTATTAAAATGTAAATATTATATAAACCACTATTTAATTAATATGAGAGGCTAAAAACTGATGATATGTCTAGAACTTCTTAAAACACAAACTGAGTCTTTTTAATATATAGGCTGTCTTTAATATGTTCTCTCCCAAAAGCCTAGACCAGGGAGAAAAGAAGCAACCAACAGCACAGCTATATACAAGATGCTGGGTACTATACCCCAAACCCTATCAAAGGGACTTTCCAAAGTTAACCCTATCACCAAATAATGTGATGATAACAATAACTACCCATTGTCTTCTTGAACCTTAAGACAATAGGAACCTCACATTTCCACTATAGAGCCTATATTTCCCCCAGTCCTGGAACCTTAGGGTGGGGCCCACTTTTCTGCATGCTGCTCTCAATTCAAATCAAATAATATTGCATCCGCGGATCGCAACCTAATCAATGCAATGAGTGCCACCCCAGCATGCTTCACTTCAGAATGTGACCAGAGACTTCAGGTGTGGAATGACAACCCTTCAGCTTCATCACTTGGGTGAGACCTTTCCTTTCATAGTATTCTCTAATTCCATTCCAGGTGTTCCACTCCCCAATAAAGTCCCCAAAGCTGGATATAGTCCAGCTCCCCTGAGTTAGAGCATAGGTTCACCCGTGCCCATAAACTAGGGGAAAAATATATACCTGAAAGCAGAAGTACACAAGAGCATGCAGGGAATACCCCCAACACTTCACCTGCACTATTCCAGTCTTTAGGTCCATGATTGTTCAACAATTTGTTTGGGTTTGTATGTTAACTCTCTTTTCAGCCACCAGGTTCCGGATGCCAGCAAGATGCTGACCAGACTTCCCTGGACAGACAACCCCATCAATGTGTACTGGAGCTTAGCTTCCTCAGAGTCCCACCCTACTAGGGAAAAGAGAGAGGCAGACTGGAGTATGGATCCACCAGTCAACACCCATGTTCAGCGGGGAAGCAATTACAGAAGCCAGACCTTCCACCATCTGCAACCCACAAGGACCCTGGATCCATACTCCCAGAGATAGAGAATGGGAAGGCTATCAGGGGAGGGGATGGGATATGGAGATCAGGTTATGGGAATTGTGTGGAATTGTACCCCTCTTATTCTATGGTTTTGTTAATGTCTCCTTTCTTAAATAAAAAAAAGTATTTTTGGAATGCTTGGAGCAGAATCCTATGAGGGGCTAGATATGGGCACACCTGATTGAGCACACATGTTACAATGCTCAAGGACCTGGGTTCAAGCCCCCTGAGCCTCCACCTGCAAGGAGAAAGTTTTGCAAGCAGTGAAGCAGTGATGCAAGTGTCTCTGTCTCTGTTTTCCCTTTCCCACTTGAGTTCTCTGTATTTATCTAATAGGTAGATAGATAATTTAAATTTTTATTTTAATAGTGCCCTATCATTATAAATGTTCTAATGACATTTCATTCAATAGCAATATTACTTGTCATCCAAATATTGTAAAACTGATTTGTTGATGTAGATAATACAAGTCAACTAACCTAAAAAATTTAAATAAATGTCTTTATCACAATTGTATATAGAAGCACACACATATTTATTACTTACTACTAAATTTTCATATTTAATTTGGCCAGCTATTTTATATGGCACATGTAAATAGTCTAATATGTGCACAGCTAAATGACAGTGAATAATTTCAGGGTTTCAAAAATATGAATTTAACAATTATGTGTGTGCATGCATAGTGTTGTCAAAGAGAACACAAGTACAGAAATATAACTTAAAGATTTTCTAGAACTATTAATTAAGCATCTTATTGAATGTACATTTATTTTCATGTATTTGAAAATGTGAGAAATAGCATTAGAAAAGCAAAAAGTTAAAGCATTTATTTCTTTTTGTTAAAATCAGAAAAGTTGAGAATCCCACTATTGATCCACATTTGCTAGAATACTTCTTTCACTGTTAATCCTACCTGTCTCAAACATCATAGATATGATGATGGTGTCTCAGGAGAAACTCAAGAATTAGAATGAGCAGCACATGTGAAGCTTTTGTTTTTTAAGATTTATTTATTTGTGGGCGTGGGAGGGTGAACCAGAGCATCATTCTGGCACAAGTGATGCCAGGGATCAAACCAGGACCTTATGCTTGACAGTTCAATATCTTACCCACTTCACCACTTCCTGGGATGTTCATAAAACTTTTCAGGGCTTAAATTATGTACTAGGTTGATCCAAAGGCACACAATTTCTGATATTTTCATTTATAATGAAAAGTATTATTTCCATCTTTGCTCATTTATGATTCACTAAGTAATCAAAAGGTGGGACCCTATATCTAGGTGCCAAAAAGCATTTTTAACCACTTTTCCTGCCAGAATGCCAGCAAATTTAATATATATTTTTAACTTTTTATTGTTACTGTGGTTATTGCTGGGACATGATACCTGCATAGCTCAACCATTCCCAAGACCATTTTATTTCCTTTATTTCTTTTGATAGAAGGGCCAGAGACAGGAAGGAGGGAAGAGAAAGAGGGAAAGAGAGCTAGAAAGGAGAGTGATCCCGGAGGTGGTGCAGTGGATTTGACTTTCTGAGAGTCCAATGCTTTATCCACTGCACCATCTCCCAGACCACTTCACTGATATTTTAAATGTTTTTAAAAACTACATTCTTACTGTTTTGGCTTATTCTTTCAAAAATACATTATCAGTATAGTATTTTACTATCTAAGAAATTCATACAGAATATCATCTTATCTTTCTTTGATGACTTGGAGCTTTCAGTGTAGACTGACATTCAAATTGAGCATGCATTTTTATAGCACTTACTATGCATCATTGCATGTTCAGATTTACTTCTCTCCCATTGGACTTAAAATATGAGCTAAGTTTTTATTTGTTTGTGTGTTAACTGTTTGTTTACCTCCAGGATTATTGCTGGAGCTCAGTGCCCACACTATGAATCACTCCTCCTGATGGCCATATTGTCATTTTTTTTATTGGGTAGGACAGAGGGAAATTGAGAGAGGTAGGGGAAATAGGGAGGAAGAAAAGGGCCAGGTGCTGGTGCACACCTTATTGAGTGCATACAGTGCAATGCACAAGGACCCAGGTTCAAGCCCCTGGTAAAGCAGGGCTACAGGTGTCTTCCCCCTTTTAATTTATTATCTTTATTTATTTACTGGATAGAGACAACTATAAATTGATAAGGAAGGGGGGGATAGAAAGGGGAGAGACACCTGCAGCACTGCTTCACCACTGGCAAAGCTTTCCCCTGCAGTTGGGGGGTCTGGGGGGCTTGAACCTGGGTCCTGGTACATTGTGGCATGTGCACTCAACCAGGTGCACCACTCCCTGGTCCCTGCAGGTGTCTCTCTCTGTCTTGTTCCCTCATTATCTCCTTTCCCCTCTCAATTTCTCTCTGTCTCTATCCAATAATAGAGAGAGTTAGAAAGATGGACACCTGCAGACGTGCTTCACCACTAGCATCCAACCTGGGTCCTTGTGAGGTTCTTGTGTTTAGTACCATGTGTACTTAACTGGCTGTGCTACCGCCTGGACTCCTGAGCTAAGTTTTCTATGCCTGTACCTTAGAATAGCATATAACAGAGTTCTGAAATAGAAAGCCTGTATAAAATGAGCCAACAGTTTGTTGCTCCTGTATATGTTAAGCCACATGGCATAATTTTTTTAATTTAACAAGTTGATTTCCATCAAACTTTGGATATCCAGCCTTTGAAATAAAGATGGAATAGCCAGCAATATTTTACTTTTCATTAATATTGACATTTAACAAAAGAAACCATTTCTTTCTTTTTTCATTGCCTCTAGGGTTACTACTGGGGCTTGGTATGAATCCACCACTCCTGGAGGCTATTTTTTTTCCTTTTGTTGCCCTTGTTGTTTATCATTGTTGTTATTATTATTATTGTTGCTACTGCTGTCATTGTTGTTGGATAGGACAGAGAGAAATCGAGAAAGGAGGGGAAGACATAGAGGAGAGACAGACAGACACTTGCAGATCTGCTTCACCTCTTGTCAGGAGACCATTCTGCAGGTAGAGAGCCCCGGGCTCAAACTGGGATCCTTATGCCAGTCCTTGCACTTTGCACGTGCTCTTAACCTGATGTGCCATGGCCCTACTTCCATAAACCATTTCTTTTAAAGAAAATGTGTACTTCCAAGCGCCTTCACTATTAACATATTTTTATAATTGTGTTAGAATAATAAGTTAATTTTAAAAAATATCATGACGGGGGTCGAGTGTGGCACAACTGATTGAACACACATGTTTACAATGCACAAGGACCTGGGTTCAAGCCCCCAGTCCCTTGGGAGAAAACTTTGCAAGTGGTAAAGCATAGCTGCAGATGTCTCTGTCTCTCTCCCTCTCTATTTTCCTTTACCTTCTTGATTTCTGGCTGTCTCTATCCAATAAATGAAGGCAATTTAAAAAATATATACTGATAATTGATTTACATTATATCCCCAAAACTGGTGGTGGTACAAGTGTTTGAACCACCATTATATATATATTTTCTTTCTCACTAGGCAAGGTGCTTCCATGGCAACCTCAAGTTGAACTTCTATTAATAGTATAATTTATTTTTTGAAAACTTTGTCATCTCCTCTTTTCAATTTCCCTGCCAGCATATAAAGCATGGATAAATAATTTTACATCCATACAGAGAAGTATGAAACATTTGTACTATTATTCTTGACTCTTAACTGAGCAAATACATTAATTAAAAAGCAAAGTTTCCTTTGTTGATACTTTATCAAGCATCTCAGGAGACTATACCTAGCTGAAATGATTTATATTTACTTCTTAAAATTATACAATTTGGTACAGTTATAAATTTGGTAAATGCCATTTAAAATAGCTTTACTCTGCAAAGATTTTGAAACTCCATTATTGAAGACCTTGTTATACTTTTTAAAAAAAAGACACAGATGTTACTATTTAAAATAGTGCAGCATGTTAAGCTCATATGGCACAAACCGCAAAGACCTGTGGTTCGAGCCCCCGGCTCCCCACCTGCAAGGGGGTCACTTCACAGGTGGTGAAGCAGGTCTGTATTTGTCTTTCTCTTCCCCTCTCTATCTTCCCTTCCTCTCTCCATTTCTCTCTGTCCTATCCAACAATGACCACATCAATAACAACAGCAATCACTACAACAAGGGCAACAAAAGGTAATAAATAAACGTTAAAATTTTTTAAAAATAAATAAAATAAAAACTATATTGAAGATTAAGTCCTTCCCACCTACCTGAAAAAATCTTTTGTGCAATACTTGAAAAGGCTGCATAAGTAAACTGTATTTTTATTATCTTTATTTATTGGATAGAGACAGCCAGAAATCGAGAGGGAAGGGGTAATAGAGAGGGTGAGAGACAGAGAGACACCTGCAGCCTTGATACACCACTTGTGAAGCTTTTCCCTTGCAGGTGGGGGAGGAGGGCTCAAACCGGGGACCTTGTGCATTATAACATGTGCGCTCAACCAGGTGCACCAACACCCAGACCAGTAAACTGTAAATTTATAAGTCATGGAGGTAGTACACCAGGTTGAGCACACATGATATATGTTCAAGTTTCCAGTCAATTGGTGAAGCAGTACTCCAGGTCTTTTTCTCCCCCTCTCTATCTCCTCCTTCCTTTCCAATTTCTCTCTGTATGTATAAAAATAGGGGCCAGGTGAGGCGCACTTGGTTGAGCACACATGCTACAGTGCTCAAGGACCTGGGTTCAAGCCCCCAGCCCCCACCTACAGGAGGAAAGCTTTACAGATGGTGAAGCAGTGCTGCAGGACTCTCTCTCTCTCTCATCTCCCACTCCCCTGTCAATTTCTGTCTGTCTCTATCCAACAAATAAATAAAAGTAATAAAAATAAAATCTCATAAATAATGAATAACTAAATAAAATATTTTAAGAAAGTGTAAATTTAGTTATCTGTCTTTAGTTAATATTAAGATGTTTTTTAAAAGAAATGTTGGAGTAGATAGGATACTGGTTATACAAAAGACTTTCTGGCCAGAGATTCTGAAGTCCCAGGTTTAACTCCTTACACCAACAAAAGCCAAGAGTTATGCAGTGTTCTAATAAAAATAAAATTTTACAAAATTTAATAAAGCAACATAACTTAAAAGCCTATAATCTGGACAAATAAATCCAGGTCTTAATTACACCATCTTCAAACTGCTTGTCCTTTAATAATGTATGGAAGGTCATCGGTTTAACTGTTTCTCTTTTCATTTATAAATTGGGAATCCTACTTAACATGATTTTAAAGTGTTTCCCTGAGGACTATATGAATTAACATAGTAGTATTTAAGATTTATAATGAGCTCTCACATATTTGCTATTATCTTAGCAATACTAATAACATAAAAGAGCTCACAGTTTTGCTTCTTATATTTATTTATTTCCCTTTTGTTGCCCTTGTTGTTTTTCACTGTTGTTATAGTTAATATTGTAGTTTTTATTAAAGTCATTGTTGGATAGGACAGAGAGAAATGGAGAGAGGAGGGGAAGACAGAGAGGGGAGAGAAAGATAGAAACCTGCAGACCTGCTTCACTGCTTGTGAAGTCACTACCCTGCAGGTGGGGAGCCAGTGGCTGGAACCGAGATCCTTATGCTGGTACTTCTGCTTTGTGCCACCTGTGCTTAACCTACTGTGCTACCGCCTGACTCCCAGCTCACAGTTTTGCAATGTACTACTGGATAAATACATACAGTTGTATAAGCTAGGATGCAACAATTCCAAATAAACTGAGATAGTGTACCATGACTTATTTTCCTTGGCTGAACATTTTCTTTTCATATTTTAGATGCTCATTCCTAAGCCTTGGCAGCTTAAACAGTGATGGGCATTGCCGAGTCGTTTTGCAACTGTTTTATTTTTTAATCAACAATTAATTGGTACAGCATAATAAATCTAAAAACTGAAAATGGGCACATTAGACAACCCCCACCTTTTTATTGAAATGACTCAACCACCACTAAATAGTGATCCTGATATTACACACCAGTGAATATCCTTGAATAGACTGGAGTAGGTCTGGGAGGATAATGTAAATTAGTCTAAGTACACCCCCTTAGACATGCAACATACCTGAGATTGGCAGTGGCTGATGACGGGGGGGGGGGGAGGACATCTTTAGATTCCCTGTCCAGATAGTGACTCTAATCCACTTTTCATTTTGCCGTATTTATTCCCATCACCAAGTTAAAAATCTTGGAAATAAACACTTGCCTGATCAGGTGAGGTGAGTCAACTCCTTCATAAATTAAGACACAGTTGATGAATATCTTTGGATTGTATCTTCTGCATGCGTTCACCTCCTCTAGCTGATGAATATCTTTGGGCTGTAAATTCTGCATGTGCTCACATCCTAGTTGATGAATATCTTTGGGCTGTAACTGCTACATGTGCTCACCTCCTCCTAGTTGATGAATATCTTTGAGCTCTATCTCGTATATGTGCTCAAGTCCTAGTAGACGAATATCTTTGGCCTGTATCTCCTTCATAAGATCACCTCCTGTAGTTGATAGATATCTTTGGGCTGTGTATCTGGCATGTACTTACCTCCTGTAGTTGATGAATATCTTTGGACTGTATCTCCTGCATGTGCTCACTTCCTCCTAGTTGATGAATATTGTTGGGCTGTAAGTCTGGCATGTGCTCACCTCCTCCTAGTAGACGAATATTGTTGGGCTGTAAGTCTGGCATGTGCTCACCTCCTCCTAGTAGACGAATACCGTTGGGCTGTATCTCCTTCATGTGCGCACCTCCTATAGTTGATGAATATCTTTGGGCTATATCTCCTGCATGTGCTCACCTACTCTAGTTGATGAATATCTTTAGGCTGTATTTACTGGCATGTGCTCACCTCCTGTAGTTGATCAATATTTTTGGGCTGTGTTTCCTGCATGTGCTCACGTCCTCCTAGTTGATGAATATCTTGGAACTGTATCTCCTGCATGTGATCAGAAGCTAGTAGACGAATATCTTTGGGCTGTATCTCCTTGATGTGCTCATCTCCTGTAGTTGATGAATATCTTTGGCCTGTATCTCCTGCATGTGCTCACCTCCTAGTTGATGAATATCTTTGGGCTGTATCAACTGGCAGGTGCTCAACACCTAGTTGATGAATATATTTGGGCTGTATCTCCTGGCATGTGCTAACCTCCTCCTAGTTGATGAATATGTTTGTGCTGTATCTCCTGCATGTGCTCACTTCCTCCTAGTTGATAAATATCTTTTGGCTGTAACTCCTGCATGTGCTCACCTCCACCTAGTGGATGAATATCTTTGGGCTGTAAATCCTGGCATGTGCCGACCTCCTAGATGATGAATAACTTTGAGCTGTATATCCTGCATGTGCCCCCCTTACTCTAGCTGATGAATATCATTGGGCTGTATCTCCTGCATGTGGTCAACTACTCTAGTTGATGAATATCTTAGGGCTGAATCTCCAGGCATGTGATCACCTCCACTAGTTCATGAATATCTTTGGGCTTTATCTCCTGCATGTGCTCACCTCCTCCTAGTTGACGAATATATTGGGACTGTATCTCCTGCATGTGATCACCAACTAGTAGATGGATATCTTTGGGCTGAAGTTGATGAATATCTTTGGTCTGTATCTCCTGCATGTGCTAACCTCCTCCTAGTTGATGAATATCTTTGGGCTGTATCTACTGGCATGTGCTCACCACCTAGTTGATGAATATCTTTGGGCAGTATCTCCTGGCATGTGCTCACCGACACCTAGTTGATGAATACCTTTGGGCTGTAACTACTGCATGTGCTCACCTCCTCTAGTTGATTAATATCATTAGGCTATATCTCCTGCATGTGCTCACTTCCTCCTAGTTGATAAATATCTTTGGGCTGTATCTCCTGCATTTGCTCACCTCTACCTAGTTGATATATATCTTTGGGCTGTATCTCCTGGCTCATGCCAACCTCCTAGATGATGAATAACTTTGAGCTGTATATCCTGCATGTGCTCACCTCCTCTAGCTGATGAATATCATTGGGCTGTATCTCCTGAATGTGGTCAACTACTCTAGTTGATGAATATCTTTGGGCTGAATCTCCAGGCATGTGATCACCTCCACTAGTTCATGAATATCTTTGGGCTTTATCTCCTGCATGTGCTCACCTCCTCCTAATTGATGAATATTTTGGGGCTGTATCTCCTGCATGTTGTCACCTCCTCCTAGTTGACGAATATATTGGGACTGTATCTCCTGCATGTGATCACCAACTAGTAGATGAATGTGCTCCCCTCTACCAAGTTGATGAATATCTTTGGGCTTTATCTC
The DNA here is from genome assembly GCF_950295315.1 of Erinaceus europaeus. Taxonomy (NCBI): domain Eukaryota; kingdom Metazoa; phylum Chordata; class Mammalia; order Eulipotyphla; family Erinaceidae; genus Erinaceus; species Erinaceus europaeus. The sequence goes on from NC_080170.1 coordinate 68,362,867, forward strand.
CTGGCATGAGCGCACCTCCAATAGTTGATGAATATATTTGGGCTGTATCTCCAGGAATGTGCTCACCTCCAAGCTAATGAATATCTTTGGGCTGTATCTCCTGGCATGTTGTCACCTCCTCTAGTTGATGAACATCCTTGGGTTGTATCTCCTGCATGTGCTCACCTCCTAGTTGATAAATATCTTTGGGCTGTATCTCCTGGCTTGTACTCACCTCCTCTAGTGATGAATATCTTTGGGCTGTATCTCCTGGCATGTGCTCACCTCCACCTAGTTGATGAATATCTTTGGGCTATATCCTGGCTTGTGCTCAACTCCTAGTTGATGAATATCTTTGGGCTGTATCTCCTGTCATGTGCTCACATCATCCTGGTTGATGAGAATCTTTGGGCTGTAACTCCTGCATGTTCTCACCTCCATCTAGATGATGAATATCTTTGGGCTGTATCTCCTTCATGTGCTCACCTCCTAGTTGATGAATATGTTTGTGCTGTATCACCTGTATGTGCTCACCTCCTCCTATTTGATGAATATCTTTGAGCTGTATCTCCTACATGTGCGCACCACCTCCTAGTTGATGCTTATCTTTTGGTTGTATCTCCTTCATTTGCTCACCTCATAATTGATGAATATCTTTGGGATATATCACCTGTATTTGCTCACCCCCATTATTTGGTGATTATCATTGGGCTTTATCTCCTGCATGTGCTCACCTCCTAGTTGACAAATATCTTTGAGCTATATCTCCTGGCATGTGCTCAACTCCTAGTTGATGAATATCTTTGGACTGTATCTCCTGGCATGTGCTCACCTCCTAGTTGATGAATATATTTGGGCTGTAACTCCTGGCATGTGCTCTCCTCTAGTTCATGGATATCTATGGGCTGTATCTCCTGGCATGTGCTCACCTCCTCTATTTGGTGAATATCTTTGGGCTGTATCCCCTGGAATGAGCTAACCTCCTCCTAGTTGACTAAAATCTTTTGGCTATATCTCCTGCATGTGCTCACCTCCACCTACTTCATGAATATCTTTGGGATGTATCTCCTGGCAAGTGCTCACTTCCACCTAGTTGATTAATATCTTTGGGCTGTATCTCCGGCATGTGCTCACCTCCTAGTTGATGAATATGTTTGTGCTGTATATCCTGCATGTGCTCACCTCCTCTATTTGGTGAATATCTTTGGACTGTATCTCCTGGCATGTGCTCAATTCCTAGTTGATGAATATCTTTGGGCTGTATCTCCCTGCATGTGCTCACCTACTAGTTGATGAATATCTTTGGGCTGTATCTTCTGCATGTGCTCACCTCCTCCTAGTTGATTAATATCTTTGGGGTGTATCTCCTGCATGTGCTCACCTCCACCTATTTGATGAATATCTTTGGGCTGTATCTAATGGCATGTGCTCACGCCTCCTAGTTGATTAATATATTTGGGCCGTAACTCCTGCATATGCTCACCTCCTCCTAGTTGAAGAATATCTTTGGTCTGTTTATCCGGCATGTGCTCACCTCCTAATAGATGAATATCTTTGAGCTGTATCTCCTTCATGGGCTCAGATCCCGTAGTTGATATATTTCTTTAGGCTGTATCTCCGGTATGTGCTCACCTCCACCTAGATGATGAATATCTTTGGGCTGTATCTCCTTCATGTGCTCACCTCCTAATTGATAAATATATATGTGCGGTATCTCCTGCATGTGCTCACCTCCTCTATTTGGTGAATATCTTTGGGCTGTATCTCCTGCATGTGCTCATCTCCACCTAGTTGATGAGTATCTTTGGGCTGTATCTCCTGGCATGTGCTCACCTCCTCTAGTTCATGAATATATTTGGGCTGTATCTAATGGCCTCTGCTCACCTCCTCCTAGTTGATGATTATCTTTGGGCTGTTCATCCTGTTGTGCTCACCTCCTAGTAGATGAATATCTTTGAGCTGTATCTCCTTCATGTGTGCACCTCCTAATTGATAAATATGTATGTGCGGTATCTCCTGCATGTGCTCACCTCCTATATTTGGTGAATATCTTTGGGCTGTATCTCCTGCAGATGCTCACTTCTTCTAGTTGATGAATATCTTTGGGCTGTATCTCCTGGCATGTACTCACCTCCTCTAGTGATGAATATCTTTGGGCTGTACCTCCTGGCACGTGCTCAACTCCTAGTTGATGAATATCTTTGGGTTGTATCTCCTGGCATCTGCTCACCTTCTAGTTGATGAATATATTTGGGCTGTATCTCCTGCATGTGCTCCCCTCCACCTAGTTGATGAATATTTTTGGTCTGTATCTCATGACATGAGCTCACCTCCAATGGTTGATGAATATATTTGGGCTGTATCTCCAGGCATGTGCTCACCACCTAGTTGATGAGTATCTTTGGGCTGTATCTCCTGGCATGTTGTCAAATCCTCGATTTGATGAATATCTTTGGGATGTATCTCCTGCATGTGCTCACCTCCTAGTGGATAAATATCTTAGGGTTGTAACTCCTGCATGTGTTCACCTCCACCTAGTTGATCAATATCTTTGGGATGTATCTCCTGCATGTTCTCACCTACTAGTTGGTGAATATCTTTGGGCTGTATCTCCTTCATGTGCTCACCTCCTAGTTGATGAATATGTTTGTGCTGTATCACCTGTATGTGCTCACCTCCTCCTATTTGATGAATATCTTTGAGCTGTATCTCCTGCATGTGTGCACCATCTCCTAGTTAATGCTTATCTTTGGGCTGTATCTCCTTCATTTGCTCAACTCATAATTGATGAATATCTTTGGGCTATATCACCTGTATGTGCTCACCCCCATTATTTGGTGATTATCTTTGGGCTATATCTCCTGGCATGTGCTCACCTCCTAGTTGATGAATATATTTGGGCTGTAATTCCTGGCATGAGCTCACCTCCTCCTAGTTGACTAAAATCTTTGGGCTGTATCTCCTGCATGTGATCACTTCCACCTACTTCATGAATATCTTTGGGATGTATCCCTTGGCATGTGCTCACTTCCACCTAGTTGATTAGTATCATTGGGCTGTATTTCTGGCATGTGCTCTCCACCTAGTTGATGAATATGTTTGTGCTGTATCTCCTGCATGTGCTCACTTCCTCTATTTGGTGAATATTTTTGGGCTGTATCTCCTGGCATGTGCTCAACTCTTAGTTGATTAATATCTTTGGGCTGTATCTCTCTGCAAGTGCTCACCTACTAGTTGAATATCTTTGGGCTGTATCTCCTGCATGTGCTTACCACCTCCTAGTAGATTAATATCTTTGGGGTGTATCTCCTGCATGTGCTCACGTCCACCTATTTGATGAATACCTTTGGGCTGTATCTCCTGGCATGTGCTCACCTCCTCTATTTGATGAATATCTTTGGGCTCTATCTCCTGGCATGTGCTCAACTCCTAATTTTATGAATATGTTTGGGCTATATCTCCTGGCATGTTGTCACCTCCTCTAGTTGATGAATATCTTTGGGCTGTATCTAATGGCATGTGCTCACCACCTCCTAGTTGAAGAATATATTTGGGCTGTAACTCCTGCATATGTTGATCTTCTCCTAGTTGATGAATATCTTTGGGCTGTTTATCCGGCATGTGCTCACCTCCTAGTAGTGAATATCTTTGAGCTGTATCTCCTTCATGGGCTCAGATCCCATAGTTGATATATTTCTTGAGGGTGTATCTCTGGTATGTGCTCACCTCCACCTAGTTGATGAATATCTTTGGGCTGTATCTCCTACATGTGCTCACCTCCTAATTGATGAATATGTATGTGCGGTATCTCCTGCATGTGTTCACCTCCTCTATTTGGTGAATATCTTTGGGCTGTATCTCCTGCATATGCTCACCTACACTATTTGGTGAATGTCTTTGGGCTGTATCTCCTCCATGTGCTCACCTCCACCTAGTTGATGAATATCTTTGGGCTGTATCTCCTACATGTGCTCACCTCCTAATTGATGAATATGTATGTGCGGTATCTCCTGCATGTGCTCACCTCCTCTATTTGGTGAATATCTTTGGGCTGTATCTCCTGCATATGCTCACCTCCACTATTTGGTGAATATCTTTGGGCTGTATCTCCTCCATGTGCTCACCTCCACCCAGTTGATGAATATCTTTGGGCTGTATCTCCTGGCATGTGCTCACCTCCACTAGTTCATGAATATATATGGGCTGTATCTTATGGCATGTGCTCACTGCCTCCTAGTTGAATATATTTGGGCTGTAAAACCTGCATGTGCTCATCTCCTCCTAGTTGATGAATATCTTTGGGCAGTAAATCCGGTTGTGCTCACCTCCTAGTAGATGAATATCTTTGAGCTGTATCTCCTTCATGTGTGCACCTCCTAATTGATAAATATGTATGTGCGGTATCTCCTGCATGTGCTCACCTCCTATATTTGGTGAATATCTTTGGGCTGTATCTCCTGCAGACGCTCACCTCTTCTAGTTGATGAATATCTTTGGGCTGTATCTCCTGGCATGTACTCACCTCCTCTAGTGATGAATATCTTTGGGCTGTACCTCCTGGCACGTGCTCAACTCCTAGTTGATGAATATCTTTGGGCTGTATCTCCTGGCATCTGCTCACCTCCTAGTTGATGAATATTTTTGGGCTGTATCTCCTGCATGTGCTCCCCTCCACCTAGTTGATGAATATTTTTGGTCTGTATCTCCTGACATGAGCTCATCTCCAGTAGTTGAATATATTTGGGCTGTATCTCCAGGCATGTGCTCACCACCTAGTTGATGAGTATCTTTGGGCTGTATCTCCTGGCATGTTATCAACTCCTCGATTTGATGAGTATCTTTGGGATGTATCTCATGCATGTGCTCACCTACTAGTTGGTGAATATCTTTGGGCTGTATCTCCTTCATGTGCTCACCTCCTAGTTGATGAATATGTTTGTGCTGTATCACCTGTATGTGCTCACCTCCTCCTATTTGATGAATGTATCTCCTGCATGTGCGCACCATCTCCTAGTTAATGCTTATCTTTGGGCTGTATCTCCTTCATTTGCTCAACTCATAATTGATGAATATCTTTGGGCTATATCACCTGTATGTGCTCACCCCCATTATTTGGTGATTATCTTTGGGCTATATCTCCTGCATGTGCTCACCTCCTAGTTGACGAATATCTTTGAGCTGTATCTCCTGGCATGTGCTCACCTCCTAGTTGATGAATATATTTGGGCTGTAATTCCTGGCATGTGCTCACCTCCTCTTGTTCATGAATATCTATGGGCTGTATCTCCTGGCATGTGCTCATCTACTCTATTGGTGAATATCTTTGGGCTGTATCTCCTGGCATGAGCTCACCTCCTCCTACTTGACTAAAATCTTTGGGCTGTATTTCCTGCATGTGCTCACCTCCACCTACTTATGAATATCTTTGGGATGTATCCCTTGGCATGTGCTCACTTCCACCTAGTTGATTAGTATCATTTGGGCTGTATTTCTGGCATGTGCTCACCTCCTAGTTGATGAATATGTTTGTGCTGTATCTCCTGCATGTGCTCACCTCCTCTATTTGGTGAATATCTTTGGGCTGTATCTCTCTGCAAGTGCTAACCTACTAGTTGAATATCTTTGGGCTGTATCTCCTGCATGTGCTCACCACCTCCTAGTTAATTAATATCTTTGGGGTGTATCTCCTGCATGTGCTCACCTCCACCTATTTGATGAATATCTTTGGGCTGTATCTCCTGGCATGTGTACACCTCCTCTAGTCGGTGAATATATTTGGGCTGTATCTCCTGGCATGTGGTCACCTCCTAGTTATATGAATATATTAGGGCTATATCTCCTGGCATGTTGTCACCTCCTCTAGTTGATGAATATCTTTGAGCTGTATCTAATGGCATATGCTCACCGCCTCCTAGTTGATGAATATATTTGGGCTGTAACTCCTACATATGCTCACCCCCTCCTAGTTGATGAATATCTTTGGGCTGTTTATCCGGCATGTGCTCACCTCCTAGTAGATGAATATCTTTGAGCTGTATCTCCTTCATGGGCTCAGATCCCATAGTTGATATATTTCTTGAGGCTGTATCTCCTGTATGTGCTCACCTTCACCTAGTTGATGAATATCTTTGGGATGTATCTCCTTCATGTGCTCACCTCCTAATTGATGAATATGTATGTGCGGTATCTCCTGCATGTGCTCACCTCCTCTATTTGGTGAACATCTTTGGGCTGTATCTCCTGGCATGAGCTCACCTCCAATAGTTGATGAATTATTTGGGCTGTATCTCCAGGCATGTGCTCACGTCCTAGTTGATGAGTATCTTTGGGCTGTATCTCCTGCATGTGCTCACCTCCTAGTTGATAGATATCTTTGGGCTGTATCTCCTGCAGGTGCTCACCTCCGACTTGTTGAAGATTATCTTTGGGCTGTATCCTGTCTTGTGCTCACCTCCTAGTTGATGAGTATCTTCGGACTGTATCTCCTGGCATGTGCTCACATCCTCCTAGTTGATGAGTATCTTTGGGCTGTAACTCCTGCATGTGCTCACCTCCTACTTGACGAATATCTTTGAGCTGTATCTCCTGGCATGTGCTCACCTCCTAGATGATGAATATATTTGGGCTGTAACACCTGGCATGTGTTTACCTCCTCTAGTTCATGAATATCTATGGGCTGTATCTCCTGGCTTGTGCTCACCTCCTCTATTTGGTGAATATCTGTCACTGAGTCTGTCTCTGTCTACCGCCTCGAAGCTAGCCCGGCCTGCTGGAGCCCCGAACGTTAACAACAAATATCCATCACTTAATGATGGATGGTCTTTTTCGCCAATAACAGACCACCCCATCATCTGGGTGGGACTCTAGTTAGGGGAACCTTGTATTTCCATATAGATTTGATGGGCCTGGACCTTTACTAGATCCCTCTCTCCATCATCAGTGGTCACTTCCATCAGGAACATCATCATAAGCCCACTCATGGGGCCTCTCCAGAACCTTGCCCTCACAGTAGAGCAGCAATGGCAGGGACTACACCACTCTCCAAAAGGAGGCTGGGTCATCCTGCTCTGCCAATCAAGGAAGACTGGTCCTGAAATGAGTGAAACCTAGAATGTTCCCAGTTGTTACCAGAGGCTGTGAGCTCAGACTCACAGCTAAATGTGAATATAAATACACCTTGTGTCTGATCGACGAGGTAAACAGTTAATTGTCTTTGTATACTTTTTCAAGTTTGGGAGCTACTCTTTGCCTTAGTCCAGCTTTCTAGCCCTATTCTCAGTTCTGATTACATTTCCCCAATGATTTTACTCCATCTGCATGTTAGCTATCAAGCTTAAACAGAAATGACTAAAGTCATGGATCCTAAGGAACACATCTAAAATAGACTTCCTAGCTTCTCTCTACCCTAAGATGCCTATTCTCATAGGTTCTATTCCTACTTCTTGGCGGCTGTTTATTGTTCAGTTTTATTAGTTTGTCTTGTTTTGTTTCTTGCTGCCTTTCAACCACCAAGTTGCAGGTACTACTATGATGCCATTCTGACTTCCCTGGGCAGTGGACCTTATCTATGTGTCCTGTAGACATCAATGTGTCACCTCTCCAGAGCCCTACCCCACCAGAAAAAAGATAGAAACAGGCTGGGGGTATGGATCAACCACCAATGCCCATCTCCAGTGGAGAAGCAATTACAGAAGCCAGAACTTCCATCTTCTACACCCTCAAAAGTATGTTGGTCTATACCACCAGAGGCAGAGCAATAGTAGGGGACAATGACCAGCAGGCTGTAAACTCCTATTCTGTCAAAGAAAGGAGTGAAGAGAGGGAAAATGGGAAGGATATTCTGAAGTAGCAATAGGTGTTGGTGTGACATAGAAAGGAAGGGAACCATAGGAAAAAATGGGATATATATATATATGTATATGAATATATACAGTTATATAAATAATAGTCAACCCATATCTTTGACCTCTGGAAAACTACAGCAGATTCCAATGGAGGAAATGGGTCACAGAGCTCGAGGTGGAGACGATATGGAATTAGGTATAGAATGGAATACTACTTACTTACTAAGAAAGATGAATTCATCTTCTTCACCTCATCTTTGATGGAGCTTGAAGGAATCATGTTAAGTGAGATAAACCAAGAAGAGAAGGATGAATATGGCATGATTCCACTCCTGGACAGCAGTGGAGAAATAACTTGAGTGGTCTAGTTGCCATTATATTTTATGATCTCTCTGAATTATTACCAGAGACCTAAATGAGACTATGAACCAATTAATTATCTTACAGAAATCTGACAGATAGGGAGTCGGGTTGTAGCGCAGCGGGGGAAGCGCAGGTGGCGCAAAGCACAAGGACCGGCATAAGGATCCTGGTTCGAACCCAGGCTCCCTACCTGCAGGGGAGTCGCTTGACAGGCGGTGAAGCAGGTCTGCAGGTGTCTTTCTCTCCTCCTCTCTGTTTTCCCCTCCTCTCTCCATTTCTCTCTGTCCTATCCAACAACGACAACAACAATAATAACTACAACAATAAAAAAACAACAACAAGGGCAACAAAAGGGAATAAATAAATAAAATAAATAAATAAAAGAAATGCGACAGATGACTTAATACTTTATTTTCAAAAAATTGCTACCTTGAGATCCATGAAACATGTTCCTTAGCTGGGAATAGTCTAGATTATATTTACAAATGCCTGTTTGGTGAGGCTTTTTTAAAACTTGTTTGGCTGTTTACTTGTTTTTCAAGAGTACTGCTTAGCTCTGATTTATGATGGTGCTAGGGATTGAATCTCAGAACACCGAACCTCTGGTATGAAAGTGTTTTAAATAACCATTTTTCTATGTCTTCAACCACTTTGTAAGTTTTTTTTTTAACATTGTTTTATCGATTGGGCAAAGAGAAATGGGGAGAGGGATGTAAATATAGAGACAGCTATATCACTGTTTCATGATTCTTTCCCTCTGTAGGTGGGGACTGGGGGCTTTAACCAGATCTTTGTGCATGGTAACATGGACACTTAACCAGGTATTCCACTTCTTTTTTTAAATATTTATTTATTTAATAATAAGAACGATAGGAGAAGAGAGAAAGAACCAGACAGCACTCTCGTACATTTGCTGCCGGGGATTGAACACAGGACTTTACATCTGAGAGTCCAATACTTTATTCACTACGCCACCTCCCAGACCACCCAGGTATCCACTTCTTGCACTCTTCCTTTCATAAACTTTTTAAAGTGATTATTATGAAAAAAAGTATTTCAATAAAACTAATTTTTATTTTACTATATATATATATATTCTTTTTTAGGTTTTACTTTACAAAATTAAAAGAGAAACCAGAGCACTATCAGTTGCACTATCTCATACATACCTCTTTTCTGTAAAGTTAATAAGCCAATATTCAAAGCAGTTAATATACATAGTTAGGTTCAAGCAAGCCATTTAATTAGGTATTTATAACCTGCTAGGTCGGATGGGAAAAAAAAAAACATGATACATAGTATTAATGTGTGTTTTCATAACTGGTTGAATAATTATACCCAGTGGTGATTTTAATGAATTTGTGTCAGCCTGAAGGAAGATTTTTCAGATGATACACCACAGGCACTTGCCCTTGACCTTGTCTGATATGAACAGATTTATCAATGAGTGAGATAAAGCTATCCGTAGAAATGCTTATAGAAAATCAGTTACTTGCAATACAGAAAAGTGAGTAAATGCATTGGGTAACAAGAGCAGCATGAAGAAGTTTTTAACTAAAAGGTTAACAAAATCTAACAGTATGTAATTTGGTTGGAATAATTGTGAGAACCTGACTTGTAACCAAACTTCCAGTTGTCTAGATTCATTTTGAGGGGCATATAATTCAGCAATAGTACTTACATGAAAACACAGGGAGGAACATTTCTTGGAGGTGCATCAATGGTACACTATAATAATAAGAAGAAGCAGGAGATAAGAAAGAAGAAAATTAAGGCTATATTAATAAACTTAGGGTTGCATAATTGATTCTTGTTTGGATTACCATACTCAGTTCTGATCAACAACATTTTAAGGACTATATGAATGCACAGATTACAGAATTTGCCTGCAACTTACATGGTAACAACTTAAAGTTATCTCATACTCAAAAAAACTGAAAGAAATGAGGAACTTTTAACCTGAAAATGACTATATTTGATGGCTATATTAGAATAGTATGGGAGTTGAGTGGTAATGCAGCGGGTTAAGTGCAGGTTCAAGGCCCCAGCTCCCCACCTGCAGGGGTGTCGCTTAACAGGCTGTGAAACAGGTCTGCAGGTGTCTATCTTTCTCTCCCTTTCTCTGTCTTCCCCTCGTCTTCATTTCTCTCTGTCCTCTCCTACAACGATGACATCAGTAACAACAATATATACAACAGTAATAGTAACTACAACAATAAAATAACACAAGTGATTACAAAATGGTTGTCGGGAGTTGGGTGGTAGCACAGCAGGTTAAGTCCACGTGCGGCAAAGTGCAAGGACTGGCATAAGGATCATGGTTCTAGCACTGGGTCCAAAAGGGAAAATAAATAATATTTTTTTAAAGAAATATACAAAAAATGGTTGTCTTGTATACTAAGAATGTAACTGTCTCTTTAAAAAAATTACTTTTGTTATAACCTAGGGTGGAAAAGATCACAGCATCACTCTGCATTTTTATTGTCAGTAATGAAATCCTTGGCAAGTCACATGGTCTATTTTTTTCTAATTATTTCTAGTAATCTCCCTGATGCTTATTCTGTTCCCTTAGAATAGGATTTTAATTTCTCAGGCTCCCTTTACTAGGTCTATATTAATTCACAAAAAATTGCATCGAGTGGCCTGGGAGGTAGCACAGTGGATGGAGCACTGGACTTAAAAGCATTCCATCCTGAGTTTGATCCCCAGAATCTCATGTGCCAGAGTGATGCTCTGGATGGCTTTCTTGTAAGTAATTTCTTCTTTTTTTAAATTTTGTATTTTTAAAATTAAAATATTCTTATGTGGAGGAAGGACTATTTTGAATGGACCAAAGAGACTTAATTAAAATTCTGCAAGAAATAATGAGGTATATTTTAGTTAAAAGCAGAACTACCTTAATGATAAATTTTCAAAGATGGCAATATCTTTGTAAAAGGAATTGTCAAATACTATTTCCGGTGATGCTGACCCAAGTCAGGAAAAACTGAAATGACATTGTTCTATATGGTCAAGACTATAATCTGCTTTGGTGGTGGGTGTGGTGTAGAACTATACATTGTAAACTTAAAATCTTGTAACATACTATTAATAACAGATAAAAGAATTTTAAAAGAGTGTAATCTGAAAAGGGCAACTCTACTAAGAAAAAGGTAGCTGGCTAATCTATCACTTCACAGTGAAGCCTTTTAATATCCTTAAGAGGTATTAATGTACCTATAAGTATTTCTAATAAAACAATCGTGTAATGATGGGCCAACAGGTAGATCATGCATTTTATCATGCATGGGGACCTGGGTTTGAATCTTGAGCTACCATATGTGAGTGTCTGCAGAGAGGAATCCTGAAGAGCTGTGAGGTGCTGTGGTATCTTTCCTTTTCTCTCCTGGCCCCTCTCCCTCTATCAGATGTGTAGAACACTGGCCCATAGGGGTGTATTAATTTTGTGAAATCATTTGGTATGGCCATGCAAAGTTAACCTCGTCTTTTTTCATAACAACACTGAGGGATAGTTTTTAAGTTGATAATATTGTATGACCCATGAATGATGTTACAAATATCCAAATGATAGAAAAAAACTTGCCCACATTTAACCCTGAAAAAATGAAAAAGGAAAGGAAGAAAGAAAAAAGAGAAAAAGAAAAACAAATGAGTGCCAGGAGTGGTATAATCATTGCTGGCAGCATGAGTACAGTCCCAGCAATAATCCAGGTGACAACAAATAAAAATAAATGTGTAACGAATACATAAATGTATGCATTTAGAACTGGAAAGTAGAGGGGGGCAGATGATGGCACAGCTGATAGAATTATCATGCTAAAATGTACAAGGAGCTGGGGATCAAGCTCCTGGTCCCCACCTGTGGTGGAAGGTTCTCAAGCAGTGGAGAAGTACTGCAGATTTCACTCTCCTCTTCTTCAACCCCTTTGTGTTTTTCTGTGTTTATCAAAAAATAAATATCAAAATAATAAAAAAAACTTGGGGGCGGAGAAGAGGAAACTAAAGTACGAATACCATTAATTGGTCTATTTATATTTATTTTGCCTTTTGTTGACCTTTTTATTGTTGTTGTTGATATTAAAAGCAGGACCTGACCAAACTGTAAGTAGGACACCAAAGTAAAAACCCTGTGGTGAGGGATAGACATGCAGCTTCCTGGTCCAGTGGGGGGTGGGAGTGCGTGGAAGGGGTAGGTCACAGTTTTTTGGTGGTGGGAATGGTGTTTATGTACACTCCTAGCAAAATGTAGTCATATAAATCTCTAGTTAATTAATATGCGAGGGGGAAAATCAATTGTATGTCTCAAAGTTTTACAAAACACAAACTGAATCTTTTAAATATATAGGCTGTGTATCTGATATGCAGACTTTCTCAAAAGCCTAGACCAAGTAGATCAGAAGCATCCAATAGCACAGCTATATAGAAGATACTGTACAGCACACCATAACAAAAGGACTTTTCAAAGTTAAACCAATTAATGTGATGATAACATTTTTCAAAGTTAAACCAAATAATGTGATGATAACTTTAACTATAGATTATATTTTTGAACCCTAAGACAGCATGAACCTCACATCTCCACTATAGAGCCTCTACTTCCCCCACTCCTGGAACCCTTGGATAGGGCCCACTTTCCTGTATGCATCTCCCAATCCATATCAAATAATATTGCATCCACCGATCACAACCTAATCAACAAAATGATTGCCACCTCAACATGCTTCACTTCAGACTGTGTCCAGAGACTTCACGTGTGGAATGACAACCCTTCAGCTTCATTACTCACTTGAGACCTTTCCTTTCATAGTATACTCTAATTCCATCTCAGGTGGTTAACTTTCTAACAAAGTCCCAAAACCTAGATATACACCAGTTTCTGTGAGAGAGAGCATATGTTCACACGTACCATAAACTACTGCAAAATATATACCTGAAAGCAGGAGTACACTAGAGTTTGCAGTGAGTACCTCCCTAACACTTCCTCTCCACTATTCCAGCTTTGGGTCCATGATTGCTCAACAATTTGTTTGGCTTCATATGTTAACTTTCTTTTCAGTCACCAGGTCCCGGATGCCATCAGGATGCTGGCCAGGCTTCCCTGGATTGAAGACCCCACCAATGTGTCCTGAAGCTCAGCTTCCCCAGAGACACACCCTGCTAGGGAAAGAGAGAGGCAGACTGGGAGTATGGACTGACCAGTCAACACCCATGTTCAGCTGGGTAGCAATTACAGAAGCCAGACCTTCTACCTTCTGCAACCCTCAACGACCCTGGGTCCATGCTCCCAGAGGGATAGAGAATAGGAAAGCTATCAGGGGAAGGGGTGGGATATTGAGATTGGGTGGTGGGAATTGTGTGGTGTTGTACCCCTCCTACCCTATGGTTTTGTTAATTAATCCTTTCTTAAATAAAAATAAAAATAAAAAAGAGGGGGTCGGGCGGTGGCGCAGTGGGTTAAGCGCACATGGCGCAAAGCGCAGGGACCAGGTAAGGATCCTGGTTCGAGCCCCCGGCTCCCCACCTGCAGGGGAGTCGCTTCACGGGCGGTGAAGCAGGTCTGCAGGTGTCTGTCTTTCTCTCCCCCTCTCTCTGTCTTCCCCTCCTCTCTTCATTTCTCTCTGTCCTATCCTACAACAAAACAACGTCAACAATGGCAATAATAACCGCAACGAGGCTGCAACAACTAGGGCAACAAAAAGGGGGAAAAATGGCCTCCAGGAGCAGTGGATTCATGTTGCAGGTACCAAGCCCAGCAATAACCCTGGAGGAAAAAAAATAAAAATAAAAATAAAAAAGAATAAAAAAATGAAAAAGGAAAGGAAGAAAGAAAAAAGAGAAAAAGAAAAAGAAATGACTGCCAAGAGAGGTATAATCATTGCTGGCAGCATGACTATAGTCCCAGCAATAATCCAGGTGACAACAAATAAAAATAAATGTGTAATGAATACATGAATGTATGCATTTAGAACTGGAAAGTAGAGGGGAAAGATGCTGGCACAGCTGATAGAATTAACATGCTATAATGTACAAGGACCCGGGGATCAAGCTCCTGGTCCCCACCTGTGGTGGGAAGGTTCTGAAACAGTGGAGAAGTACTGCAGATTTCACTCTCCTCTTCTTCAACCCCTTTGTGTTTTTCTGTGTTTATCAAAAAATAATTATCAAAATAATTTTAAAAACTTGTGGGTGGGGGAGAAGAGGAAACTAAAGTATGAATACCATTAATTGGCCTATTTATATTTATTTTGCCCTTTGCTGCCCTTTTTATTGTTGTAGATATTATTGTCGCTGTTAATGATGTTGTCATTGTTAGATAGGACAGAGAGAAATGGAGAGAGGAGAGGAAGGCAGAGAGGGGGAGAGAAAGATAGACACCTGCAGACCTGCTTCACCACCTGTGAAGAATCCTTCCTACAGGTGGGGGGCAGGAACATGGGTCCTTGTGCATAGTATTAGTGTGCTTAACCAGGTGTGCCACCTTCAGACCCCGTAAATCCACTTTATCTTGTGGTCTTACCATACAATTTGTCTCATTTGAATAGCTCTAGGCCTCAAGACCACTACAAAATGTCTCTGCCAACTTTTTTTCTTTTTGGAATTTTAAATTTAAAAATTTTATTTGTGACTAATAGTAGGTTACAAAATTGCAAGATTACATTGCATAGTTCCACACTACACCAGGGTTCTGAGTCCCTGGTCCCTGGGTCCCCAGAGGCCTGTGGCCAGGCAGTGGCACCTCTGCCCAGACTCCCCCTCAGCCCAAGACCCACATCTGCAGGCCGCTGTGCTCCTAGGCCTCCCCAAGGAAGTCCCCAAACCCCACTGCCTGGTCCCCAAAGCAGGAACAGCCATAGTGTAACCTGCACAAAGGCCCCCTAGAAGAAGAGTCTCCTCAGCACATAGCCCTCAAAATGGCGGCCTTGCACCCAGAGGTGGCCTCTTGCCCAGTCCCTGCCACACAGAGCACCTGTGTCACAGAGTCTGCATCTGGCTCTTGTAGGGGTGGGGTTTTGTGACATCAGGTCATCCCCTGCCCTCCAGACTGCACCTGTACACTGGAAGTCCCCAAGTCCCTAGTCTGTGGTTTTCATTAACAGAGGAACCTGGCTGGAAACCTGGGGAGCGCAGTTATCAGTTGCTTGCTACTTGTGGTGGGCTATTTACATCCCATTTTTCAGTCTTATTTCTCACTTGTTCAATTTCCTGTCATTCATGTTTGTCTCTTTGTTCAACTTTCTTCTCATCAAGTTTAATCAACATGGAGACAAATAGAATATTTTGAAATTCCTCTTACAAGATCAAAACTTCTTAGACTCCATAATTCTATGACATGAGAAAGCAAGCATAGTGTAGGCCATATCTTTCATAGACATAGATCTCCTGAGTAACATATGATACAAACTGAGCTATTAAACAGTATGCACTCTAGAAAATGTTTACAATTCAATAACAAATCATAGAAGGATTTCACTGCAGGAAAATACAAAATATATTTAATATAAAAAATATCAAGAAAAATGTGAAAATCAAGTAATAAATTGAAACCCCATAATAAAACAAAGCAATATTAAGTAAAGTAAATGAACATATAACTAGTGTCATTACTATAAAACTATTGTAAACTACCTCCCAAAAGGTAATGAACACAAGGTTGTCAGTTTTTCTGCTTTCATTTAGGACTGCCAGTGTAACCAGGTAATTAATATGAATGAAGAAGAGCCAGGAAGTCAACTATTATACACAATCATCATAAAAGGACTATATTTACGTATGTTGACAATACACAATAATAAAAACAACCACAATTGTATATTTTTTTCAATGGCATGAATTAAAAATACAAAAACAATACAATTACTGTGAAATTTCATAAAAAAGAAAGTTAAGTTCAATAAGACTGGAGTAAGAAACAAATGTCAAAATGATTTTCTAAAGAATTAATTTATAATCATTTTTTAAAACCTTAAATGAATAGAGCAAAAGTACCCATGACAGAATAAAACATAAGGAGAAAAAATATCAGAAGAAATGGGCATAAGAAACAATCCCTAAACAGTAGAAACAATGCCTTGGAGCAAGACACTTCAGGCTCCAGGAACAACATACCTGCTGGGCTGTGGGAGGGAGGGAGCCAGTCTGGCCACCTGAGGCCACAGTGGCCCCTGCTGTGGGAAGGGGCAAGGTCCAGGAGAGCAGTGCAGTTCTGTGTTGGTATGCATGAGACCCCTTCTGTTTCATTTGGTTTAAATCCCCCCTGCTTAACACTATTCTATTTACATAACCACTTCATTCTATTTATATAACCACTGTTAACAAGCACCTCCCTCCAGGGCATTGGTTCAATCCCCACTGTTTCATGATATGTTTTTGCTCCACCCCCCCTCCTTGTCACACCCTGATCCTCTCCTTGTCACACTCTGATTGTCACCAGTCACTTTTCTCTCCACCCTCTCTATGTCACATCCTGTTTCCACCCTACTTGGGAAGTATATATAAAGACAGCATTGTGAGTTTTAGAGTACTGAACTTTACCTTGAGTTTAGCTTAGCTCGTCTTAGATTGTGCTGCGTCCTGCATGAATAAAGAGATACTGCCTACAGCTCAACTATGAGTCCCTGGTCGTCTGTTACCTGCCCGTGAAGCCAGCCCGGCGAAAACAACCTAACCCGTCGAAAACGACAGTTCTGGACCAGCTGTCCACACTGGTCAGACACTCCCCAGGCAGGACTCCTTAAGGACACAGGGAGGATTCTGATTGGCCAACTTTATGTAACATCACAATGAGCCCTGCTTCAGCCTGAGCTGCTCTACAGGATGACTGAAATTTTAGTGAGTGCTTCACTAAGTAGGTCATTAAGGGGGTAATCAAGTTGTGTTGATTCACTGCTCCTTTTAAAGAAGATAACAGTTCAGTTCTGAAATAAAATTGCTGCAAAATATTGCCTGATTTTGATGTTTGATAACAAAGTCTCATTTACTACATCTATCTTTTTTTTTGCCTGCCCTGTGGACTCATGGGTACTTCCATTTTTAAGGCTGGTTGTCTGTTGAAGAGCATTGCATGCAATAACATTATAAGCCTCCCAACAGCTGGAAATGTGTGTATTTCACCAAACCTAAAGAAATACAGAAGAACTACTTAGAAGCATCCAATAGCACAGCTATATACAAGATACTAGATACTGTACAGCAAACCATAACAAAAGGACTTTTCAAAGTTAACCCAATTAACAAATAATGTGATGATAACATCAACTATCGATTGTCTTTTTGAACCCTAAGACAGCAGGAACCTCACATCTCCACTATAGAGCCCCTACTTCCCCCAGTCCTGGAACCCTTGGATAGGGCCCACTTTCCTGTATGCATCTCCCAATCCAAACCAAATAATATTGCATCCACCGATCACAACCTAACTAACGCAACGATTGCCACCTCAACATGTTTCACTTCAGACTGTGTCCAGAGACTTCACGTGTGGAATGACAACCCTTCAGCTTCATTACTCGGGTGAGACCTTTCCTTTTATAGTACACTCTAATTTCATCTCAGGTAGTTCACTTTCTAACAAAGTCCCAAAACCTAGATATACACCAGTTTCTGTGAGAGAGAGCTTATGCTCACACGTACCCATAAACTACTGCAAAATATATACCTGAAAGCAGAAGTACACTAGAGTTTGCCATGAGTACCTCCCTAACACTTCCTCTCCACTATTCCAAGCTTTGGGTCCATGATTGCTCAACAAATTGTTTGGCTTCGTATGTTAACTCTCTTTTCAATCACCAGGTTCCAGATGCCACCAGGATGCTGGCCAGGCTTCCCTGGATTGAAGACCCCACCAATGTGTCCTGGAGCTCAGCTTCCCCAGAGACACACCCTACTAGGGAAAGAGAGAGGCAGACTGGGAGTATGGACTGACCAGTCAACACCCATGTTCAGCTGGGTAGCAATTACAGAAGCCAGACCTTCTACCTTCTGCAACCCTCAACGACCCTGGGTCCATGCTCCAGAGGGCTAGAGAATGGGAAAGCTATCATGGGAGGGGGTGGGTTATGGAGATTGGGTGGTGGGAATTGTGTGGAGTTGTACCCCTCCTACCTTATGTTTTTGTTCATTAATCCTTTCTTAAATAAAAAATTTAAAAATAATAAAAAAGTAGTCTTTATTTCAGAACCATACTTGGAAACAAGAAGAATCAATTAAGGAGGGAGTCAGGAGTGACACACAGGCCCAGGATTCAAACTCCCACCAGCAGGAGGAAACTTTCACAAGTGAGGAAAGCAGGTCTGCAAGTGTCTCTTTTTCTATCTCCTTCTCTATCTCTCCCTTCACCTCTCAGTTTCTCTCTGTCCTAACAAAATAAAAAGTAAAAAAAAAAGACAGAAGCTCAAGGTGAAAGTGGTGAGCTGGAAGGGTAGAAAAAGTCATTCTCTCCCACTCCAAACAACTTAATTAAGGATTCCTGCTAGCTCTTTTGTAATTACAGAAGTTTATTTTTTCTGCTGTTCTGTCAAAAGTATTTTAAAATGTCATCTTGAAGTAGAAATGTCTCTTTGTCTCTCTTCCTTGTCTCTTGATTTCTCTCTGTCCTATAAAACTAAATAAATAAAGTGGAAAATCTTTTAAAAATATAAATAAACTAGTAGGCTGGGAGACAGCATAGTGGATAAAGTATTGGACATTTAAGCATAAAGTCCCAAGTTCAATCCCCAGCAGCACATGTACCAGAATGATTTCTGGTTCTTTCTCTCTCTTCCAGTCTTTCTCAGAAAGAAAGAAAGAAAGAAAGAAAGAAAGAGAGAGAGAGAGAGAGAGAGAGAGAGAGAGAGAGAAAGAAAGAAAGAAAGAAAGAAAGAAAGAAAGAAAGAAAGAAAGAAAGAAAACAACTGGCCAATGATGGGATGCTCGGTTTGGAACTAGTGTGGTCAAACTTCATACATAAACCTAATTGTAGTATAAAATATTTTCTTACAATTATAAAATTAACTAACCTTAAATTATATTCCAGGGTGATACATGTTAACTGTAGTGTTACTATAATAAATGAGCACAATAAAAAAAAAAAAGAAAAGAAGGTGGAGATGTATGTTCCAGGACATGGGAGCCACCATTTACACTCTGCTTCAATGTTACCCAAGTGAAGATTCTGCCAGGGCTGCCTGGGGGGGAGAGTGGAAGACCAGCAGGATTTGAAAGTCACACAGATTTACAAGCAAAGCTACCTGAGACAAGACACCCCTACTCTCTGCATTGCTAGTGCCAGCCCAGGTTCTCTGAATTGGAGCCCATGGATAATGAGTTGTGCCACATTCCCTAGCTTTCTCCACTTGGAGGTACTCACTTTTCCCACACTGGACATGTTTTTATTCTTTTCAAAGCTAATGTAGTATGCAAAAAGGAGAAAGAGACCACAAAGCAGTCTGGAAGAAGAGGGTGGGTTAGCACCAGGTACCTCAGATATGCCTGTTTTCTCTCTAACAGACCCACCTCTCCAGTGCCAATGTATTCACAGGAATGTTTAAGAATATCACCAGGGAGGGCACCAAAGTAAAAACCCTGGGGTGAGGGTGGATATTCGGCTTCCTGGGGTGGCAGTGTTGTGTGTGGGTGGGATGGGACACAGTCTATTGGTGGGGGGTGGTGGTGTTTATGTACACTTCTGTTAACTTGTAGTCATATAGATCACTATTTAAGTAATATGAGAGGGGGAAAATTGATTATATGTCTCAAAATCTTTAAAGCACAGACTGAGTTTTTTTTTAATTCATAGCCTGAGTCTTTGATAAGTTGACTCTCTCAAAATCCTAGACCAGGGAGAACACAAGCAACTGGTGGCACAGCTATATACAAAAAATGTCAAAGGACATAAAAGATGGTGATGTTGGGTATGATACAGCAAATCCTAATAAAGGGATCTTTCAAGGTTAACCCAATTACCAAATAATGTGATTAGAACAATATCTATCTATTATACTCTTGAAGCCTAAGACAGCAAAAACATTTCCCTATAGAGCCTATATTTCCCCCAGTCCTGTAACCTCTAGGGTGGGGCTCACTTTCTTTTTTTTTTTACTTTATTTATTTTCCCTTTTGTTGCCCTTGTTGTTTATTGTTGTTGTTGTTATTATTGTTGTTGTTATTGATGTCATTGTTGTTGGATAGGACAGAGAGAAGTAGAGAGAGGAGGGGAAGACAGAGAGGGGGAGATAAAGACAGACACCTGCAGACCTGCTTCACCACCTGTGAAGTGACTCCCCTGCAGGTGGGGAGCCGGGGGCTCGAACTGGGATCCTTATGCCGGTCCTTGTGCTTTGTGCCACGTGCTCTTAACCCGCTGTGCTACCGCCCGACTCCCGGGGCTCACTTTCTAGCATGCTTCTCTCAAGTCATACCAAATACTACTGCATCCACCAATCCCAACCTAATAACACAAAGAGTACCACTTCAGCATGCTTCACTTCAGACTGTGTCCAGAGACTTCAGGTATGGAATGCCAACCCTTCAGCTTCATTACTCAGGTGAGGCCTTTCCTTTCATAGAATTCTCTAATTTCATTCCAGGTGGTTCACTTCCTATCAAAGTCCCAAAACCTAGATATAGACCAGATCCCGTAAGATAGAGCAAATTTTCACATGTATCCACAAAGTAGGGCAAAATATATACCTGAAAACAAAAGTACACAATAGTCTGCAGTGAGTCAGTATGAAGTTCCTAATGAAATAGTATCTAATCAGACTTAAGAGACTTTCCTCACCTACTTCCTATTACAGTTCTCTTACTCACTCTGAAGGTCACCTTATCAAAGCAAGGACTGCAAAAGTTGAATAAGGGCAAGAGACTGACATACTATAAAGATGACTCTTTAATCACTATCAGGTCACCCATCAGCTGGGGCCCTATGCGAGAAGTCCTGAGATTCCCAAAGATTCCATGATGGGCCTAGACCTCAAATAAATCCCTCTCTCCATTGTTACCGGTCATCTCTATCAGAAACAACAAAATAGACCTCTCTGTGTGCCCACATACGACCTTGCCCTCAACTTGAATCCACAATGGTAGAGAGAATGGTCCATACTCTGAAGGGAGGATGGACAACATACTCTATGCTACACCTGAGGAAGATTGGTCCTGTAATTGGGGCAGCTTTGCATATTCCTACTCATGACCACAGAATGTGATCTCAGATCTACAGGGATGCAGAGGTCACCTAGGCTGCTAAGCTGAATTTGGGCCCCAGACCAAATCAAATCAGTGGAGTTTACAGTTAACAATATTTATACCCCGTTCCCATATTAGGGAGCTACTCTCTTCTCTGATTCAGCTTTTGTCCCTTTTCCAGCCATGACATCATTTCCCAGACAATAACTTGAATCCACTGGTGTATCAGATTTCAAGCTCAGGGGAAAAAAAAAACTAGTATAGCCATAGGCCCTTTGGAATTTAACTAAAATATGCCTACTAGCTCACTACAAAATGAAGGACCCCCCCCCAACATTTCATCTGCACTATTCCAGCCTTTGGGTCCATGATTGGTCAATAATTTTGCTTTGTATGTTAACTCTCTTTTCAGCCGCCAGGCTCCATATGCTAGTTGGATGCCAACCAGACTTCCTTAGACAGAAGAACCCACCAATGTGTCCTGGAGCTCTGCTTCCCCAGAGACTTTCCCCACTAGGGAAAGAGATAGACAGGCTGGGAGTATGGATTAACCTGTCAATGTCCATGTTCAGCGGGGAAGCAATTACAGAAGCCAGACCTTCCACCTTTTGCACCCCATAATGACCCTGGGTCCATACTCCCAGAGGGATAAAGAATAGGGAAGCTATCAGGGGAGGGGATGGGATATGGAGAGCCGGTGGTGGGAACTGTGTGGAGTTGTACCCCTCTTATCCTATGATTTT
This sequence comes from Erinaceus europaeus, assembly GCF_950295315.1. NCBI lineage: Eukaryota > Metazoa > Chordata > Mammalia > Eulipotyphla > Erinaceidae > Erinaceus > Erinaceus europaeus. The sequence continues at coordinate 68,384,957 of NC_080170.1, forward strand.
GTCAAAGTCTCCTTTTTATAAATACAAAAAAGAACAAAACAAACCTAATACAGATCAAAGAAAGATACCATAGTATCCAATAGTGGATTCTACTTTAAAAAATGGAGAAGATTTCCAATAAATAGCATTGCAAACAATATAGGATATTTCACAAATGATAACACAGAAATCCACAAAATCATATGAAACTTCTACAAAGAACTATACACCATGAAGCTAGAGAACTGGAAGAAATGGGCGAATTCCTGGAAATATATGCTCTTCCAAAACTGCAACAAGAAGAAATACAAAATGTAAATGCACCAATCACAGACAGAAAAAAAAAATCAAAACTGTTATTAAGAATCTTCCCAATAACAAAAGTCCTGGATCAGAGAGCTTTACAAATGAATTCTACAAAACCTTCAGCAAACATTAAATACCTATACTTCTAAAGCTCTTCCACAAGATTGAAGTGACAGGAACACTGCCTTCCACCTTCTATGAAACCCACATCACCCTGATACCAAAAGCAGATAGGGACACACCAAAAAAGGAAAACTAAAGACCAATATCTCTGATGAATATAGATGCCAAAATATTGAACAGGAGCTTGGCCAACCAGATACCACAGTATATAAAAAAAATTGTTCATCATGACCAAGTGGGATTTACCCCAGGAATGTAAGGCTGGTACAACACACAAAAGTCAATCAATATTATTCACCACATCAATAAAAGCAAAAACAAAAACCACATGGCTATCTCAATAGATGCTAAGAAAGCCTTTGACAAAATCCAACACCCATTCTTGATCAAAACACTGCAAAAAATGGGAAAGATGGGAAATTCCTCCATATAGTGGAATCCATATAGAATAAACCTACAGCCAACATCATACTCAATGAACAGAAGCTGAAAGCATTCCCCCTCAGATCAGGGACTAGACAGGGCTGTTCATCATCACCATTACTCTTCAATATAGTATTGGAAGTTCTTGCCATAGCAATCAGGCAAGAGAAAGAAATAAAAGGAATATAGATTGGAAGCGAAGAAGTCAAGCTCTCACTATTTACAGATGACATGGTAGTATACATAAAAAGCCTAAAGAATCCAGCAGAAAACAACCAGAAGTTATTAGGCAGAAAACTAATGAAAGGTATCAGGACAGAAAGTCAATGTACAAAAGTTAGTGGCATTTCTTTATGCAAGCACTAAATCTGAAGAAGAGGACACCCAGAAACCAGTCCTATTCACTGTTACAGCAAAACCAATAAAATGCCTAGGAATAAACCTGACCAAAGAAGTGAAAGACTTGCGTACTGAAAACTATGAGTCACTATGTGAGGAAATAGAAAATGATACCAAGAAATGGAAAGACATCCAATGCTCATGGATTGGAAGAATTAATATCGTCAAAATGAATATTCTTCCCAGAGCCATACAGAAATTTAAGATGATACCCATCAAAGATCCACCAAGCTTCTTTAAATGAATAAAACAAAAATTATGATCATTTAACTGGAACCAGAAAACACATGGAATTGCCAAAACTAAAACTATCTTGAGGAAAAGAAACAAATGGAGACATCACATGACCAGATCTCTAACTATATTATAAGGCCATCATCATCAAAACAGCCTGGTACTGGAACAAAAATAGGCACACAGTCCAGTGGAACAGAATTAAAGGCCCAGAACTAAACCCCCATACTTATGGACCTCGAATCTTTAATAAGGGGGCCCAAAGTATAAAATGGAGAAAGTCCTCTTCAATAAATGGTGCTGGGAAAACTGGGCTGAAACATGCAGAAGAATGAAACAGAGACACTTTATCTCACAAAAAAAAAAACCAAAAATAAACTCCAGATGGATCAAGGACATGGATGTTAGATCAGAAACTATCAAATACTTAGAGGAAAATATTGGTGGAACACTTCCCCACCTAAAGCTCAAGGACATCTTTGATGAAACAAACCCAATTGCAAGGAAGACTAAAGTAGAAACAAACTAATAGGACTATATCAAATTGAAAAGCTTCTGCACAGCCAAAGAAACTATCACACAAACAAAGAGATACTTCACAGAATGGGAAAAAATATTCACATGCCATACATCAAACAAGAGACTAAAAACCAAAATATACAAAGAGCTCAGTAAACTTAGCAACAAAAAGCAAATGACCCCATCCAAAATTGGGCAGAAGATATGAACAGAACATTCACTACAGAAGAGATCCAAAAGGCTAACAAACACATGAAAAATTGCTCCAGGTCAGTGACTGTCAGAGAAATGCAAATAAAGACAACATTGAGATACCACCTCACGTCTGTGAGAAAGTCATACATCAAAAAGGACAGCAGCAGTAACTGCTGGAGAGGCTGTGGGGACAAAAAAAACCCTTTTGTACTGCTGGTGGGAATGTAACTTTGTCCAACCTCTCTGGAGAGCAGTCTGGAAAACTCACAAGGCTAGACATGGACTTTCCATATGACCCAGCAATTTCACTCCTGGGGATATACCCCAAGGACTCCCTAACCCCCAACCATTTGTACACCTATGCTCATAGCAGCAAAATTAGTAATAGCTAAAACCTGGAAGCAACCCAGGTGTCCTACAATAGATGAATGGCTGAGAAAACTGTGGTATAGATACACAATGGAATACTATGCAGCTATTAAGAACAATGAACCCACTTTCTCTCACCCATCTTGAATATGGAGCTAGAAAGAATTATGTTAAATGAGCTAAGTCAGAAAGATAAAGATGAGTATGGGATGATCCCACTCATAGACAGAAGTTGAGAAAGAATAACAGAAAGGAAAACTCAAAGCAGGATTTGACTGAATTTGGAGTAGAGCACCAAATCAAAAACCCTGGGTTGAGGGTGAGGGTGGATGTTTGGCTTCACGGGATAGAGGGGATTGGGGGATAATGGGATTGAACACAGTCTTTTGGTGGTGGGAATGCTGTTTATGTACACACCTATTAATTTGTAGTCATATAACTCACTATTTAAATAATATGAAAAAGGAAAAACTGAATGTCTCAAAGTTTTAAAAGCACAGACTGAGTCTTTTTAATACATAGGCTGAGTCTTTGATATCTTAACTCTTTTAAAAGCTTAGACCAGGGAGAACAGAAGCAATCAGTGGCATAGCTATATAGAAATAATGTCATGGGGCCGGGTGGTGGCTTACCTGGTCGAGCGCACATGTTGCAGTACACAAGGACCCAGGATCGAGCCCCTGGTCCCCACCTGCAAAAGGTGAGCTTTGCAAGTGGTGAAGCAGGGCTGTAGGTGTCTCTCTCTCTGCCTCTCTATCTCCCCATCCCTCTCGATTTCTGACTGACTCTATCCAATAAATAAAGATAATAAAATATATAAAAAAAGAAATAATGTTAAAGGACATAAATTATGGTAATGTTGTGTATGGTACATTATATCTTAAGAAAGTGTCTTTTCAAAATTAACTCAATTTCCAAACACTGTGATTTTGCAATAACTCTCTGTTGTCTTCTTAAACCCTAAGACAGCAGGAACCTCCCATTTCCTCTATAGAGCATATATTTCCCGCAGTCCTGGAACCTCTGGGGTGGGGCTCACGTTCCTGCATGTTTCTCTCAAGTCATAGCAAATGATAATTCATTCACCTATCCCAACCTAGTCAACGCAACTAGTACCACCTCAGCATGCTTCACTTCAGACTGTGTCCAGAGACATCAGGCATGCAATGCCAACCCTTTAGCCTCATTACTCAGGTGAGACCTTTCCTTTCATAGTATTCTCTAATTCCATTCCAGGTGGTTCAATTTCTATCCAAGTCCCAAAACCTAGATATAGACCAGGTCCTGTGAGATAGAGCAAATGTTCACATGTATCCATATATTAGGGCAAAATAAATGCCTGAAAGCAAAAGTACGCAACAGTTTGTAGTGAGTCAGTATCAATTTCATAATGAAATAGTATCTACTTAGACTTAGATACCCTCTTCACCTACATCCTATTACAGTTCTCTCACTGACTCCAAAGCTCACCTTATCAAAGCAAGGACTGCAAAAGGTGAATAAAGGGGGAGAGACTGGCATACTTTAATGATGACTCTTTAGACACTATCAGTCCATTCCATCAGCTGGGCCCCTACATTCCCAAACAGACTTGATGGGCCTAGACCTCAAATAAATCCCTCTCTCCATAGTTACCGATAATTTCTACCAGAAACAACAAAACAGACCCCTTTTGTGGGCCCCATAGGACCTTGCCCTCAACTTGAATCAACAATGGTAGAGAATGTTTCATCCTCCCTTGAGGATGGACAACATACTCTATGCTACACCTGAGGAAGATGGGTCCTGAAACTGGGGCAGCTTGGCATGTTCCTACTCATGACTACAGAATGTGAGCTCAGATATACAGGGATGCAGAGGTCACATAGGCTCCTAAGCTAATTATGGGCCCCAGATCACATCAAATCGATGGGGTTTACAGTCAATAATATTTATACCCCCTTCTCATATTAGAGAGCTACTCTCTACCCTGATCCAGCTTTCTGGTCCTTTTCCCAGCCATGACATAATCTCCCCAGACAATACCTTGGATACATTGGCTCAGGGGCAAAAAGAAATAGGAAAAAAAAAAACAATCAACCAACAAACAAAAAAATTAGCATAACCTCAGGCCCTTTAGAATTTAACTAAAATAAGCCTACTAGCTATCTAAAAAATGGAGGACCCCCTACAACTCTTCATCTGCATTATTCTAGCCCTTAGGTCCATGATTGGACAACAATTTGTTTGCTTTGTATGTTAACTCTCTATTCAGCCACCATGTTCCAGATGTTAGCATGCCAACCAGACTTCCCTGAACAGACAACCCCACCAATATGTACTGGAGCTCCACTTGCCCAGAGACATTCCCTACTAGAGAATGAAAGAGACAGGCTGGGTGTATGGATCCAACTGTCATGCCCGTGTTCAATGGAGAAGCAATTACAGAAGCCAGACCTTCATGCTTCTGCATCCCACGATGATCTTGGGTCCATACTCCCAGAGGGTTAAAGAATAGGAAAACTATCAGAGGAGGGGATAGGATAATCAGTTCCGGTGGTGGGAAATGTACAAAGCTGTACCCCTCTTATCCTATGGTTTTGTCAATGTTTCCTTTTTAGAAATAAAAAACATTTTTTAAAAAGAAAAATAACAGAAAGGAAAACTCAAAGCAGGATTTGACTAACTTTGGAATAGGGCAGCAAAACAAAAACCCTGGGTTGAGGGTGAGGGTGGATGTTTGGCTTCACGGGGACACAGTCTTTTGGTAGGGGGCATGGCATTTATGTACACTCCCATTAATTTGTAGTCATATAAATCACTATTTAAGTAATATGGGGGGAAAACTGATTGAATGCCTCAAACTTTTTAAAGCACAGACTGAGTCTTTTTAATACATAGGCTGAGTCTTTGATATGTTGACTCTCTTAAAGCTTAGACCAGGGAGAACAGAAGCAACCAGTGGCATGGTTATACACAAATAATGTCAAACGACATAAATTATGCTGTGTTGTGTATGATACATTATATCCTAACAAAGGGATTTTTCAAAGTTAACTCAATTGCTAAGCAATGTGATTATAGCAATAACTATCTATTGTCTTCTTAAACCCTAAGACAGCAGGAACCTCCCATTTCCTCTACAGAGCATATATTTCCCCAATCCTGGAACCTCTGGGGTGGAGTTCACTTTCCTGCATGCTTCTATCAACTCAGACCAAATGATATTGAATCTGCGGATCCCAACCTAATCAATGCAACAAGTACCACCTTAGCATGCTTCACTTCAGACTGTTTCCAGAGACATCAGGCATGGAATGCCAACCCTGCAGCCTCATTACTCTGGTGAGACCTTTTCTTTCACAGAAATCTCTAATTCCATTCCAGGTGGTTCGCTTCCTTTCAAAGTCCTAAAACCTAAATATAGACCAGGTCCTGTGAGACAGAGTATATGTTCACATGTATCCATAAATTAGGACAGAATATATACCTGAAAGCAAAAATACACAATAGTCTGCCATGAGTCTGTATAAAGTTCCTAAATAAATAGTGTCTACTTAGACTTAGATACCCTCCTCACCTACCTCCTATTACAGTTCTCTCACTTACTCCAAAGCTCACCTGCAAGCACTGCAAAAGCTGAATAAGGGCAAGAGACTGGCATACTTTAACGATGACTCTTTAGTCACTATCAGGCCATTCCATTGGCTGGGGCCCTAATTGGGGAGTCCTGAGATGCCCAAACAGACATTATAGGGCTAGACCTCATATAAATCCCTCTCTCCATTTACTGGTCATCTCTATCAAAAACAACAAAATAGACCCCTTTGTGGGACTCCATACGACCTTGCCCTCAATTTGAATCAACAATGGTAGAGAATGCTTCATCCTCTGAAGAGAGGCTGGACAACATACTCTATGCTACACCTGAGGACGGTGCATTCATATTGGAGCAGCTTGGCTTGTTTCTATTGATGACCACAGAATGTGAGCTCAGATCTACAGGGATGCAGAGGTCACATAGGCTCCTAAGCTGAATATGGGCCCCAGATCACATCAAATAAATGGGGTTTATAGTCAACAATATTTATGCCCCTTTCCCATATTTGGGAGCTACTCTCTTCCCTGATCCAGCTTTCTGATCCTTTTTGCAGTCAAGTAATCATCTCCCCAGACAATAACTTGGATACACCTGCATATCAGATTTCAGGCAGGAGAGGAGAGAAAGAAAAAAAAAAAACTAGTATAGCCACAGGCTCTTTAGAATATAACCAATATTGCCTACTAGCTATCTAAAAAAATGGAGAACCCCTCCCCCAACTCTTCATCTGCACTCTTCCAGACTTTAAGTTCATGATGAGTCAACAATTTGTTTGGCTTTATATGTTAACTCTCTTTTCAGACAACAGGCTCCAAATGCTAGCTGGATACCAACCAGACTTCCCTGGACAGACAACCCCACCAATGTGTACTAGTGCTCCAATTCCCCAGAACCCCAACCCACTAGGGAAACAAAGAGGCAGGCTGCGAGTATGGATTTACCTGTCAACACCCATGTTCAGTGGGAAGCAATTACAGAAGCCAGACCTTCAAGCTTCTGCATCCCACAATGACCATAGGTCCATACTCACAGAGGGTTAAAGAATAGGAAAGCTATCAAGGGAGAAGTTGGGATATGGGGTTCTGGTGGTCAGAATTGTGTGGAGTTATACCCCTCTTATCCTATGGTTTTGTCAGTGTTTCCTTTTTATAAATAAAATAAAAACTTAAAATATTAAAAAGAAAACTCCCAGATTTATTGAAAATATATAATAAACTGGCAGGCTACAAAAATCAATGGCATTCCTCTATGAAAACACAAAACCAGAAGAAGGAAAGATATAGAAATCAATCCACATCACCATAGCAGCAAAAACAATCAAATATTTGGGAATAAAGTTAGCAAAGGAGTGAAGGACTTATACACTGAAAACTATAAATCATGCTTTAAGGAAATGGAAAAACATCCCTTGATCATGGACTGACAAGATTAACATCATCAAAATGATTATTCTGCCCAAAGCCATGTACAGATGTAATGACATCCCCATCATGGTACCAACAAACTTCTTTAAAAGAATAGAACAAATTTTACCAAAATTTATTTGGAGGGAGTCGGGCTGTAGCGCAGCGGGTTAAGCGCAGGTGGCGCAAAGCACAAGGACCAGCATAAGGATCCCGGTTCAAACCCCGGCTCCCCACCTGCAGGGGAATCGCTTCACAGTCCGTGAAGCAGGTCTGCAGGTGTCTTATCTTTCTCTCCTCCTCTCTGTCTTCCCCTCCTCTCTCCATTTCTCTCTGTCCTATCCAACAATGACAACAATAATAATAACTACAATAATAAAACAACAAGGGCAACAAAAAGGGAATAAATAAAATAAATATTAAAAAAAATTATTTGGAACCAAAAAGTCTCCAAGACTTCCCAAGCAGCCTTAAGACAAAAGAATAAGACTGGAAGCATTACACTACCTAACCTCAAGCTATACCACTGAAACCCTCTGGTGCTGGAAACAAATCATACACACAGACCAGTGGAATGAAATTGAAGACCCAGACCCAGTAATAAGGCTCCACATCTCTAGCCAACAAGTGTTTTCCAAGTAGACTCAAACCATTAAATGGCAAAAGGAGAATCGCTTCAACAAATAGCACTGGGAAAGTTGAATTGAAACATGCAAGCACAGGAAGTTGTACCATGCTCCAAAGTCAATTGCAACTGGATCAAGGACATGGATATTTGGCTAGAAATACATGGGAGAAAACATTAGCAGGACACTTCACAACTTATGCTTCATAAAAGCTTCCAAGGATTCAAATCCAACAGCAAAAAAGAAAAGAAAAGAAAATATAAGCCAATGGAACTACATCAAACTGAAGAGCTCTGCAAAGCAAAGGGTACCACCACCACCCAGACAGAAGGGCATCCAATGGCATGGGAGAAGATCTTTACACAATGCACAAAATAAATAAATGAATAACCCACTTAGAGAATGGGGCCAGGACATGAGCAGTAATTTCACTGAGGAAGAGATCCAGAGGGCCAACAGATATATGACAAGTGCCCAAAGTCACTGCTCATTATATAAATACAGGTAAAGACAACAATGAGTTACCACTTTACATACACACGTGAGAATGTCATTCATCAGAAAGGACAGAAATAACAAATGTTGGAAAGGATGTGGAGAAAAAGGAACATGATCCAAACACTGTAGAAAGCAATCTGAAGACTTATCAGCACACTAGAAATGTACCAATTCCTCTCCTGAGGATTTGCCCAATGGAAACAGATTTACCTATCTGAATACTTAAGTTCATAGCAGTACAATTTGTTAAGTATCAGGACGTGCAAGCAACCCATATGTCCAACATCAGATGAGTGGCTAAAAAAAGGTTGGCATACACAGTATAATTCTAATAAGCTATTAAAAATGATGAATTCATCTCTTTTTGCATCCTCCTGGATGAAACATGAGGACATCACGTTGAGTGAGATAAGCCAAAAAGAGAAGGACTAGTATCAAATGATATTACTTACTAGTAGGACTTAGCACGAAGTGAAACATGAACTGAACATGGTATGTTGCACCAAAGCAGAGGACCCTATGAGGGAAGGAGAGGGAGAATAAGGAGAAAACTTTGGGGGGCTAGTACCTGGCTATCCTCCACAGGTCCTCTAAGGTCAGGGACATTCAAGTAGAACAGCAGATCATGCCATTGATTCCATGGCCAGGCATTCTCCAAAGAGCCGGGCTTTTGTGTCTTTTTTAGTTTACGATACTTTTCTGACCAGCAGGGGTATTACTGAGGTTCAGTAGCAGTATTCCCAGCAACCATTCCCCCTCCTTTTCTTTTCTTTGGCTAGAAACAGAGATGAAGAGGGAGGAAGAGAGGGGAGAGAGAAGAGACTTCTGCAGCACTGACTTTGCTCATGAAGTTTCCCCTCCTGTGGGTGAAGACCAGAGATTGCAACCAAGGTGCCTGTGCTTGGTGATGTGTGGACTCTACCAAGTGGGCCACCACCTGCACTGCCCGACTTCCTCTTTCTGATAAAGAGTGAAACAGAGAGGCAGAGAGAGAAAGGAGGAGGGAGGAAAGGAGGAAAGAAAGAAAGAAAGAAAGAAAGAAAGAAAGAAAGAAAGGATGAAAGAAAGAAAAAGAAAGGAAGAAAGAAAAAGGAAGGAAAGAAGGAAATGAGCATAGCACCAGAGCTTCCTCCATTATGGTTGGGCCAGGCACGAATCTGAGTTGAGCACGTGGCAAAGCAGCACAGTATATAGATGACCAGTGCTGCCAAACCCTAACAGGAGAATTTAAAACTGAGGGCCACTGAGCCATCTCAGACTGTTAGAGCACCAGCTCACAGGTCTGAGGCCCCAGAGATCACTAGTTCAATCCCTAGTACTTATGCCAGTGCTGAGCAGTGCTCTGGTATCTCTCTTCCTGTCTCATGATAAATAACTATGTCTTTCATTTTAAAAGAGAGAGTTTATAACTGCAAAGTGCCTTGAGCCTTTTGAGAGTCTGACAGGTCCTATGTCACCAGCATCTCTTGCAGTCAGAAGTGAAAGCATGTGGGGACCAGGGATGGGGAATGGGGTGCTATGCACAGAGCAGTGGGAAGCATGTGCAGTGATGGTGGACCTCAGTAGAGGAGGACCTCCAGTCCGGAGACATACTTCCGGGGTGCTTGCTCTGTCCCATTTGGTTCCAAGAGCCATGAATAGGCTCTTTCTAGAAGTTTCCTCACTAAACAGGATTCCTGGCTGTGAAAGACTATGACCCAGAGGCTGAAAGAACAGTGGAGGGAGAGTTCACTGCCTCCTTCTCACCACTTGCCTTCTATGTCACAAGCCTGAAAAAGCAGCATTTGGGCAGTGATGTCACACAAGTCACCAAGTACAATGACCTGGGTTTATAGTCCTGGTCCCAAACTACAAGGGGAAAACTTTGAGAGCAGTAAGCAGTACTAGAAGTATCTGTCTCTCTCTCTCTCTCTCCATATATATATATATATATATATATATATATATATATATATATATATATATCATTTCCCCCCCCCCAATTCTCTGTTTTTGTAAAAGCAACAGCAAACAAACAAAAACAGCATGGGTCTCCCTAATTTCACAAGGGAAACCAACACCCACAGACCCAGGGTATTTGCCCAAAGACCCTCAACATGTGTTCCTGTCCTTGAAAGTCCCTGCAAAACTAGATCATCTAGTGGAATCCATGAGACACCCACACATGTTGTCAACTGAAAGCACCCCCAACTCCCACTGCAGCCCAGTGACTTCTGCAGGGGAGCCTGCCTTGGAGATACAAAAAATCTTTCCTGCCTGAAGCTTTGAGGCACCAGGACCAAGCCCCAGCACCACCAAAAGCCAGAGATGAGCAGGGCTCCAGTTAAAAAGATGAAAGAAAGAGAAAGAGGGGGAGATAACGGGAGGCAGGCTATGGAGAAGGGCAGGTTTTCAAAAGCAGCCCTGGATTATTCTGTGTAGTGAGGGCAGAGGCATGGTAGGACATGGCAAGGAATGAAGGCTGCCTGGGCAACAGCAGGGGGAGCATCACCTCTGCTGTGAACTCTGTAAGGGCTCAGTCCCCTCAGTTCAGCCTCAGGCAGCCAGAAGAGAAGAGACAAAAATAGGTCACAACAGATGGCATAAAAGTCAACTCTGGCTCCATGGCATTCTGTCAATCTCTCTCTCTCACATAAACACACATATATAGACACACATTTACACTCTCACACACATATAAACAAGACACATATATACAGGCACAGATATACACACATGTGCACACACCAACACACAAGAACTAATACACAAACACATGTAGACATATACAGATATATGCATATTCATATACATATTCATATATATACATATATATGTGTACACAAAACATATTTAAGTACACACAAACACACATGCAGATACAAATACACTCAAACATATATATACCTATACTATGTACACATAAATACACATGAAAATTCACACCCACATGCTTATCCAGACCTTCTACCTTCTGCATCCCTCAACGACCCTGGGTCCATGCTCCCAGAGGGATAGAGAATGGGAAAGCTATCAGGGGAGGGGGTGGGTTATGGGGATTGGGTGTTGGGAATTGTGTGGAGTTGTACCCCTCCTACCTTATGCTTTTGTTCACTAATCCTTTCTTAAATAAAAAATTAAAAAAAAAAAAAGAACATACACACCTACTATATTCATACAACATCCACACATATACTGACACACAGGCACACACACAGAGATTTGGCCCATGCCAAGGCCTCCTGGCATATCATGGAGCTCTTTCCCTTCCAGACTGAACTTACCCCCACCCCTGCCATGGGCCACTCAGGTAAGATTGACCTCCCTCATTGCAAAGGGATATGGTAGCACCCAGGATTGGAGAGAATAGGACACCAGATCCCGAATGCTTGGACTATCAACATTTCTTTTTCTGTGTTTATTTGTTTGTTTGTTTTTCAGGGGGTCAGCGAGGGATAGAGACTACAATACTAAAGCAATGTGGTAGGGCAGGGCTCAAACCTGGGTCACACATACAAAACACATCTAGCCAACAGAGATAACTTGTCTCACTTTGGGGAGAGGGAGCCTCTGAGAGAGGGAGTCAAGTTGCTGACCTGTGATTACATGTCAAGTGGTAGGTGGCCATGGGGGGGGGTCACCTGTCCCTGTGACCTGCCCACCTGTAGGGGGATGGAGCCCACACTCAGAGGCCAGTTGGCACTTGAGAGGCAGCACTAAACAGGGTTGGTGAATCTCTATCAGATCTGGATAAAGACAGGAGCTGAGTGAGGCTGGGCTGAGATCCCTAGATAGCAGCTCCCAGCTACTTTCTGACTCACCCACCCCTGCGCTCAGAGTCTCCATTGGTAAACCCTAAAGGGAAAGGGGGAGTAAAGGGGCCAGGCAGTAAGGCACCTGGCAGACTGCATACATTTCCATGCACAAAGACCTGGGTTCAAGCCCTCAGTCCTCACCTGCAGAGTCAGGAGCTTCATAAGTAGTGGATCAGTGCTATTGATGTCTCTCCCTCCTCTACCTGTCCCCCACCGGCTCTCAAAAAAAAAAGGTGACAAATTGGGGCTATGAACCATTCAGCAACCAATCCAAAAATAAGCTACCTACCCCCCAAGAGGTGAAGCAAGTCCACCTAGGGTAAACAGCATAGAACCTTCCTGGAAATAGCTGTCTCATGAGTATGCATGAAAAATATCTCAGGCTTCCAGACGTAGTCTCTTTCTCTCTTTGAAAAGTCAGCCCTGAATAGGGAAGCTCCAAAGATGACTCAACACCCCCACCTCTACCCCCACCCTTCCCAGAAAGAAAAGAAGAGAGACACGCAAAAGAAAGCAAACATTGGTGGCAGGTGGTGGTGCATTAGGTTGAGTGCACATATTACAGTGCACAAGGACCCAGGTTCAAACCCCTGGTCCCCACCTACAGGAGGAAAGCTTTGTGAGAGGTGAAGCAGGTCTGCAGGTCTCTCTCTCTCTCTCTCTTCTCTCTCTCTCTCTCTCTCTCCCCTCTTCCTTTCAATTTCTGGCTGTCTCTGTCCAATAAATATACAAAGATAATAAAAAATTTTTTAAAAAGTAATCTCTGGAAGAGTGTAGCTTTTAGGGTGGGTCTCATTCATTCATTCACTCACTCATCCACTTACTTTTTCCCAGAGCAATCCATTTCCCAACTCTTTTTGAAATTGTTATTTATAAAAAAGAAACACTGACAAAAACCATTGGATGAGAAGGGTACAATTACACACAATTCCCATTACCAGGTATCCATATCTCATCCCTTCCCCTGATAGCTTTCCTATTCTTTATCCCTCTGGAGTATGGACCCAGGGTCATTATAGGATGCAGAAGGTGGAAGGTCTGGCTTCTGTAATTGCTTCCCCACTGAACATGGGTGTTGACAGGGTGATCCATACTCCTAGCCTGTCTCTCTCTTTCCCTAGTGGGGCGGGGCTATGGCGAGGTGGGTCTATAGGACACATTGGTAGGGACATCTGCCCAGGGAATTCAGGTTGGCATCATGATCACCTCCCAACTCTTAATGCATCCCTTCTTACCTCCTCCAGACTCCTTCCCCTTTTCAACACCTCCAATATGGCAGCAAATACACAATCACCCTGTGGAGAGAACTTCTTACTTTCAGAAAGCCTGGGAAAGCTGAAAAGGCAGCTTAGTGGTTCTGCAAAATGCCTCTCCTGCCAGGGGCTCCAAGGTCCCAAGTTTGATTGCAGGCACCACTAGAAGCCAGAGCTGAGCATTCCTCTGGGAAACATAAACGAATGAGTGGATTAATGAATGAATTAAAATTAAATTAAAGACCCAGTGATACAAAAAAATGAAGCCGTTCACATCATATTTTTCTCCCAGCACCCATAAACTGAGGTTTTGATTAAGTAACAGCTTAGACTTGTTGGAAAAGTGGGTTTCCCAGACATGTAAACTTCCCCCCTCCAACACATTCAGGGGATACCTCCTTTCTGGTCTTAATACTGAGGACCAGGCTTCCTTGAGACTGACCCATCAGCAGGGCAGAGGTCTCCTGAAGCTTCTGCACCTCCCTTCTCCCTTTAGATTTCTGGATGGGTGTGGTCCGCACTGCCCTACAGGGCAGTCTCAGGGAAGACATACACACAAACACACACATAAACATACACACACACATGAATATTGCACCACTACATGTACACTTCTCCTCAGGACACCTACACACAGCACCCCACCCCCTGACGGAGATTGTGGCCCCAAGCCTCCTCCCTCCCAGTCTGCTGACATCACAAAGGTATCAGATAGTGACCTGGCTGTCCTGAGTCTCCCTGGTGACACTGGGCTGACAGAAGCAGGCAGGGACCAGCCCTAGGGAGTAGGCCAACCTCCAGTGGCCTGAAGTTTCATCCTCTTACTCCCCCTGGTTCACCAATGAAAATCTCCAAAAGAAGCTAGGGTACAGGCTTCCTACTGGTGCCTCCAGTCCTGGTGGCTGAGGGCAGAAGGAGCCAAGAGCAGCTACCACAAGTGATGTCCCAGCTTCAGGCCCTGGGCCCTGTTGGCTGCTCCTGACCTTTGGAATGGGCTTTGTCTCAGGGTCTGGGTGCCCCACTTCCTGCAAATGCCAGAAACAGGAGGCCATTTGCTTGTGGGCTGGACTAAGTGAGTACCCCCGTAACCTGTCCATGAGCACCCACAGGGTGACCCTGGCCCACAACTCGCTGACATTTCTGCCAGTGCTGGACCTGGGGCTGCTCAGTGACCTGGTCTCCATGGACTGCTCACAGAAGTGCTCCGTGAGGTACTGGACAACACCTTTGTAGGGGTCTCCTGCCTGCTGTACCTGGATCTCAGCTGCAATGTACTAGCAGCTGTGGCACATGGGGCCTTCTCCCCACTGGCTGTCATGCTGCAACTCAACCTATCACACAACCCACAGGTGAGGGCACTTCACCAATGCCAGTGCCCTACGACTGTTTGACCTGCGCCACAGGGGCCTACACTGCCTGGACCAAGCTGCTCTTAGTGGCCTCCCAGCCCTGCACACCCTTAACCTTCGCGGGAACCCATGGAGGTGCAACTGCTCCCTGCTGGACTTTACCATCTACTTGCTGCGGGCACACCTCAGCCACCCAGGTGAGGGCTGGAGGGTGGGCTGCCCCCTGAGTAGGGGATCAGCGGGGTCCTGCAGCAGGTCTGTGGCTGGGGGAAAGCAGGGAAACTCAATGAGAAGGTTTAAGAATAGCAATTCCCAGAGCTAAGCTCCAACCTGAACTCAGCTGACTCATTGGTTGTCCTTGGGTAAGATGCCATGTCCTGAAACTCAGTATCCCTATCAGTAAATTGAAGATGACAGTGGTGTCACTTATCACTGGATCTGTCACATCAGTGAAACTGACAAGTGTCAGAGTAGTGACATCACTGCAGAGTACCTAGTTGTGCGGAATACCAGAACCCCATGGAGCAACATATTATGGTCACAGGTCCTGAAGCTGGGTAGGGAAAGGGGACATGAAGCAGGAAATTGAAAGGGCCTGGAGCCCGGAAGGGAGGGGGGGCATGCAGCAGAGACTCAGCAGTGCCTAGAGCTGGGCAGAGAGAGAAGACATGGAGCAGGGACTCAGCAGCACCTAGAGCTGGGCAGGAATCAGGGACATGGAGCAGGGCCTGGAGGCAGGTGGGGAAGGATGCATGGAGCAGTGCCTGGAATTGGGTAGGAAGGGAGGATAAGGAATAAGAATTCAGCAAAGCCTGGAGCTCTGGAGGGAGAGGGGACACGAAACAGGGACTCAGCAGGACCTGGAGCTGGGCAGGGAGGGGAAACAAAGAGCAGATCCTGGAGCTGAGCAAAGAGGGGGGACATGGAGCAGAGACTCACCCAGAGCCTAGAGCTGTGCAGGGAAAGGGGAAATGGAGCAGGGCCTGGAGTCAGGCAGGAGGGAGGGGGCATGGAGCAGTGCCTGGAATTGGGCAGGGAGGGAAGACAAGGAACAAGGACTCAGCAAGGCCTGGAGCTCTGGAAGGAAAAGGAACATGGAGCAGGGACTCAGCAAGACCTGGAGCTGAGAAGAGAGGCTCTGGTCTGTCTTTCTCTCATCAAAATTAATTAAAATAAAAAGGGTAACTGACACAGTGGCCTGGGAAATGGTAGTGACTGGTTCCAGGAAGCCTTTTTTTTTTTTTTTTTTTTTTTTGCAAACTTTGTGGTCTGGGTGTGGAAATAAATAAAGAGATGGTTTAGATTTCTTTTGGCTTATCTGCAGGATGGAGTTAAACATTAAAGACCTGGGAGGAGGGGTTAAGAGCAGCAGCAGATCTGTTCCTCTCCTCTCCTTCCTTCTCTTTTCCTTCCTTTCCCTCCTCTCCTCTCCCCTCCCCTCTCCTCTTCCTGATCAACTAGGAATACCATCTGGTATTCCTAAGAGACCACCTGGGACCAAAACAAGACAGGCCTACAATGACTTCAGGAACCCACCAAATCACCAGTGAGTGCAAACACCTGTGGCTGGTGGTCAGCGAGGGGGCTAGGGGAAGATTAAGAGGCTGGTAACAGTCTGGCAGTTGATCAGTTTATCACTTGAGACACCACCTCCAGTCTGTTTCAGTCTGAAGCTTTTGTATCACTTTTACTACACTCCCATTAAATGTTCCCAAATAAACTTAAAATACAGAGGAAATGCAGATGAAAGAGAAGACTGCTTCATCGTTATTTGTCCAGTTAAAACTGTTTAACTGTTAAGAACACAGAACATCACCAAACTTTGGCAGTTGGGTACATGTGAAACTACACCCCAATAAGTTTAAAATTTATAAACTACTATTAAATCATTACTATAAAGAAAATATTAAAAAGCATTAAATGGGGAGACAGGCAGGGAGGCAGGCTTCATCATTTTAAACATATCTTCAAAATAAATAAAAAAAACAACACAAAACTTCTGTTTATCAATTAAATGTGCTGTACCCATTCTGGTTTTGATTACCCATGGAAATAGACATTTCAACTAAATTCAGTATTTATTAGTTCCCACTGGAGCAAGGCATTTTTTCATCAGGACCAGAAGTAGATATAAAGATAAGAATATTGGTTTGAGTTGGTGTGCCCAGTGGAGTGACTGTACCTCTAGTCCCTCACTGCAGAGAGGAAGCTTCACAAGTAGTGGACTATGGCTCCAGGTCACTCTCTCTTCCTCTCTTTCCCCCTTCTGTCTTAATTACTTCTGTCCTATCATGTGAAAGAAAAGAAGAGAGAAGAGAAGAGAAATGAACAGAAGAGAAGATAGTTTGGTTTGTAATGACTACAATTTTACCATATCCTTCCTCTGGAATTTATATGATGGGATGGAATGAAAATCTAAACTGAAAGGGAAGCTAACACCAGATCATAGCAATTCATTTTATTATTATATAAAATATTGATTAATGTTTGAGGTTTATCTACATTGTCAAGAGATTTAGATTCAGATATAGGACAGTTCTGTATCCACATTCTCCCCTTTGGTTGGCAGTAAAATATTGATAAAGTCTTCCCAAGTTATTCTCAGATTATAAACAATTCTATGCCTTAATTCAAAATGGAGTTTCTTTCAGTTTCATGCAATCATTCAAGCTCTACCTCCTCTTTGAAGTTTCCACAATCCTCATATGTGGAATTCCTTTATGGAGTCACTGATAGTTTTCTGCTATATGTCAACTAAATCTTTACATAGGAAATTTATTTATGACCTTATACCCAGGATAGATCAGAGCCCCTGTTCAAGGACCACAAAAGTATGTAAGTCTCCTTGTCTCTTACGTGGGGTTTATATACATATATCGAAAACAGTGTTTTCTTAAAACTCGGGAAATAGCAGGTTGTGTGCCTGGCCATGTGTGTGACCCAGCCTTGAGCCCTGAACTATATGAATGATGCCACAGCATGGGAGGGGACTGGTGCTATGGTGTCACTACCTCTCTTTCTGTATCTCCACATGAAACAGTGAGTTGTGTGGTAAATTTTGCATGCATTTGATCTCAGCTCTGGAAAAAATAGCAATAAAATACATGTAAAGAAAATACATGTAAAGAACCTTTTTCTTAAAAGAATTAATCACTTCTCCCAGGCAACTCTTTCAGTATTGGGTACCCTTTTTTAAATACATCATTTTATTTTATTTTTGAGAGACATGCAGAGATGAAGACAGAGAGAGAGAGAGAGAAACAACTGAGGACTGCTCCATTTAGGCTTATGGTAGGGGGATTGAGCTTAGTCAGTTCCTCCTTGCTGTATTTGGGGTACATCTGGGAATATTGAGGTCTTTGCTCATGGAAGAATCTGAGGCAAGCTGTTTCCATTTTGCTGGATTTTTCAATATATTCCTTAGCCTCCAAAATTATCTCAAGGCTATTCTTTAAGGCTCTTTCTTTAAGGCTATTCAACGTCTGTAACCATTTGCACATTTCTACTCATTTATTTATTTATTTATTTATTGCCTCCAGGGAAATCACTGAGGCTCAGTGCCTATACTACGAGTTCACTGTTCCTGTGGCATTTATTTATTTATTTGGACAACACAAAGAGATTTTGAGAAGGGAGTGTAGATATAAAGAGGTAGAGAAAGACACCTGCAGACTCGCTTCACCACTATGAAGCGATGCCCCCACAATTGGGGAGCCAGGGGCTGGAACCACAATCCTTGAGTGGGTCCTTGCCAAAACTTTAGCTAAGTCTCTCACATAACTGGTGAACGAACATTCTGATCATTGGAACTGCGATTACCATCTAACTGTTTGAAAAGTTGCTCACCCACCTCCCTCCCCCCACTACCTTAGCAGAACTTCCTCATGGTGTGTGCTTAAAATGCGGCTGTAAAATAAAATTTTCAGAACTTGATCAGAAACCTGTCTTGCTCTCGTTCTTTGTGTCTCTTGTCCCTGTCATTCCAGGTCCTTAGGTTCCTAGCCCCTGTTCACCGCCCCGCTGGTCGGGGCAGTCCTTAAGATATATACCATATGTGCTTAACCCAGTGCTTAAGCCCTTGTCCAGCCCCATTTGCATATTTCTCTAGAAAAATCTTTAAAAGTTACTTTTTCCAGTCCATCTTTGGATTCTATGAAACCCTCTTTGTCACGGGGTGGAATAATATCCTCTATGCACTTCAGCAACTCCACAGTGTCGTCTATGGACCAGTGGGCTTTTCTTCTTCTAGCGTTTGCCCTTCTTCGGTAGCCAGTCAACAGCGTCAGGTTGAAAGCTGTCAGGAGCTGCTTGTTGCTGGTTTTGAAAGTGACTGGGATCCATGTGGATTCAGTCGGCTAGGAAGGATCGTCAGTTTCCCCAATGAATGGGTACTCACGGGATGCACCACGAGAAGGTCGATCCAATGCATCCCAGTGGGCTTTGACTTCATTTGTTGCCATTTCCATGCTTGGGGTCACTAAAACTTTCCAGATATGTAGATGCCACAGCAGGAGTTCAAACTACTTCACTCTTCTTTATTTTATTTATTTATTTTTTTGGCGTCCAGTGTTATTGCTGGGGCTCAGTGCTGCTCCATGAATCCACTGCACCTAGTGGCCAGCCATCTTTTTTGCACTGTTGCTGTTTTGACATTGTTGTTGTTGCTGTTGCTGTCATTGGCTAGGACAGAAGGAAACTGAGAGGAGAGGAAAACAGACAGGAGGAAAGAAAGACACTTGCAGACCTGCTTCACAGCTTCCTGCAGATGGGGAGCTGGGGGCTCAAACCTGGAACCTTGCAGTGATCCTTGCCTTTCACACTATGTGTGATAAACCCACTGCATTACTGCCCAGCTCCCCCACTGCTTCTCTCTTGAGTTTACTAGTAGCCCGTTTATATAAGCTGTGCAGTACAGTCTTCCCTCATTTATCTTGGTTAATCTATGCCAGACTCTAATGAGATAAGTAAATTTCCATGAAGTAGGATTCTTTATTTATAAATCAAATATTTTTGTAGTTAGAGCATAGAAAATCTGTTTACAACCTTCTAAATGTGTTTTTTTTTCAGAATCTTAGAGCCCTCTACACATGAAATAACACTCCTTTAGCTTTGCTTCTTTTTGAAAGAGACAGTAGCCATTGTACGGATGTTCTTTTCCTCTTTACGGATGGTGCGAATTATAGACTCATCCAAGTGGTACTAGTGGGCAACCTTCAGGATGTTCTTTCCAAGAGTTTCACCTTCTCCTGGATGGTAAGCATCAGCCTTCTGACGTTTAGCCAGAAGGCTTAGAAGAAGCAGCACATTTAGGAGCCATTGTGGGGCTTAGATAAAGGTTCTCAGAAATCACAAACACAAGAGCAAAGATGCTTCTGATGCATAGCCACACAGAAGTGCCTATGAGATATGTTGAATAAATTGGTTTATTTCTTAATTTTAATCATTTATTTACTATTTATTTTACTGTTAAAATAAACAGTAAATAAATTATTTACTATTTATTTAGGCATCTGCTTGGTTTTAGATTGAGGGTGAAAATCAGAGTGAGTGAGGGGAGCAGAGGGAGATGCAGGATGTTCTTGCCAAGAGTTTCACCTTCTCCTGGATGCTAAGCAACTTCCTCTAGCGCTTAGCCAGAAGGCTTAGAAGAAGCATCACATTTAGGAGCCATTTTGGGGCTTAGATAAAGGTTCTCAGAAATCACAAACACAAGAGCAAAGATGCTTCTGATGCATAGCCACATAGAAGTGCCTATGAGAGATATGTTGATTAAATTGGTTTATTTCTTAAATTTTATCATTTATTTACTATTTATTTTACTGTTAATGTATCTATGGGTTTAGGAATATGCTTGGTTTCAGATTGAGGGTGAAAATCAGAGAGTGAGTGAGGGGAGCAGAGGGAGATGCATATAGAAGGAAAAAGAGACAACAGAGACAGAGAAGGGAAGACCCTTCACCATGGCTCCACCTCTGGTGAATTTTCCCCTGCAGAAGTTCTCTTTTGTGGTGGGAGAGTCTCCTACTGAGACCTATTCTTTACCACTGAGCATATCTTTGCGCTCTCTCTCTAGTGAATTTCCTAATATTATTGATGTCTAAAGAATCATTTGGGAGTTTAAAAATTTCTCTATTCAGATGCATTCTGCAATGTATCCACAGGGTGGCAGCACAACACCACAGAGCAGGTTGTTTCTCAGTATTTTGTGGACTATGGAGAGGGCAGGTTTTGGACAAAGGGAATTTTAACCATTGAATTGAACAGATCATACAAAAAATAGTTTCTCTTATGGTGTGTTGAACAATTTGGCATTTAGAATTATTATTTACTTATGTGTCCCTACTTATTAATTCCTTCATTTTTCCATGATCATATCTCTTTACTTAAGCACATGGTAGACTCAAGATTATGATATAGACTGCTTTATTATTATTAATATTCCCTTTTGTTGCCCTTGTTTTTTATTGTTGTAGCTATTACTGATGTCGTTGTTGCTGGATAGGACAGAGAGTAATAAAGAGAGGAGGGGAAGACAGGGAAGGGGAGAGAAAGATAGACACCTACAGACCTGCTTCACTGCCTGTGAAGCACTGCCCCTGCAGGTGGGGAGCCTGGACCTCCAACAGGATTGTTTACCCAGGTCCTTGTGCTTTGCGCCACATGCACTTAACCTGCTATGCTACTGCCCTACTCCAGATAGACTGTTTTTTTCCCTTTTAAATTATAAAGGGGTTGCAAGTCAGAGAAGTAATGGGTGGGTGAGTGAGATGAAAGCAGAGAGAAACACAGCATGTCCCCACCTCTTGGGAAGCTTCTCCCATGTAAGTGCTCTCATGCAGTGATTGGCTGACAAACCCAGGTGCAAGCACAGGTTAAGGTAGATGCTCCCCAAGTGAGCTATCCAACACTACACCTTGAAGAGCTTTTAACTCTTTTTTTTTCACTCTTTCCCCCCCCTACTTTCTTTGATTCCTACCAGGGTTATTGCTAGCTCTCCATGTATCCCCTCCCAGTGGTCTTTCTTCCTTCCTATCTTCCCTTTTTCTTATTTGATAGGACAGATAAATTGAGAGGGAAGGGAAAGAAGTTGTATCCATGTGTCCATAACTATATTGTAAAAAATTAACCTTCCCCCAGTAAAGTAATTTAAAAGGGGGGATCATCATGGGGAAAATATTACTGAGTAAAGTTTTAGTCCAAATGCTTTTGCTTTATTGTTTGTAATTGGGTATGCAAATAGTTGTCAGGTTAAAAAATACAAAAGGTAAAAAAAAAAGCACTTTTCTTGGGCATGAATTCCTGATGTAATGAACTTGAGTGCCCAGACAAAGAAAGATAACATTATTAGAGTGCGAGTTCCACACAAACTTCAAACATGGAGAGCCAAAATGAGGGCCTTTGCCTGAGTCAGCTGTCTGAGAATCTGCTTCTGTTGTCCTGGAACTGCTTTATAAATCTTAAACAAGTCAGAGTGGCCAAAAGTTAATTTTTTAAATTAAAAAATTTTTAGATAAAGATAGGCAGCAAGATAGCCAGGGTGATGGTAGTGGGGGTGGCTGGGCAGTGGTGTACTAGTTGAGCACACATAATACTAAGTGCAGGGAACCAGGTTGGATCCCTCACTCCCTATCTGCAGGGGGAAAGCTTCACAAGTAGTGAAGCAGGTCTGCAGGTGTCTATCTTTCTCTCCTCTTCTCTGTCTTCCCCTCCTCTCTCCATTTCTCTCTGTCCTCTCCAACAATGACAACAATAATAACTACAACAAAAAAACGCCAAGGGCAACAAAAGGGAATAAATAAATAAAAAAAATATTAAAAAATATATATTAAAAAAAATTTAAAAAATAAAAAGTTGAGGCTAGGGAGATAGCAACATGGTATGCAAATAATTTTCATTCCCAAGGTCCCAGGTTCATTCCTCAGCACAATAAGCCAGAGCTGACTAGTGGTCTGGTTTGTGTACCTTCTTGTGCCATATATATATATATATATATATATATATATATATATATATACATACATATATATATTTAAGAGGTCATTTTTGAAGAAATTAATTAATAAAGCAAGTTGGTCACATGTCTTTGTTTACTGGGTTATAAATAACTTACACTATTTAAAAAATACCTCAGTTTTATTTTTGTTATCTTTGCCCACAAAGTGGTAATGTCATTTGATAATTATGTGGAGCTACCTTTTTTTGTGGAATTTTTCTTGACAAATAAAGCATGCAAGTCTTATTTGCTAACATTGTCTGCTAACATAGCTCCCTAGTGCTGCATTCCACGGTGTGTGTGTGTTTGTGTGTGTGTGTGTGTGTGTGTGTGTACATACACACAACAGAGCTTCATGCTATTCCAGTGCTTTTGATGAGATTTTTTTTCATTTTTCTAAAAATATTTGTTAATGAGAGAAGAAACTGAAGAGGAAGAGGAAAAATAACTAGAGCAACCCACTCCGACCTTTTGGTTCCTGTTTATTAATCATTTTGTCCTGCTTTATATCTTACCACATTTCAGCTACCAAGTTACAGATGCTATCAAGTTTCCACCCTGACTTCCTTAGGCAGATAACCTCACTGATGTGTCTGGGAACTTCACCTCTCCAGAGCCCAACCCATTAGGGAAAGAGAGAAACAGACTGGCAGTATGGATAGACCTAAGTAGGAAAGCAATTACAGAAGCCAGACCTTCCACCTTCTGCACCCTATAGAGAAATTTGATTCAGACTCCCAGAGGGGAAGGAATGATAGGGGAAGATGATTACAGGGCTCTAAACTCCAATGCTATCAGGACCAGGAAATAGAAGAGAAAAATAGATGGACAGTTGGAAATAGCTATGGGTGTAGGTGTGACGTATGAAGAGAAGGTAGAACCATAGAAAAATAGGCAAGTATGTCTAAGTATAGACAGTTATAGAGATAGTCAACCCACATCTGTAACCTTGGGAAAACTACTGCAGTTTCCAATGGAAGTAATGGGGACACAGAACTCTGGTGGAGGAGATGGTATAGGATTATAACCCTTTCATCTCAAAGTTTTGTAAATCAGTATTAAGTCATTAATAAAATAAAATGAAAGAAGTAAAGCAACACTCTGGCTCGTGAAATACAGTGACTCTAAGTTGGGACCTCCTACTTGAGCATCCAAAGCTTTTACCCTCTGTGCCACCTCTTAGGCCACACTTGTTTCCTTTTGAAGATATATGGGTATATATATTAGCTTCCCTTAATTTTACAATATTAGACTAGTGTACGACATCATCTCTCTTTCACATCCCTGCAACAAAGCAAGTCTCTCTCCTTTGATATTTGTATTTATGCACACACCAAGACAATTTACGTTTTAGTCTTCTGAACAGCAAAACCTTGCAGATCCCCTCACTACTTTTGTCTTCTACTGAGACCACCCAATTTTCACTGAAATTTAATAAAATATCAGTGATAGGAGCTTGAGTGTGTGTATGGCAGGCCTCCTGTCTTCCCCACCTTGACTTCTTATGGGCACAGTCCTACCAGGAGAGGCGCTGCTCTACCTCAGTTACATTAATTAATTTATTTATACCACCAGGGCTACCTCTGGGCTTGATGCCCTCATGATGCTCTCCACTGTTGATATATATACATATATATATATGAGGTGGCTCCAGATTGAAGTCTAGTGTCATGGTTAGAACCAGTTTTAAAATTTTAAAAAAGGTATTATTAGAAATACATTAACAATTTAAACCCAGTGTTGAAATTAAATCAGTTTACTAATTTGAAACCTTAAGTGCTTAAAGGATTATATACTCAGAACTGAAGTTTTAAGTATTGAGTGATAACAGATCCAGTACTCTAATCATGTGATAAAATGTTCTTACTCATAAAAGAGGGGTGGGGCTGGGAGGGTGAGGTAGTACACCTGGTTAAGTGCCCAAATAGTGGGAAATGCAAGGAAAGGTGTAAGAATCCTGGTTCTTTCCCCACATGGAGGGGGTTTGCTTGCAAGTGGTCTTCAGCAGGTCTTCAGGTGTCTATCTTTCTCTCCCCTCTCAGTACTATCCAACAACAATAGCAACAACAACAATAATAATAGTGGCAATAGAGGAGCAGTGGATTCCTAGTGCAATCACCCAGCCCCTGTGATAACCCTGGAGGCAAAGAAAAGAACCAGTTTAGGAGGAGGTCATGAACTTGTAGCAGGTGTGGCCCTTCCCCAGTCTCCAGGCAGAATAAACAGCTTAGTAACAAAGAAATAGTTTCAGGGCTGCCCAAGAAAGGCTGGAC
This sequence comes from Erinaceus europaeus, assembly GCF_950295315.1. Lineage (NCBI taxonomy): Eukaryota > Metazoa > Chordata > Mammalia > Eulipotyphla > Erinaceidae > Erinaceus > Erinaceus europaeus. The sequence continues at coordinate 68,410,273 of NC_080170.1, forward strand.
TGAGCCCCACCCTATTTGGGAAGTCCTGAGATTCCCAAACAGACATGATGGGCCTAGACCTCAAATAAATCCCTCTCTCCACTTCTTCTTCTAGCGTTTGCCCTTCTTCCATAGCCAGTCAACAGCGTCAGGTTGAGCCTGATGTAAAGTTTCGAGACCTCCTTTGAATCTGGAGAGGTGGCAGTCGTTGACTATGTGGGTCATAGTCTCTCTCCACTGTTACTGGTCATCTCTATCAGGAATAATAAAATAAATCCATTTGTGGGCCCCAATAGGACCTTGCCCTCAACATGGATCAACAAAGGTAGAGAATATTCCATCCTCCAAAGGGAGGCTGGACAACAAATTCTATGCTACACCTGAGGAAGATGGGTCCTGAAATCGGGGCAGCTTGGAACGTTCCTATTCATGAACACAGAATGTGAGCTCAGATCTACAGAGATACAGAGGTCACATAGGCTCCTAAACTGAATAACGGCCCCAGATCACATCAAATTATTGGGGTTTACAGTGAACAGTATTTATATACCTTCCCCATATTTGGGAGCTACACTCTTCCCCCGATCCAGCTTTCTGGTCCTTTTTCCAGCCATAACATCACTCCCTAGACAATATTTTGGATCCACCTGCATATTAGATGTCAGGCTCAGAAAAAACAAACAAACAAATAAAAAATGAGTATAATCATGGGACCTTTGGTATATAACCAAAAAGGGCCTACTAGCTATCTGTAAAATGGAGCCCCCCCCCAAATTTTCATCTGCAATATTCTAGCTTTAGGTTCATGATTAGTCAACTACTTATTCGGCTTTATATCTTAACTCTTTTTTTTTTAGCTACCAGGTTCCAGATGCTAAAGTGATGCCAACTGGACTTCCCTGGGCAGATGACCCCACCAATGTGTTCAGGAGCCCCGCTTCCCCAGAAGCCCACCACACTAGGGAAAGAGAGAGGCAGGCTGGAAGTGTGGATCAACCTGCCATCATCCATGTTCAAAGGGGAGGTAATTACAGAAGCCAGACCTTCCACATTCTGCACGCCATAATGACCCTGGGTTCATACGCCCAGAGGTATAAAGAACAGGAAAGCTATCAGGGGAGGAGATGGGATACAGAGTTCTGGTGATGGGAATTGTGTGGACTTATACCTCTCTTATCCTATGGTTTTTGTCAGTGTTTCCTTTTTATAAATAAATATTAAGAAATAAAATAAACTATAAAATTTAAAAGTTCACAGTAAAAATTCAGAATTTCAGTAACATTAAATGCCATCTTTTGCCATCATTCTTTTTTTTTTTTTTTCCCTCCAAGGTTATTGCTGGGACTCTGTGCCTGTACCAGGAATCCACTGACCTGGACACCACCCTCTCCCTTTTTGTTGCCCTTGGTTTTTTTCTTTTTAATTATCATTATTACTGTTGCTGTCATTGTCCTTGGATAATACAGAGAGAAATGGAGAGAGAAGAGCAAACAGAGAGGGGTAGAGAAAGATAAGATACCTGCAGACCTGCTTCACTGCCCGTGAAGAATTGACTCCCCTACAGGTGTGGAGCCAGGGTCTCAACCCAGATTCCTTACGCCTGTGCTTGCACTTCGCACCATGCATGCTAACCCCGCTGTGCTACTACTGCCTGACCACCTTTTGCCATCATTCTAAAATGATTAGGATGGGTGCAGTGACTTAACAAACCTGCTACCTTCATTGGAGACAGGGTGGGGTCTGGCTCTGGGTGGGGTCACCTCTGCAGGAGAAATTATCTCCTTTATAGGCAAAATACTTAATAGTTTGTGCCTTTTAATTTTATACTTGCTTTTAACTGCATTCCTTCACCTACCAGTTATTACGAAGTCTTGTATCTGGAATGATTTTCTATAAGGGAATATTATCTGTGCCTTACAAATAAATTAATATACTTTTATTCAGCCTTGTATATAAAGTACATTCCTTAACCTCAAGGAGCTTTAACTATTGATGGTATGCAGCTCAGAATAGCTGATAAAGTCACAAAAAGTCTTAAGTTTGAGTCTACTAGGCATGAAATTCTTAGGCCTGTTCACTTGTCATCATACTCCCCACCTGATAATTTAATACCAACAGACTCACCATAAAAGGTATAATGGCAACAGCTAATAGAATCTGCGCACAAACTTGTGGGTGGGACTAATGAAAACATCTTTTAATCCCTTTATTTATTCTTCACAATAAGCTTTCTACATTACATAGTAAATATGACTGCTAGTTCACTGGCACCAAAACTGAATCACAGAGAAACTGAGTTTCACAGAAAGCTGCAAAATCTTTTGTATGTAATCCCAAAGCTGTTTCTTTGAACAGCTCAGCATATTCTTTTTTGTTATTTTTTATTTTCCCTTTTGTTGCCCTGTTTTTTATTGTTGTTGTAGTTATTATTATTACTGATGTCATCATTGTTGTATAGGATATACAGAAATGGAGAGAGGAGGGTATGACAGAGAGGGTGAGAGAAAGACCTGCAGACCTGCAGACCTGCTTCACCACATGTGAAGAGGCTCCCCTGCAGGTAGGAAGCCAAGGCAAGGGCTGGAACCAGGATCCTAACACCAGTCTTTGTGCTTTGCGCCACTTGCGCTTAATCCGCTGAGCTACCACCCAGGTCCTGTTCAGCATATTGTTTATGCCTATATGATAAAGAAAAAAACAGAGCTACTCCTCAAAGTTAGTTCTGGTTGGAGACACTAAATCTACCATAGCCAGAAAAAAGTAACAGGGCAACACATAGTAGGGCAACTCTAAATTTCAAGGGAAATAAAATAATTAGAAAAAAATATGCTTTTATAGAATACAAGTGAGAAATCCAGCTTATATTAAAATAGAATACTCACATTAGCAAGATTAGTGTCTTCTTTCCCTGGAGGGAGAAAAAAAACACTAGTTCACAATTATGAATTCAGAGGAATGCAAGTGAACATTTTAATTTAAATATTTAATGATATGTGGCCCAAATTTTGATTTACCCATCTAGAAAGAAATGATGTCTTAACAATAATGGGAAAAACTGCTATAGACAAGATCCCTTGTTTCATGCCACTGAATAATGTTGGAGACTAAAAATACAATGATATAACAGCAAATAAATCTTTTCTGACCTGCAGTTTGTCATATGTTCATCAAATCAAATGTGATCAGAGGGAAACTGTTTTGGCATCTACTACAGAAGTAACTCAAGAATGATGAGCTTTATCTAAAGTATTACAAATGTAGTAGCAGTTGCAAGTTAAATCTTATATACATATTGCATAGCTGTGATTATTATTATTATATAAAACTATACTGATATATACTGTGGAAAATTTATCATTATAATCTAAAAATCCCTGGAGATGCTAATGTCATGGATCTTTTGATAAGACAAAATAAACCTTTGCTTTGGTATCTATTCATGGGGTCTGATGACAAACTGTCAAATTGGGGGTTGTGCATATGAGGTGACTATCCATGGAAATAAAGAGAAAGGTAGCATGGATATAGGCTGATGGCAAGGTCAGTTTTGACATGAAAATCTCTGCATAACCATTATGCTATCTACCCCCACCTAAAAATTTTATATTATTTATTTTTACCAGAGCACTGTTTAGGTTTGGCTTATGGTGGTGAGGGGGATTGAACCTGAAACTCTGGAGCCTCAGGCATGTTAAGGCAAATTGTTTGTTTATATTTATTTATTTTTCCTTTTTTTGCCCTTCTTGCTTTTTTAAAAATGTTGTCATAGTTAGTATTGTTGTTGTCATTGATGTCATTGTTGTGGGATAGGACAGAGAGAAATGGAGCGAGGAGGGGATGACAGAGAGGGGGAGAGAAAGACACCTGAGACCTGTTTCACCACCTGTGAAGTGACTCCCCTGCAGGTGGGGAGCCTAGAGCTCAAACCAGGATCTTTATGCTGGTCTTTGTGCTTCCTGGCACATGCACTTAACCTGCTGTGCTACCGCCAGACTCCCGCAAGGTCAGTTTTGGAATTAGACACACTGGAGTCAATTTAGATGGTTTGCATATTACATCTTAGCAGTCATTGAGTTATGTTACAGACTGGGAAAATAACACTGTCTTAGTTATGAAGCATCAGAATTCATAGAACAAGCTCAGTCTGCCCTTATAAGATGAGGTAGAATGTGTGTTTGCATGGAGACTTCCAGAGTGCTGAATTGGAGAGGTGGGACTAGTTCTTAAAGTACCCTCCCTCCAGTAACTGATTGCCAGACACAGCTACACATCAAACTCCAAGAAGACCTTTGTGGTGTCTGGAGATACTAGGCACCCCCCTCTGGGCCAGACAGGCTTCCCAAGGAGGGGCAGAGAAAGAGTGTATGAAAGAGTGAGGGCAGTGCCCCTGCATCTATGCTGCCTTTGGTCCTTCTATTTCAGTGGGCACCCTTCCCCACCTAGGCCTCTCAGTTTCACTGACAGATTTACAAGCAGAGGAAAGGAACCATAAGAAAGGCACAATTCATAGGACAAGCTCAGTCTGACTTTATAACATGAGGTAGAATATGTGCTTGCATGGAAACTTGGTATAGGGGTAGGGAGTGAAAATATACTGGCAGACTGCTGAACTGAAGAGGTGGCACTATTTCTTAAAATATTGGAGACACTGGTTTGGGTTCCAGATGCCAACTTGACTTCCTTGGGCAGACAATGCCACCAATGGCCCTTGGAGACCCACTTCCCCAAAGCCCTGACTCACTAGGGAAAGAGAGATAGGCTGGGATTATGGATTGACCTGCCAGTGACCATGTTCAGTGGAGAAGCAATTACAGAAGCCAGACCTTCCACCTTCTGTACCCCACAATGATCCTGGGTCCACACTCCCAGAGGGATAAAGTATAGGGAAGCTGTCAAGGGAGGGGATGGGATATGGAGCTCTGAGGGTGTTCAATGTGTGGGAATGTACCCCTCTTATCCTATGCTCTTGTCAATATTTCCATTTTATAAATAAAAAACTGGAGACAATGGCACTATTTCTTATAGAGACAGTTAAGAAGTTATAAACTGGAAAGATAGCACTGTCTTAGTTATGAAGCATCAGAATTCATAGGACAAGCTCATTCTGAGTGTATAACATGCTTGTTTGCAAAGAGACTTGGAATGGGGGTAGAGAGTGATAGATTAGAAAGACAGATGGAATTGGTTTCTTTCTATCTCCCTGTCCCCTGACACTCCAACACAACACGTAAGGTAACACGATATAAAATCAGGGGCCAGGAATTACAGCACCAGCATATTGGAATTGCATGAAAGAGGTACCATGTCTGATCCCAGATACCAAGTCAGATAGATAGACAGACAAACAGATCCATCACAGCATGCCATACATTTCAGAACCTTCTCAAGGATTCCTTCTCAAGCTGAGTAAAAGTCACTCTATCCAATTGTCTATCCTACAAGAATGAGGACCTTTTGTTTATTTGTTTCCATTCTGATTGATGAATTTTTTTCAAGGATACCAAGTAGGGTCTTAGCAGTGTCCTCAAGAGTTCTGCAGGGCAGTCTTCCTCACCTCCTTCAAGCTCCTGCTAGAATGTCGTCCTCTCTGAGATCTTTTCTAACCATCATTAAGTTATAAAGTCTGCCAGACAAACAATATTGCATTAGATTTCTCTATTTAACATGCCAAAATTGTACTTATTTAGTTCTCATGCATCTATCTCCCTATAACAGCTCCAGAAATGTGAAGACTCTTACTCTCTCTCTATGAGTGTGAAAACATAATGTAACTGGCACATGATCTATGGATGATCACAGACACATTAACTATCAGAAGTGAAATAACTATTTATGTGCAAAACAATATGTGTAAATACAAAGCAAAATACCTCTGTGTGTTTGGAGGGCCTGAAATTACTATAGCGGGAGTCGGGAGGTAGTGCAGCTTGTTAAGCGCATGTGGCACAATGTGCAAGGACCAGCATAAGGATCCCAGTTTGAGCCCCCGGCTTCCCACCTGGAGGGGAGTCGCTTCACAAGCGGTGAAGTAGTCTGCAGGTATCTATCTTTCTCACCCCTCTCTGTCTTCCCCTCCTCTCTCCATTTCTCTCTGTCCTATCCAACAATGACAACAACAATAATAACTACAACAATAAAACAACAAGGGCAACAAAAGGGAATAAATAAATAAATAAATATAAAAAGTCTTAAAAATTATTATAGCTAAACCAGCTTTGAAAATGGGCAAGGAATGGAGGATTTACTCTCCACATAATGGCTTACAGCACTAACCACATAATTTAGTAATAATAATACTGTAACTATTAAGGAATTTAGGAAGTGCTATGGTATATTACTGGTGGGGAAAACCAGACTTCTCTGTACTATATTTTGTAACTTCCTATGAATCTATCATCATTTCCAAATAAGGCTATTATTCATAGAAGGGAAAACAGTACAAAATCACAGTCCACTTCCAGTGTCCAATTTTTTCAAGCATTACTTTGACCTATATCAAGGAGCTTAACTCCTTTGGTTTTTCTTCTAAGAATTTTATGGTTTTAGATCTCATGTTCTAATCTTTTATTCAGTTTGAATTAGTTTTTGTATATCATGTAATATACATGTTCAGGTACATTCTTTTGCTGAAAAACTGACTGTCCCGTTTTACCAGGGCCATTTACTGGGGGAGAAAAAAACAACAACAACTGTTTTTTCTTTGTTGTGGACTTGTGGCTGTTTTCCTTTAATTAAATATATGTGGGCTTTGTTCTGTATAAGACAAAATGAAATCTCTGAAAGAATCTGATGAAATTGGGAATTAATATCTGCTGGCAAAGAGAATCAGTGGTAGATACACTTCCCACAGAATACAAAATGAGAATGTGCACACAGTATATCATCCTGCTGCAGAAAATGTGAATATTTGTGGTTTTGTTTTACTCAAATAATGACCACCTAATTTCTCTGTTGGATTCTACACAAAAATAAATAGGAATATATATATATGCAAGAATCAGGAATATTTAATAACATGAATATAAAAAAGTGTGGAATTTAAACAGAAGTGATTTACTTCATCTGCCTACATGTATTTTATAGTTCATATTTATGGACTCAGCCACAATAGAAATCATTCAGGTAAAGTTTCTGAGCAATAGTTGAAAAACAAGATCACAAGAGAAAACACAAGCAGAACCTGAACTAGACTTTGCGTATTGCACCAAAGTAAAAGACTCTGGGTTTGGGGGGAGGGTGGATACAAGTCCAAAAAGGATGATAAAGGACCTAGTGGGGGTTGTATTGTTCTATGGAAAACTGGCAAATGTTATGCATGTAGAAACTATTGTATTTACTGTCGAATGTAAAACACTAATTCCCCAATAAAGAAAACTTTTTACAAATGAAAAAAAATCACAGTCCTGAAAAAACATGGAATGAAAAGAACAAAAAGCAAACCAGAGAGTAAAATACAGTGTTCAAGTCACATACAAGAACTTCATATACAAGTGCAGCACCGCTTTATCTATGGAAAAAGAAAAGACAGACACTAAGAAAACTGGCATACTTAACGGAAAGTAAACTGGATCCCTATCCTGTGACGTAGATCACTAAAAGACGAACTTTGCATGTATTCGAGAAAATTAGGAAGCAACTAGCATATAAAACATGAGGTGACTCTGTGACAGTTGGAGAAAGACCTCTGAAATAAAACTGCTAAAACAAAATAAGAAAGACAGATGGGAGAATTTTCAGATATTAAACAACTAAAAAGAAAACTATTAAAATCCTTTGGGCTTCTAAAAAAAGTAAGAGCAGAGGCAAGGAATCAGGCAAACAGAAGAATGCTCATTGATGTATCTACTGAAATGATAAAACAGTTACACACTAAGTTGCTTAAATGAGCCTTCAAATCAACATGGGTATTTAGTGGAAACTACAGTCTCACAATATCGATTTCAAAATTAACAATAAGTGTTATGAACAGAATAACATCCATAGGAGACAGAGAGGATGTTATACAAAACTCTTTCACCAAAGGAGGACCAGGATCAGAGGTTTCCACTCAGCAGACTTATGATGTTTGCTGTGGCAGCACATATACTAAAATTGGAACGATATAGAGAAGATAAGCATGGCTAATCTGCTAGGAGGACATGCAAATTTGTGAAGCAGACTTGACATATCTTTAATTATAAGATAAATCAACTGTACTCAGTTCAAAAATACTGAATCATGGCTGAATCTTAATGTAGGGCATGGCTCCTGAGGTGCATAGGTCCTTGGTTCAAACTCTTCTGTCACACTGGAACACAAAAAAGTTAGGAGCAGCATAATGGAGCAGATCTTTCCACAATACTGCTACACAGTCTTTACTATGTTCACCATAATGTTCCAATAGTCACAAAAAGAAGACGATAAAACAGACCCCGTATGAACTGATGCTTATTTATTTGCAGCTTAAAGTCACTGGGATAACAGATTACTAGTGATGTCAGTTAACTATACTACCAAATAGCTGCATGTCACCATCTGCTCTATACAACCTTGAAAGTTTACCTTGGTAGCCAGAGAACACTTCATTGTTTAATACTGTCAGCATATAGAACTGCATGCTATATTAATTAAAATTTATTATATTCATATGTACATAGTAAAATATTTTTAATTTCTAAAGGCCCCTGAACACCTTCAGGCCTCCACCTCCTCCAGCGACCCAGGCCCCTGAACACCCTCATACCCCCTCCACCTCTCAGCATCCCAGGCCCCTGAAAACCATCAGGGCCCCTCATCCTCAGCACCCCAGGCCCCTGAAAACCCTCAGACCCCTCCACACCTCAGCACCACAGGCCCCTGAACACCCTCAGGCCCCCTCTTCCTCTTAGCACCCCAGGCCTCTGAACACCCTCAGGCCTCCTCCTCTTCTCAGCACCCCAGGCCCCTGAAGACCCTCAGGCCCCCTCCTCCTCTCAGAACCCCAGCGGCCTGAACACCCTAAGGCCTCATCCTCCCCTCAGCAACCCAGGCCCCTGAACACCCTCAGGCCTCCTTCTCACCTCAGCACCCCAGGCCCCTGAACACCCTCAGGACCAGTCCTCCTCTAAGCACCCCAAGCCCCTGAACACCCTCAGGCCCCACCACTCAGCACCCCAGGTCTCTGAACATCCTCAGGCCTCCTCCTCCTCTCAGCACCCCAGGCGTCTGAACACCCTCAAGCACCTTCCACTCAGCACCCCAGGCCTCTAAACACCCTCAGGCCCCCTCCTCCTCTCAGCACCCCAAGCCTCTGATAACTCTCTGGCCTCCTCCTCCACTCAGCACCCCAGGCCTCTGATCACCCTCAGGCCTCCTCCTCCTCTCAGAACCTCAGTACTCTGAACACTCTCAGGCCCCCTCCATCAGCACCATAGGCTCCTTACTCCCTAAGGGCCCCTCCTCCTCTCAGCACCCCAGGCACCAGAACACCTTAAGGCCCCCTCCTCCACTCAGCACCCCAGGCCTCTGAACACCCTTAGGCCCCCTCCTCTCAGCACCCCAGGCCCCAGAACACACTCGAGCCCCCTCCTCCCCTCAACACCCCAGGCCCCTGAACACCCTCAGGCCCCCTCCTCTCAGCATCCCAGGTCCCTGAGCATCCACAGGCCCCCTCCTCCCCTTAGCACCCTAGGTCCCTGAACACTCTCCGGCCCCCTCCTCCACTCAGCACCCCAGGCCTCTAAACACCCTCAGGCCCCCTCCTCCTCTCAGCACCCCAGGCCACTGAACACCCTCAGGCCCCTGCCTCCCTCAATACCCCTGGCCCCTGAACACCCTCTGGACCCCTCCTTCCCTCAGGATTCCAGGCCCCTGAAAACCCTCAGGCCCCCTCCTCCTCTCAGCACCCCAGGCCTCTGAACACCAGGCCTCTGCCTCTGGAGCACCCCAGGTGTCCCTGCAGCACCCCAGCCCCCTCCTCCTCTGTAGCACCCCAGGTGTCCCTGCAGCACCCCTCCTCCTACTTCCTGTCCTGCACAGCTGAGTCCCTGGTGGCCATTTGACTGCAGGTCCAGGGCTTCCTGCCCATAGAGCCACTGAGACCCCCATAAGCCAGGGCACGGCCAGCACCAGACACACATGTTCACTCTCAGCAGACTCCGTACACACTGGGAGTCCCATTGTCCTCCAGACCTCAGGGAAACGGTGTGGGGCCTCTGGGCACCACTGTCCCTTGGGGCCTGGTATAGACGGCGGGCAGCCATGAGGGCTGCCAGATGCAGGATGGCTGCACTGCCTGCAGAGGCCACCACGTGACGCTGCTGCAGCACAAATCTTCCAGGGATGGGCTCTGGTGGGGCTGCAAGTGTCCACCCCCAAGGTTTATTCTGGGCCTCCAGACCCCTAGATGTACCTGCCTTCAGGTGTCCCTCCAGGTGTTCCCTACTGCAGGTTTCCCTGACCCCCAGGCCCAGCTTCCCAGCCTTCTGCCAGGAGCCTCAGCGGCCCTCAGGAATCCCTGTCCCTGGGTGTCCCCACCCCGCGACCCCAGGTTTCCCCCACCCCAGGTGTCCCCTGTCCGCACCCAGAAGTCCAGCCCCAGGACCCCAGGAATCCCCGCCCTAGGTGTCCGCTGGGCCCCCAGGATTCCACCCACCCTACATGTGCCCCCATCTGCCCCCAGATGGCTGGTCCCAGGACCCCAGGAAATCCTGTCCCAGGCACCCAGGTTTCCCCCCACCCCAGGTGCCCTCCATCCGCCTCCAGATTATAGGTCCGAGGCCCCCAGGAATCCTTGCCCCAGGTGTCCCCGCCCCGGGCCCCCAGGCGTGTTCCCAACCCAGCTGTCACCCCTCTGGCCCCAGATGTCGGGTCCCAGAACCCCAGGTGTCTCTTGCCCCAGGTGTCCCCACCCCTGGGCCCCCAGGTGTCTCCCCATGCCATGTGTCCCCGCCCTGAGGCTCCCAGGTGTCCACAGCCACAGTTCCCCAGGTTTCCTGCTTCTGGCCACAAAGGGAACTGCCCCCAGGACCCCAAAAGTCCCCTGCCCTAGATGTCCCCGCCCATGAGCCCCAGACATACTCAGCTGCCTGTTCACCCAGCTATCTCCCCAGTCAGAGGGGCGGGCAAGTGGCTGCATTGCCTGACCAGCCAGCAGGTGGCGATGCTGTAAAGCAAACCTCTGTGGTGGGCTCAGCACCCAGCTACAGGCCCCATCCTCCCCTCAGCACCCTAGGCCCCTGAACAATCTCAGGCCTCCTCCTCCTCCTCCTCCTCTCAGCACTCCAGGCCCCAGAACACCTTCAGTAACCCTCCTCCCCTCAGCACCCCAGGCCCCTGAACACTGTCAGGCCCCCTCTACCTCTGGAGCCTCCCAGGTGTCCCTGCAATACTGCAGGCACCCTCCTCTGGAGAGCCCCTGCCCACATCAGTGCAGGCCCCCAGAAACCAGCCGCCAGACCACCGGCCCCCATCGGCCACCCTCAGGCCACCTCCTCCTCTCATCACCCCAGAACCCTGAACACCCTCAGGCTGCCTCCTACTCTCAGCATCTAAGGCCCCTGAACATTCTCAGGCCCCCTCCTCCTCTCAGCACCCAAGGCCCCTGAACACCCTCAGGCCACCTCCTCCCCTCAGCACCCCAGGCGCCTGAACACCCTTAGGCCCCATCCTCTCAGCACCCAAGGCCTCTGAACACCCTCAAGCCTCATCCTACTATCAACACCCCAGGCCTCTGAACACCATCAGGCCTCCTCTTATTCACAGCACCACAGGACCCTGAACACCTTCATGCCCCCTCCTCCTCTCAGCTCCCCAGTCCCCTGAACAACCTCAGGCCCAATACTCCCCTCAGCACCCCAGGCCCCTGAACAATTTCAGGCCTCCTCCTCCTCCATTCAGCACCCCAGGCCCCAGAACACCGTCAGGCCCCCTCTACTCTAGAGCCCCCCAGGTGTCCCTGCAACAATCCAGGCCACCTCCTCTGGAGACCCCCTGATGTCCCTGCAGCACCCACTCCTCCTGCTTCCTGTCCTGCACAGCTGAGTCCCTGGTGGCCATTTGAGTCCAGGTCCAGGGCTTACTGCCCATAGACCCACTGAGACCCCCACAAGCCAGGGCCAGGCAAGCGCCGGACGCACATGTTCACTCTCAGCTGACTCAGTACAGACTGGCAGTCTCGTTGTACTCCAGACCTCGGGGACACGGTTTGGAGCCTCTGGGCACCACTGTCACTTGGGGCCTGGTCCAGTGGGCAGGTGGCCATGAGGGCTGCCAGTTGCAGGGCGGCTGCACTGCCAGCAGGGGACACCAGGTGGCGCAGCTGCAGCGCAAACGTTCCCAGGATGGGCTATGGTGGGGCCGCAAGTGTCCACCCCAGGGTTTATTCTGGGCCTCCAGACCCCTAGATGTACGTGCCCCAGGTTTCCCCCCACCCAAGATGTCCCCCACCCACGATGCCCACAGACCTCCGGTCCCAGGCCCCCAGGTCTCTTCCCGCCCCAGGTGTCCCCGCCCCTGGCCTCCAGGTTTCCCCCCACCTCAAGTGCCCCCGTCTGCCCCCAGATGTCTGGTCCCAGGCACCCAGGTCTCTCCCCGTCCCAGGTGTCCACGCCTCGGGCCCCCATTTTTCTCCCACCCCAGGTGTCTCCTGTTCACCCCAGATGTCAGGTCCCAGGCCCCCAGGAATCTCTGCCCCAGGTGTCCCCGCCCGGGACCCCTGGTATCCCCCAACTCCAGGTGCCCTCCATGCGCCCCCAGATGACCTGTCCCCAGCTCCCAGGAATCCCTGCCCCAGGTGTCCCCACCCGGGGCCCCCAGGTGTCTCCCCACCCCATGTGTCCCTGCCCCGGGGCTCCCAGGTGTCCCTAACCAGTCACCTAGGTGTCCTGGTTCTGCCCCCAGAAGGCCCCGTCCCCAGGACCCCAAAATTCCCTGCCCTCATCACTCCAGGCCACCATGTCCCCACTGCTACCCATCTGTGATGCGGCCCCCAAGGACACAGCACAGCCAGGACACGAAGCCCACCATGAGGAAGACTTTTTAATCCCAATTTCCTGAGGGTCCTTCTGAATCTGGGCACAATGCTATCAAAACTGGATGGGGGAGAAGGGTTCACCAGGACCAGGGCCACAGAGCACCTCAAACCAACAGCCACCATCTTGCAGTCACCAAATACACAACCCCCAAACCCACAGTACCCCAACCCACAAACCAACAGCCCCCCCAAACCCAAAGGCCTCCAAACCACAACACTCAACCCACATCCCCCCACCAACAGAGCCCCAAACCACAACCTACAGCTCCCCAAACACACAGGCCACAAACACATAGCCCCCCAAATCCATGGCCCCCAAACACACAGCCCCCCAACCCACAACCCCCGCACCCAACCCACAGCCCATCAACATCTCCCCAACCCACAACACCCAAAACCACAGCCCCCAACCCACAGACCCCAAACCACAGCCCCCAAGACCACAGCTCCCAAACCCACAACCAAACACACAGACCCCAAACCGACAACCCCCAAATGACAGCCCCCCAACCCATATTCCCAAACACACAGCCCCCAAACCCACAACCCACAACCCCCAAAGCCACAAACCCAAAACCCACAGCCCCACAACCCACAACACCCAAACACACAGTCCCCCAAAACCAAGACCCTCAAACCCGCAAACCCCCAATCCACAGCCCCACAAATACACAGCCCCTCAAACATACAGGCCCCCAAACCAACAGACCCTAAAAACCACAGCCCCCAAACCCACAGGCCACAAACCCAAAGCCCCAACCCCAGAGGCAACTAAACCCACAACCCCCCACCATACGGCCCCCAAACCCACAGCTTCCTAAACACACAGCCCTCCAACCCACAGCCACTAAAAAACACAGGCCACAAACCCACAGCCCCCCAAATACACAGGCCCCCAAACCCATAGCGCCACAGTCCACAGCCCCTAAAAACAACAGACCCACAAACCCACAGCCACCCAAACCCACAGCCACCCAAACCTACAACCCCAAACCCACAGCCCCTAAACCCACAGCCCCTAAACACCACAGCCCACAAACCCACAGCCCCAAACCCACAGCCCCGAAACCCACCGCCACCCAATTCACAACTCCCCAAACCAACAGGTCCAAAACCCACAGCCCCTAAATCTCACAGCCCCCCATACCCACAGACCCAAAACCCTACAGCCCCCCAAACCCACAACACCAAACCCATAGCCCCCCCCAATCCACAGCCCTCACCCCACAGCCACCAAACCTGTTCCCCCAACTCACAGTTCCCCATACCCACACAGCACTGAGACACTCACAACCCCACTATCACAACTCCCAAACCTCACAGGCTGCAGACCCTCACAGCCCTCGACCATCACAGCCCCCCCTACTCACAACCTGCAGATTCACAGCACCCAGACCCTCTCAGCCCACAAGACCCTCTCAGCCCTGAGACACTCTCAGCCCCCAGACCCTCATAGCAGCCAGACCCTCTCAGCCCCCAAGACCCTCATAGCACCCAGACCCTCACAGCCCCCACTCTCAGGCCCCAGACCCTCACAGTCCGCAGACCCTCATAGTGCCAAGACCCTCACAGCCCCCAGACACTCTCAGCCCCCAAGACCCTCATGGCCCCCAACTCACAGCCCCCAGACCCTGACAGCTTCCAAGACCCCCAGGAGCCCTGACTCTCTTAGCTGCCATCTGACCACAGGCCCCTCCCCCACGATCCCACTCCCCATGTTGATCTCTGACAGCATGTTGATACTGGATATGTTGATGTTCATGCCAACAGCCACGGGGGGGGGCTGTGGGGCAACAGTGACCACAGGCCTGAGTGTGGGCAGCAGCCCTGAGTGTCCAGCACAAGCCAGCTTCCACTTACAGCCACCGCTCCTCCAAACCAGGGGCCTCCCTACTGGACGCTGCAGTGGACAGGACCCTCCCCACTGGACAGTGAGGCGGACAGGAACTCCCCACTGGACGCTGAAATGGACAGAAACTCCCTGATGGACACTGAGGTGGACAGAAACTCCCCACTGGATGCTACAGTGGACAGGACCCTCCCCACTGGACACTGAGGTGGACAGGAACTCCCACTGAATGCTGCAGTGGATAGGACCCTCCCCATTGGACAGAGAGGTGGACAGGAACTCCCACTGGATTCTGGGGTGGACAGGAACTCCCCACTGGACGCTGCAGTGGACAGAAAGTCCGCAATGGGCCCCAGAGTGGACAGGGCCCTCTCTATTGGAAGCTTAGTATACAGCACCCTGCCCACTGGGCCCTGGGGTGGACACAGCACTTCTCCAGACCACAGGACACAGGTATGTCTCAGGCAACGCTGGGACTACCAGGTGAGCTTCTGCCTTGTTCTGGACTGGACACTGCACACAGGTCACTCAGACTTGAGCCTCAGGCTGGAAGTGCGCTGGGCGGGCAGCACCCAGGAACTTGGGGTGTTTCAGGGAGCAGGGCGCAGACAGCCACCAGGGACCCAGTGCAGCACAGTGCTGGAGGTGGCGTTCACAGCCCGGATCCTGCAGGACACTCACAGGGCTGGACACCATTCACTCTCACCTGAACCGTCACCCCCTCTCCCTGCACCCCCTAAGCACCTCCTACCCCTGGCATCCCCTCACCTGCATCCCGCCTCCTACCCCCTGCACCCTCACCTGCACTCCACCTCCTTCCCTCTGCAACCGCTCACCTACACCCCCACCTCCTACCACCTCTATCCCCTCACCTGCACCCTCACCTCCTACCTCCTGCACCCCCTCACCTGCGCCCTCACCTCCTACCCCCTGCATCACTCACCTGTACCCCACCTCCTACCCCATGCACCCCCTCACCTGCACCCCCACATCCTACCCACTGCACCCCCTCACCTGCACCCAAAGTCCTACCGCCTGCACCCCCTCACCTGTACCCCACCTCCTCACCCCTAACCCTCACCTCCTACCCCCTTCACCCCTCACCTGCACCTCCTCACCTGCACCCCACCTCCTACCCCCTGAACCCCCTCACCTGTACCCCCACCTCCTACCCCCTGCACCCCCTCACCTGCACCCAATCAGCTGCACCCCCTCACCTACAGCCCCACATTCTCACCCCCTCATACCTGCAGCCCCTCACCTCCATGCCCTCACCTCCCATGCACCCCCCACTTCAGCAACTCTCAACTCCCAGGCACCTGGCACCCTCTACACCCAGCAACCTCACCTCCAAAGTCTGGCCTCAGGCAGATGTCATAGCCTTTCAGCTGATCCACTTTCTCCTTCACCAGGGAGGTGTTACTGGGGTTGCTGACACTGCGGGGAGGGGAACCTCAGTGCCTGGTGGGTGCTGCTCAGTCCCGCCCCCCCGCCCTATGGGTCAGTTCCAGGGCCCTAGGGCCCCCCCGGAGGGGGGTCCCAGCCTGACCAGGGGGCAGATCTCCGGGTCCCAGCCTGACCAAGGGGGCAGATCTCTGGACCCAGCCTGACCAGAGAGGGCAGATCTCAGGGTCCCAGCCCACTGGATGGGGCAGATCTCGGGGTCCCAGCCTTACTGGAGGGCCCAGATCTTGGGGACCCAGCCTGACTGAGGGGCTATTCTAGGGTCCCCCCCACTGGTGGGGGCAGTTCCGGGGCCCCCACCTGGTCTGGGGTGCAGATGGAGTGGTCCTGGCCCTATGGGGGTGGCCATTCTCGGGGTCCCACCAGCTGTTGGTGTGCAGTTCCCCCCAAGGCAGCCCTGTGCCCCCCGGCCGGCTTGCGGGATAAGAACCTCTGCGCACACACCATGGCCAGTAGCACTGGAAGGGCCAGAGCCCACAGCCTCTGAGCCCAGTGCCCCCCATCCTGTGGCTGAGGGGAGCGCAGCCACACTTGTGGAATGGCGGTGATACATGCACAAGTGCTCCAGTGGGGGCATGGAGGGGTGGGGCGGGGCAGAGCACCCCAGCACCCCCTAGGCGGAGCACCCCAAGGAGCACCCTGTGGAAAGCCCCAGAGGAGCACCATACCTGAGCACACAGAGAAGCCTGCCTGAACACCCAGAGAGCACCCTGTTTGAGCACCCAGTGGAGCACCATGCCTGAACACCTCAGAGGAGCACCCTGCCTGAGCACCCAGAGGAGCACTTGGATGAGAATTCTGGATGAGCACCCCAAGCTGAGCACTCAGGCTGAGCACCCTGGCTAAGCACCCCAGAGGAGAGTCCCAGGGTGTGGTGCTTGGTGAGTGCTCAGGGCACTGTGGGGTACAGGCAGGCTCCTGATGGAGGGCAGGGGCCTCTGTGCACTCAGCCAGATAAATTTAGCAAACTGGAATTGGGCTAGCTTCCAGGACAGGGGACTGGGTACAGGGGACTGGGGACTGAGGACTAGGACTGGGGACAACGACTGGGACTGGGGACAGGGGAAAGGGATTGGGGACTGGGGGACTGGGGTCAGGGACTGGGGACAGGGGACAGGGGACTGGGACTGAGAACAGGGGACTGGGGACAGGGACAAGGGACTGGGGACAGGGGGCTGAGGATAGGGGACTGAGACAGGGACTGGGGACAGGGGACTGGGATTGGAGAAAGAGGGCTGAGGACAGGGCAATGCCCTGAACACCCTCAGGCCCCCTCCTCCTCTCAGCACCCCAGGAATCTGAACACCCTCAGGACACTTCCTCCTCTCAGCACCCCAGGCCTCTGAAGACCCTCAGGCCTCCTCCTCCTCTAAGCACCCCAGGCCTCTGAACACCCTCAGGCCCCCTCCATTCAGCACCCCAGGCCTCTGAACACCCTCAGGCCCCTTCCTCCTCTCAGCAGCCCAGGCCTCTGAACACCCTCAGGCCCCCTCCACCTCTGAGCACCCAGGCCATGAACACCCTTAGGCCCCCTCCTCCCATCACCACCCCAGGCCCCTGAACACCCTAAGGCCCCCTCCTCCTCTCAGCACCTCAGGTTCCGGAACAGCATAAGGACCCTGCTCCTCTCAGCACCCTAGGGCGCTGAACACACTCAGGCCCCTACCTCCTCTCAGCACCACAGGCCCCTGAACACCCTCAGGCCCCCTCCTCCTCTGGAGCCAACCCAGGTGTTCCTGTAGCACCCACTCCTCCTGATTCCTGTCCTGCACAGCTGAGTCCCTGGTGGCCATTTGACTGCAGGTCCAGGGCTTCCTGCCCAAAGAGCCACTGAGACCCCCATAAGCCATGGCCAGGCCATTGCTGGATGCATGTGTTTACTCTCAGCAGATTCAGTACACACTGGGAGTCCCGTTGTACTCCAGACCTCGGGGACACGGTGTGGGGCCTCTGGGCACCACTGTCACTTGTGGCCAGGTCCAGAGGGCGGGCATCCATGAAGGCTGCTAGCTTCAGGGTGGCTGCACTGCATGCAGAGGCCACCACCTGATGCTGCTGCAGCACAAATCTTCCCAGGCTGGGCTCTGGTGGAGCCAGAAGTGTCCATCCCCAAGGTTTATTCTGGGCTTCCAGACCCCTAGATGTCCCTGCATTCAGCTGTCCCCAAGGTGTTCCCTACTGCAGGTTTCCCTGACCCCCAGGCCCAGCTTACCAGCCTCCTGCCAGGAGCCTCTGCGGCCCTCAGGAATCACTGTCCCATGTGTTCCCCCCATCACAGTCCCCCTACTTACAACCTGCAGATTCACAGCCCCAGATCCTCTCAGCCCACAGGCCCTCACAGACCCGAGAACCTCTCAGGACACAGACCCTCACATCCACCAGACCCTCTGAGCCTCCAAGACCCACATAGCCCCCAGACACTCTCAGCCACCAAGATCCTCATAGCCCGCAGACCCTCTCAGCCCCCAGACCCTCTCAGCCCCCAGACTCTCATAGCCCCCAAGACCCTCACAGCCACCAGACACTCTAAGACCCCAGACCCTCACAGCCCCCACCCTAACAGCCCCCAAGACGCTCAAGCCCCAAGTCCCTAATAGCCCACAGGACTCTCATAGCCCCTAAGATCTTCACAGCCCCCAGACCCTCTCAGCCCACAGACAATCACAGCACCCAAGACCCACATAGCCCCCAAGACCCTCAGAGACCCCAGACCCTCTCAGCCCCCAGACCCTCTAGCCCACAGGCCCTCTCAGACCCCAGAGCTTCACAGAACAGACCATCACAGACCCCAGGCCCTCTGAGCCCTCAGACCCTCACAGACCCCAGACCCTGTCAGCTCCCAGATCCTCACAGCACCCAGACCCTCACAGCCCCCAGACCCTCTTAGCCCCCAGACCCTCACAGCAACCAGAACCCCACAGCCCCCAGACCCTCACATTCCTCAGACCCTCACAGCCCCCAGACCCTCTCAGCCCCCAAGACCCTCTCATCCCCGAGACCCTCACAGCGCCCAGACCCTCACAGCCCACAGACCCTCTCAGCTCCCAAGACCCTCATAGCCCCCAGACCCTCTCAGCCCCCAAGACCCTCATAGCCCCCAAGATCCTCTCCACCCCCAGACCCTCTCAGCCCCTAGACCCTCTCAGCCCCCAAGACCCTCATGGCCCCCAACTCACATCCCCTAGACCCTCACAGCTTCCAAGACCCCCAGGACCCCTGACTCTCCTAGCCACCATCTGACCACAGGCCCCTCCCCCACGATCCCACTCACCATGTTGACCTCTGACACCATGTTGATACTGGAGATGTCAATGTTCATGCTGACAGCCAGCAGGGGGGGTCCTGTGGTGCAGCAGTGACCACAGGCCTGAGTGTGGGCGGCAGCCCTGCGGGCCCAGCACAGCCCAGCGTCCACTTGCGGCCCCCATATCCTCCACCAAGGTCCCAGGCCGCTGGAGGGGGCAGATCTCGGGGTTCCAGCCTGACTGAGGGGGCAGATCTCGGGGTCCCAGCCTGATAGAGGGGCTGTTCCGCGGTCCCCCCACTGGAGGGGGCAATTCCGGGGCACGCACCCAGTCTGGGGTGCAGACAGAGGGGTCCTGGCCCTATGGGGGCGGCCATTCTCGGGGTCCCGCCAGCTGCTGGGATGCAGTTTCTCCCAGGGCAGCCCTGCGCCCCCCTAACAGGCTTGCAGGATAAGCACCTCTGTGCGCACACCACGGCCAGCAGTACCAGAAGGGCCAGAGCCAGCAGCCCCTGAGCCCGTGCCTTCCATCCTGTGTCTGTGCTTCCAGGAGACACACTGGCTGAATGTGGGCAGCACATGCACAGGTGCACCAGCGGGGGTGGGGAGAGGTGCGGAGGGGTGGGCAGGGGAGGGGCAAAGCAGGGCAGAGCACACCAGCAGCTCCCATGCAGAGAACCCCAAGGAGCATCCTTAGGAATGCCCCAGAGGAGCACTGTGCCCTGAGCACCCATGCAGCATCCCCAGGACCCTGAATACCCTTAGACCCCTCCTCCCCTCAGCACCCCAGGCCCCTGAACACCCTCAGGCCTCCTCCTGTGGGCACCCCAGGCCTATAAACACCCTCAGGCCTTATCCTCCACTCAGCACCCCAGGCCTGTGAACACCCTCAGGCCCCCTCCTCCTCTAAGTCCCCTGGTCCTGTCCACTCACCTGATAAGTCAGTCACAGGGTCCTGTCACTCAACTAATCCAGTCAGTGGGTCCTCTCTACTATCCTGCTAAGTTAGTCAAGGGTCTGTGTGAAAGCTACTTGTGAGTCAGGATCCACCTCTTTCCCCGGTCATGACTCAAGGCCCCACATCAGGATGGCGGCACCAGTGCAACACAATCCACAGCTCACAGCAACCACCTGCCCCAGAGAAGCTCCATGGAGGACGGTGCTTGGCAGAGGATTCCACAGACCCCACATAAGAAGAGAAACAGCTATACCCTTCCCTATCATGTACTCTCTGTGTACCCCCTAAGGAAGCATGTAAAGTGTAATTTAAGTCAGGTGTCCATTTCTCTCTCCAGGTCTCTGTGGCAAGTTGTTCTATACTCCTCTTGATTATGCTCCACTGCCTGCTGTTCTAGGTGACCCTTCTGCAGATCCCTTGACCTATCTGGAGTTCTCTTTTCTGTGCAGTGCAATGTTGTGGTCCAGTTTCTTCTGCAGGTTTCAACCCAATTTCCCCAATACCATTTGTTGACTTGCTCTCTACAAGAAACCCAGCTGAGCTTCTAAGACAAAGCAGCACCAAGTCAATGGTAGAAAGCTGCTCCCACTAACAGTAGGTGACTTTAAAAAAGGAAGGAACAACTTGGGCATTGCATGATGATTAGGGACCCATAATAACATGAAGGGGTTACATGAATTACCCTGTCTATGAAACAAATAAAGAGCAGCACACACATGAAACAAGTATTCATAAGATGAGTCACATTAACAACCATACAATTAAGAGTAGATTTCAATACACAATGGGATAGAGTGAATGCCCCCCTATGTATCAGATGTGCAAATGTGCCCAATAGAAAGTGGAACATTCCTACCATGGGTTGGGGGAGGGATAGTTAATGGAACACCATCACCTGAGCTGACATTAGAAAAACACTTTCCACCAATTACAGGGCACTGGGACAGTCCACATTCGGATGGGGGGGGTAAGAAAAGCTGTCCCTCAAGCACCCAGTATAGGTTGGGGTTGCTGCAGGGGGAGGGGACATGCTTCTTTTAGAGGGCCTGTCACCCCCCAGGCCAGCACCCAGATAGTCCCTGTAGTCCAAGACTGTCTCTGTTGGGATGACCTCCCCCAGGCCCCCACCCCCACTGGACATGGGCTGCCCTGGTCAACAGCTTCCACTGGTCTCCTGGCAACAGGTCAAGCAGTTGGCATCTCTGATTCTGAGCTGACCTCTGATCAAGAGATTACTCTCTCCAGGTCTGATCTCTATGCAGTGAACTGCTCCCTCCTGCCCTTTATTCAGAAACTGAGGACTTGTCCTGGGATCAACAGCACCTATATCAGGTGGACAGGAACACTAAGGGGTGGGGGAGGCGAGGGGAGGGGTGGGGTCTGGGTGCGGGTTTGCCTCTCTGGGCCACATTTGGGTCCCGCCCCTTACACACACACATACACACACACACACACACACACACACACACACACACACACACACACACACACCTGTGTGGAGATATTACCACTAGAATATTCAGATCCTACTCCAGCTCAGTGTCCAAGCAATTCAAGGTTCCTTCTGGGGTGTGTCCTCCACAATTACCCATCATGGAACAGGGTGACATGTACGGGACCTCTGGGCAGAAGAGGAGCAGAGGCCCAAGACCTAAGACTAGAACCTCCAAAAGAAGCCATGCCTCCTCTGACAGCTCAGGGATCCAGCAGGTCACTGTGGGCAGGGCTGTGCCAACAGGCGCACAGGGGTCCTCAACCAAAGCTCCTAGGAAGGGAGCCCAGAAGAGGAGCCATACCTCCTCTGCTGCTGCCCTGGCTGCTGGTGATGCCGGCACTGCAGCCCCCTCCAAAGGGACAGCAGACATCACTGTGCCCAGTGAGGGAGTGACTCAGACAACCTGAGACACGCTCACTCCAAGCAGGGGACTGTGTCCCAGGGTCCCTCAGCCACTGTCTTGTCCTCCTCTGG
This sequence comes from Erinaceus europaeus, assembly GCF_950295315.1. Lineage (NCBI taxonomy): Eukaryota > Metazoa > Chordata > Mammalia > Eulipotyphla > Erinaceidae > Erinaceus > Erinaceus europaeus. The sequence goes on from NC_080170.1 coordinate 68,432,727, forward strand.
CGCCCTGGGTGCAATGGGCTCCAAAGCCCCCGGCTCTGGCTCTGAGACTGACCCAGCACAGATGCGGCAGACCCCCACAGCCAGGAATACTGTCCCTAGATTTGTCATATACATGGCAGAGGTCTACCCTGGCAGGGCCAAGGCTGTGGTGTCCCACTGCAGTGTCCAGAGCTGACGCCAGCAACAGCAACAGGGGTGATGGGGGCACTGCCAAGAGCAACCCTCAGGTCCCAAGCCAAGATCCTTGCAGCACACAGGGGAGCCAGGGCACAGTTCAGGTATCCCCTGTGCAGGTGCTCCCTGGGGGCCACTCAGGAAAGGATTCCAGGACCCCTACCTCTGCCAGTGGTCCCTCCAGTGGAGCACCCTCCAGCACAAGAGCAGACGGGGGCCCTCCTCCATGGTGACCCCAGGTAATTGGGGCTCCTGCGCTACATTGCCCACCGTGGGGACCAAAACCAACAGCCAGCCCACATCTGCTGCTGTGCAGGCTGCAGCCCCCTCAGGCATTCCCACCACTTCTGCAGGGACAAGAGATAGCAGCCTACACAATGCTGGAGACAGGAGAGTGGGTGCTATCACCATGCAGCAGACACTGAGCCTGGGGGACTCGACCAACATGGGGAGTGTGGGCCAGGGTAAATCAACCACTGCCCTGTCCTCCTCTGGATCCCTGTGTGGGATAGAACACAGGGCCTGCAGGTATCACAGGAAAAGAAAGTCTACCACTGCACCATCTGAAGTCGGCATGCCCGGTGCTGGCACCACAGACACCAGTGACATGGAGTCACCTAACAGTAAGTTGCAGGCTCTGAGCCTTACCCATGCTAGCATTCTGGGGACTGTGGCCCAGGGTTCAATGACTACTGCTCTGTCCTCCTCTGGGAACCAGGGTGGGAAAGACCACAGAGTGCGCAGAACAGTCAAGAACAGGAAATCTACCACTGCACCATCTGGAGTCATTCCTTATGGTGGTCTGGGAGCAGGTCCCTCTATTAGCATCAACCTGTCTGGAGGCACAGCTCACACAAGCATTCCTGGTGCTGGCAACAGAGCCACCAGAGACATAAAGCCAGCTATAAGGAAGCTGCAGGCTCTGAGCCTTAATCATGCCAGCACTGCAGGGACTGTGGCCCTGGGTAACTCAGCCACTGCCCTGTCCTCCTCTGGGGCCCTGCATGGGAAAGAACACAGGGCCTGCAGGGAGGACAGGAAAAGGAAATCTGCCACTGCACCATCTAGAGTCACTCCTCCTGGTGCTCTTTGAGCAGGTCTCTTGAATAGTCTCAATCTGTCTGGAGGGGCAGCTCACTCAAGCCTTCCGGACTCTTGCACCAGAGTCACCAGTGACTTGAATTTCCTTATCAGTAGGCTATAGGTTCTGAGCTTGAGTGACTCCAACATGGGGCTGACTGTAGCCCAGGGTCCTTTACCCACTGCCGTGTCCACATCTTGGGCCCTGGGTGGGATGGACCAGATCAGCCAGGTCTGCCAGAAGGAAAACCACCACTCCATCTGGAGTCAACACTTCTGGTGCCCTGGGAGCAGGTCCTAAGGTTCCCATCCTGTCTGGAGGGGCAGCTCACTCAAGCCTTGCTGCTGCTGGCACCAGAGTCTCCAGTGACTTGGCTTCAATTATAAGTAAGATGCAGGCTCTGAACCTAAACCATCCGAGCATTCCTGGGACTGTGGCTCAGGGTCACTCTGCCACTGCCCTGTCCAAACCTGGGGTCTCTATGAGGAAGGGCCTCAGAGCTTCAAGTTCTGACTGCAGACCCAGGCAGACCACCACAACCCCAACTGGGGTCCCCGCCTTTCCTGCCCCTTCATCTACAGGTCTCCCTGCAAGTGCTGCAGCCCCTCCAAAGACCACTCCCACAGTCAAGTCCAGAGGTGGGAGCAGTGATGACTATGAAATCCACACCCTCATCACTGGCCTGGTGGCTCTGCACATTTAGCTTACATGTCTTGGGATGATTTTATTTTATTGTATTTTTATCTGATAGACATAAACTCAGAGAAGAGAGGGAATTAGATAAGAAGAAAAAGACACCTGCTGTACCTGTTTCACAGATTTTGAAGCTTCTCCCTGCAGGTGGGGAGCAGGAGTTGGAACTCAGATACACACACACTGTCATGTGGCAATGTGTGTGGTTAACCAGGGGGACAGCCACCAACAATGTTTGATTTTGGTTCTTTATTTAAATTTATTTTTCAATTTAACTTTTTCATTTGGGGTTTTTATTTCATTGTTTTACTTAGTTATTACTATGTCTATTTTTAATTTACTAGATTAAAGCATATTTTATTTTTTATTCTGTCTACTACTAGTTTATTGTATGAACCTTTTATTTCAGTACTTTCGGGTCATTGCTGGGACTTGGTTCCTTAACAATGCTACACATTGCTCCTGGCAGTAGTCTTATTTTCTGCTCTCCATTTTTTGTTGCATGTATGTAATAAAATTATTGATATAGATAATAGTCAACACAAGCCTGTAGGGGCTTGGCATCCACTGCATGTTACGCTTTAATTTCTTGCCACCAGGCTTGATGCCTGCACAGTGACACCCCCCCACTATCCTGGTGGTCCTATTTATATATTTTCCCTGGAATAGCAACTTTGAAGGCAGGAGGAGATAGATAGGGAGAGAGACACCAGCAGCTTCCCCCTGGGGTGTGGACCACGGTGCAACATCTGGTCTTGAACACAGTGGCCTGTAGAGCAGTGGACTTGCAGGGCAGTGTGGCCAGCAGTTGGGGCTATGGAGGGACTCAGGTGCAGGGCTGATGCTAGTTGTACCCTGTGACTGTGGCCAGTCTGCCTCCCCACCCCCAGGAGCATCATCTGCAGCATGGGACACACCAGATTAGAGTGACCAGAAGACCCTCAGCAAAGACCTGCTCAGTAAGTGTCTAGGAGATGCTACTCTGATCCCTCTATTCTGAGTGGGAGGAGGCCCAGGTACAGTGTGAATCGCAAACCAAACAAATAGAGCCTACATGAAGGACAGTTCCCTGCTCCTCCTCAGTGACCTGTCTTGTCTTTCAAACAGTTCAGCCTTACACAGACTCATTTTAGCGATTACTGGTGGAGAGATCAGACAAAGTTTGCCTTAGCAGTTTGTTGGATAGTATGCCAGCTCCCCCTGGCTTCTGCTTAACCATATGCCTATATACGGATAGATTTAATCCCATTCAAAGCTTTGGTCTATTTACATAAATCACTTTTACATTTACATAAAGCACTCCAGGGCATTGGTGGTTCAGTGGTAGGATTCTTGCCTGCTCTGCCCCTTGTCACACTCTGATTTTCATCAGTCACTTTTCTCTCCACCCTCTCTATGTCACATCCTGTTTCCACCCTACTTGGCAAGTATATATAAAGACAGCATTGTGAGTTTTAGGGTACTTGAGTTTAGCGTACAACCCCGTCATGAGTCCCTGGTCGTCTGTTACCCGCCCGTGAAGTCAGCCCGGTGAAAACAACCTAGCCCGGAGAAAGCAACAGCAGTTTTAGTGTGTTAGCACTAATGAGCAAGTTTCAGAAGTCCAGAAACACTCACAGATACACAGTGTTTTCATGGAGACCCTGGGCAACTCCTACAGGGCACTTGACTAATGAGCATCCTGGGCAGAGTCCAGGAGGGCTGTTCTCTGGGCAGCACACAGCTGACAGGGTGGATCCTGACTCACGAGTAGCTTTCACACAGAACCTTGAGTTTTATTTTAACTAAAGTATTGATTCTCACAACACAGCAATCCTCCAGTCTCCCCATTAGAACACACTCACTCAGCTCTTCTTCTGATCCAGGACCTACTCTGGTCCTGGAACCTACACAGCGAGTTCAATCAAGAGTCCTTGGTAGAGAGATAGAGATTGAGAGAGAAAGAGAGAGCAAGAGAGATAAATAGAGAGAGATGAGATATACGAAGCACAGTTAAGAAGAGACTACTAGCAAAGATGTACAGCTTCTGATCACCATTCACACTTCTCCCAAAATGTAGCTGGTGAAGGCTTCCCATTGAAGGGATGGGTATGTGTTCAACTAAGAGCCTCTCTGGATTTGCCCTTGTACTCTTACACATTCAGTTAAATGAATGCATTTATATCACTTCCTAACACTGATAAGATTGCTGTGATGTGCAGGTTCCTCTTCTTCTCTTATATATTACAGAATATGGGACTGCATCCCAGGAGGTAGAGCCTTGGCTGGAGTTGGACCACAAAGTAAGTGATCCCAAGTTCAATCCTTGACACCACATGTGCCAGAGGGATTGTCTGTGTAGGTCTATCTCCATCACATTAGACAAGTAATAAATCTTTGAAGATGTCTAGCAGCTAATAAAGAATTTAAATCTCATTTATGCTTTTCTAATATTTCCTTCCTAACTTCCCTAGTGACATACTGCTACTGCTCCCTACTAGATGGGTTGATTCTGGTGCCTACAGTAAAATAATTCTGCATGCTGACTGCATTGAGTCTCCTGTTTGCTGGGTCTGTGAACACACCAGCAGGCCAGGGGCCAGGGTAACAGGGGCTGAAGGGCACCTGTCAGTAGGACCAGTGACTTCCAAGAGAGCAGGCATTGTTGGAGAAGCCAGAAGAGCAGAGAGGAGCTGCCACAGGGATGTGGAGAGAGAAGTGGACACCTGGCTCTGGTAGAGTGAGTTCTTCACACTGAAAAGGGTCCAGTGGAATTTACCCCACGGAGAAAGAGCCTGCAGTGCAGGAAGGCCACATATTCTGTGAGGGCTCAGCTCCTGCACCCCTCTGAGGACCTCAAGAGGCCCCTTCTCTCTGCCTTCATCATGTGGGAGGGTGCCTTGAGCAATGCAGACTAATAGTGGCCAGAGGATAAGCTGTGGGCCCACTGCTGAGTGTGACAAGTCACCCAGGGCAGAAGGCAATATGCTCACAACCTCAGCAAGTTGTACCATTTATTGGGAAAAAAACATAGAGGTTATGAGCACTGATCTGGTAAACATGCCCATGGCTTTCCTTAATCCCAGGTGAGAAGGGGATTATGCAGTGAGACACCAGCAGGTGGGAGAGAGGCCTCCCCACACTGTGAGGTCACCAACATCCTGGTTCCCTTCAGCACAAGCAAAAGTCAGCATGAGAGGAAATTGGACAATTCCAACAGGTAGGTAGCTATGGCATTTTGTGATCTTTTTGGTCTCTAAACAAAACTGACATAAGCACAATGCACTTAAAATTAGCCCCAACAATGGTCCCTAGTTCCACTCAAATTAAATACCGGTGGGAAACACTGCACTGCCAGGTGCTAAATCATCCTTAATGGAAGCTACTATAACAGCCTGGACAGCCTGAGTGACTCCATAGAGAGCTTCGCCAGTGAGCATTCTGGGCAGAGACAAGGAGGGCTGCAACCTCTGCAGAATATGCCTAGGGTGTTGGATACATGATTCATTCAGGAACAGGATGTACACAAACTCATGAATTGTCATCGTTACTAAGGTCCAGCTACCCGCTCTACCTCCTTCTCCTTCACAACACAGCCAACAACCTTTCTGCATATCAGCGAGCACACATACAAGCCTTCCTAAGAGACAAGGACTCCTATGAAGCTGGGGTCTCATCCTAGGAAGAGTAAAGAGGGCCTGCCTCTGAGAGAAAGAGAGACATAGAGAGAGACAGAGACAGAGAGAAAGAGATATGACCTAATGCCAGAAAGGGATGAATAAACTAGGAGCTGGTTGTACACCTTCAGGCTGTCCAACACACCAGTATAGACAGTTAAGCCTTCCTAGCTGGTGAAGGAAGGGTCTACATTCATCTGAGAGCATGAGAAACTCCTCTGGATTTACACTTCTTCTTTCACACATTGAGTGAAATACACAACTTTATGTCATTTCATAGCTCTGGCAGGATTGTGATATGCAGGTCACTCTTTTTTTCTTATAAATGACAGCATATGGAAACTGGAGGCCAGGAAGTGGAGTCTTGCATGGAGTTGAAGAAAACAGGAAGTGCTCCCAAATTCAATCCTTGACATCACATGTGCCAGAGCAGTGCCCTGGGCAGATTTTTCTCCCTCACACGTAAGACAAATAACACATCTTTGAAAATGTGTGGAAGGAACTTAGGAATTCAAATCTCATTCACGTTTTCTACTATTTCTTTCCTAATATCACTGGTGACACACCCAGGGCCTCTGGCAGTACCAGCAGGCAGGACAGTAGGAAAATGTGCTTTAGGGCACTTGACAGCGGGGTCAGTGGCATTGGCGGGAGGGTCACTAGGACAACAGGCAGTGGAAGGCAGGCCACAGGAGCAGATACCAGCTTGGAAAGAGACCTGAAGAGAGAAGTGAACCCCCAACTCTGATAGAGTGAGTTCTTCCTACTAACAGGGGACCAGAGAACCTTCCCCAACAGAGAAAGAGATGGCACTGCAAGGTGAAAACCTGGGTGCTGTGGGGTTCAGCCCCTGCTCCCCCCTGAGTGAATAAAGAGGCTCTGTACACCCTGCCTTCTCCTGGAGGGGCTGTGTGCAGGGAGGTGCAGGCAGGGAGCAGCTGAGGAGCAAGTGCAGTGAGGAGCCCCCAGGTCCCTGCAGTCTACCTTCATCATGTGGGAGGGAGCTTAGAGCTGCACCCAATAGGAACACCAGAGTATGAGCTGTGGGCCCAGTGCTGAGTGTGGTGTGCCACCAGAGATCCAACCAATAGTGCCCACAGTACTCAGCCCATGGTGCTGCTTCTAGGGAAAGAACCTCATGTGATTATCAAGCCTGATATTGTAAACACACCTATGAATGTCTTTCATCCCAGGTGACAAACATAAGCAGTAAGGTAGCAACTGCAGGGGTGAGAGAGGCTTCCTCACAGCTCTGGTGTCAACAGCTTTCAGATGTGCTTGACCACAGCCAGGGCATCAGAAAGAAATGAAGATTGGACAATGCCAACAGGAAGGTACCTAACTATTGCACCTCATGATTTTTCTAATTTATTAACTCAACTCACATAGAGATTTCTGGAAATAGCCAGAAAAGGGGTCCTTAGCTCTGCTCAAGTTTGTTTTCAGTGAGTGTGGCCTTCACACAGACTCCTGAGTTGTCTGCTCAGCTGCAGTCACCCTCTCACTCTCTGTCTCCTCCTACTCCACAACATGGCCACCCCCATCTCTCCCTGTCAGAACACACAGCAGCCATTCCTCAGAGCCAAGGACTCATCTGGTCCTGGTGTAACACCTGATGTAGAGACAAGGAGTGCCTGCCTCATGGAAACAGAGAGAGGACAGAAAGACACTGCGATGAAGTGACTAAAAACAAAGCCGTTCACTTTGTGGAACTAAGAACAACAGAGTTGGTCAAAATGTAGATGGGAAAGGCTTTCTAGACAGTTAACGAAGCCACTGTATTAATTTGAGAACATGGGAAACCTCTCTGTACTTTCACATTCATTCCCATAATTTAATGAATGGTTTCATGTCATTTCCTAGCTCTAATATGAAGACTCTCCTATGCAGGTGACTCTCTTTCTCTTACATATGATGGAATATGGCAACTGCTTCCCAGGAGGTTAAGACTTGGCTGATGCTGGAGAGGAAAAAGTAAGTGCTCCCAAGTTCAATCCCTGACATTAAAGGTGCTAGGGTGATGATATGTAGTTGTCCTTCACATATTGAGAGAAATATTTCTTTGAAGATGGATGACAGTTATTAAAGAATTCAAATCTCATTTATGTTTTCTAATGTTTCTTCCTAATATCACTAGTGACACACTTCCACTGTCCCGGTTCCATGTGTCCATTATGGTACCACACTGAAATAATCCTTCCTGTTGAAGGGGTGAGATTTCCCTGCACCAGGAACCTGCATCCACACCAGCAGGCCTGAGGCAGGGGTATCATAGGATTTAGGACATGTGTCAGTGAAAGAGTGGGATCTACAGCAGGGTCTACTAGAAGCACAGGCAGTGGAGCATAATCAAGAGGAGCATAGAACAACATGCAACAGAGACCTGTAGAGAGAAATGGACACCCGACTCTGGTAGTGTGAACTCTCCACACAAAGGAGGGACCCAAAGAGATTCCCACACAGAGCAAGAACTGTCACTGATTCCATATTCTGTAGGGGTTCAGCCCCTGCACCCCTCTGAGTAACTGAAGAGGCCCCAAACACCCTGCCTGCTCCTGGAGGCCCTGAGAGGGAGGAGGTTCAGTCAGGGAGCACCTGAGGAGTGAGTGCAGTGAGGAACCTCCATGCCTCTTCTCCCTGCCTTCTTTATGTGGGAGGGAGCCTATGGCTGTACCCAATAAGGGTGCCCACCCTTTCTGAGTCTGGCTGCTACCCTGGTATTGATCCAATATGCCCACAATGTGCATCCCCTGGGACTGCTTTGGGAAGAAAAGCAAGGGGGTTACCAGTTGTCATCTGGTAGACATTCCTTTGACCTTCCTTAATCCATTGTGAGAAAGGCTAGTGAGGCAGCGCCACTGGGAATGAGAGAAGCCTCCCCACAGCTCTGGGATCACCAGCATCCATCAATCCGGCCAACCTACAGCACAGACATTATACAGAAGTAGTTAAGGAGGAACTGGAATGCCAACACCAAGGTACCTTCTGCATTCCATGATCATTATTATCTCTGAACTTAAAGGTGTAAACTCATTCCAATTTACATGAGCAAGAAAACACTTTCCAAGCTCCACTCAGGGTTGCAGCACAGTGGGGAACACTGCTCTCAGAGGAACTCAGAGATCCTAAGCTTAGCCCCATTCAGAGCAGTACAGACTGGGGGACCACCTGTGCACTTATAGGTGAGGCTCCTGGCCAGAGACAGAAAGGGAGAGACCCAAGTTTAGTCTGGGGAACACAACCCCCATGAGTGTCCCCAGCTCCCTTCCTTCTGCCTTGAATGCAGGCATCCCAGCACCCACCTGGGAGGCTCCTCCCAGAGTTAGGGTGTGCCCTTTGAGGATGTGTGGAGTGCAACCCCCCCACCCCCAGGACAGAGCCTGATTGAGTACACATGCCAATGACCTTCCTTAACCCAGGCGGAGAATAGGGAGCAGGGAGGAAGCAGCAACAGGAGGAAGAAATCCAACACCACATCTCTGGACTCAGGGACACCTGGGTTCCCATTAGCACATGGAGAAGCCATCATGGGCCGAGTGAAGACCGCACAGTTTTCTCAGGAAGGTATCTATTTTTCATTTCAGCTTTCATTCCCATCTCTATTTGATTAAAACTGACAAGCACATTGTGTTTTAAACCAGCAAGGCCTATACCAGGCAGCACTGCAGAGTGAGGAGGGCAGGTCCAGTCTAGGGTGTGTGTGGCCTTGGGCAGGTCTACTCACTCTGTGTTCCCATCAATCCCTTGGACAAGACCAGAGAGGATGAAGACCAGATCACACACGGGTGCCCCTCACAGAGCAGGCACCAGGGATGGGTCCACGTCTGAGAACTTTGGAAGGGGATGTGTGAATCTCAGCCCTTGCCCACACCCACCTCTTTGGGGACAGAGTTCAGAAATGCTGGGCTCACAGCATCTTGACCTGAACAATGAGATTTCCTCCCTGGCCTATTGGAACATCAGTCCCTGCAGCTTCTCTGGCCGGCCTCTGTCTGAGCTTCTCAGCCAGTGGTTTGATCTTGGGTCACACCAGAAGGCACCCATAGTGACCTCTCACCCTGCACAGCAGAGTCCTTTGAAACCCACACACAATGAGGTGGACATAAATTTCTTTCTTTCGCCTGCTGTTTCCTTTTTCATATGTATTTATTGATTGATTCCCTTTTTGCTGTCTGTGCTTGGATTGTAGTTATTAATGTTGTCATCCTTCTTGGATAGGATAGAGAGAAATGGAGAGAGGAGGAGAAGTTAGAGAGGGGGAGAGAAAGAGGGACGCCTGCAGACCTGCTTCACTGTCTGTGAAGTGACTCCCCTGTAGGTTGGGAGCCAGGGGGCTCAAACCTGGATCCTTAAGCCAGTCCTTTCACTTTGTGCCACCTGTGCTTAACCTGCCACATGACAGGCTGCATGGCTTTATCTCAGGTTTTCTTAGAAACATCTGAGTGTGGTCACAGGGCACAGTGGAAGGTAGCTGAGAGGGTGCTGGAAGGTAACTATGTCCTGGTGTCATACTGTCTGAGGACACAGCACTCTGACTCAGAGAAGCAAGCACTGTTCCTGGTGCTTTCTCTGCAGAGCCCTGGGGTCCAGCATGGGGGAACTTATTGGGGGCTCAGGTGGGGGCTGCTCAGATCCTTGTCCCACAGGGCCTTCCTCCCCTGCTGTCTGAAGCTGCTCTAGCAAGAGAGTGCTGTGGGCAGGGCTCAGCTTTAAGGAATATTTTCCTCTGTGAAAAGGAGTGGGGGACCTGGGCCTGGGGTTCCAACAGTAAAGGGAGAGCGGGGTGCACACTGACTGAGGAGCTAGTCACCCAGGGTGGGTCTGCTTTAGTTTAAAGTTGTTCTCACCCCTTGCCTGAAAATCCCACTTTCCCTCTTCTTCCCACAACCCCCATTGCTGAGGAGACTTGGCTGCCCAAATGTGGCCTTCTTGCTCTTCCCCAGGTCATGACTTAAGGCTCCACTTCAAGATGGCAGCACCATTGCAAGACAGTCCACAGTTCTCAGTGACAACCTGCCCCAGAGCAGCTACATGGAGAACAGCGCTTGGCAGAGGACTCTACAAACCCCACATCAGAAGAGAAGCAGCTGCACCCTTCCCCATCATGTACTCTCTGTGTACCCCCTAAAGAAGCATGTAAACTGTAAATTATAAAGTGTAAACTATAAACTCCTGTGGGGCCACCTGGTACCTTCAACCAGTGGCCTCTCCTGCTGGAAATTAAACATGTGTCTTTTTAATGCACTCTTTTTGTCTGGGCTCCTTGCTTTCTCCGCACAGCCTTAGCAGGGTTAGGCAGAATTTGGGAGGGAGGACTTGGAAGGAAGGTAGTGCAGACTGGCATCCCAGGAACACAGCTACTCTCTTCCCTGATCCAGCTTTCTGGTCTATTTTCCAGCCATGGCATCATCTCCCTAGACAATAAGTTGGATCCACCTGCATATCAAATGACAGGCTCAGGAAAAGCCAGCCCCACTAAGGAAAGAGAGAGACAGGCTGGGAGTATGGATTGACCTGAAAATGCCCATGTTCAGCAGGGAAGTAATTACAGAAGCCAGACTTTCCACCTTCTGATATTGGGCCCATACTTCCAGAGTGTTAAAAAAGAGGAACACTATCTATCAGGGGGAGGTGATGGGATACGGAGTTCTGGTGGTGGGAACTGTGTGGAGTTGTACCCCTCTTATCCTATGTTTTTTATCAGTTTTTCCTTAGTATAAATAAAAAAAAATTTTTGGATACCTACGTTTAACATAGTAGTATAACTTTGTGATTGTCACTGAAAGGGGCTTTCGTCAGTTTATTAATTCATATGGTAATTCCTTTTTGAAATTAACTATACCAAAATGACACATTTTAGACAGTAATAATTAGCTGTTTCTGAGGTATAAAAAATAAATTTTAGTTCCATAGCACCACAGTAAAAAATATTAACACTAAGATCTTATAAGTCATGCAAAATAGAGCACAGTGACAAATAATAGGTATTTAAAAAACAAAACCTTAAAATATTCCAAATCACTTCACATTTTTACACCATTCTTCTTCTGAGAAGTCACTAGTTAATTAAACTTTTACTTACAAACTTTCAACAGATGTCTCGAAATAATGATAGTATTGTCTTTACTATGTTCAATTTTTTACTATGTTCAAATAAAACAATAGTATTGTCTTTACTATGTTCTCCAAATAACGATAGTATTGTCTTTACTATGTTTATTTAATTTTTACTTGATGGAGATCTTAATGGATTACTGTACAGTTGTTGACACATGAGTATAAATTTCCATGTGCTCTTGACACTCTCACTACCAACTTTTTGAACATTGTGCACCAGGACTCTTCTCCTCCTTCCTCTGAGGACACCATGTAGGACACCATGTGAATCAAGCGAAACTTCTGTGAAGAACTATATGCCACCAAGCAAGAGAATATGGAAGAAATGGAACAATTCCTAGAAACATATGCCCTTCCGAAACTGAACCAAGAAGAACTACAAAATCTAAATGCACCAATCACAGAAAAAGAAATTGAAACCATTATTAAGAATCTCCCCCCCCAAAAAAGTCCTGGACCAGATGGCTTCACAAACGAATTCTACAAAACTTTCAGGAAACAGTTAGTGCCCATACCTCTTAAGCTTTTCCATAAGATTGAAGAAACAGGAATACTCCCTTCCACCTTCTATGAAGCCAACATCACCCTGATACCAAAAGCTGATAGGGACAGAAAAAAAAAGGAAAACTACAGACTACAAAACTACTATGTTCATCTCTGATGAACATAGATGCCAAAATATTAAACTAGATCTTGGCCAACCGGATACAGCAGCATATCAAAAAGATTGTTCATCACGACCAAGTGGGATTCATCCCAGGAATGCAAGGCTGGTTCAACATCCGTAAGTCAATCAATTTCATTCACCACATCAATAATAGCAAAGCCAAAAACCACATGATTATCTCAATAGAAGCAGAGAAAGCCTTTGACAAAATCCAACACCCATTCATGCTCAAAACTCTACAAAAAATGGGAATAGATGGGAAATTCCTCAAGATAGTGGAGTCTATATATAGAAAACCTAAAGCCAACATCATACTCAATGGACAGAAGCTGAAAGCATTCCCCCTTAGATCAGGGACTAGACAGGGCTGTCCACTGTCACTGTTACTCTTCAACATAGTATTGGAATTTCTTGCCATAGCAATCAGGCAAGAGAAAGAAATCAAAGGAATACAGATTGGAAGGGAAGAAGTCAAGCTCTCTCTCTTTGCAGTGTACAAAAATCAGTGGCATTTCTTTATGCAAACACTAAATCTGAAGAAGACATCCAGAAATCATTCCCATTTACTGTTTCAGCAAAATCAATCAAATACCTAGGAATCAAGTTGACCAAAGTAGTGAAAGACTTGTATACTGAAAACTATGAGTCGCTAGTCAATAGAAACTGATACCATGAAATGGAAAGATATCCCATGCTCATGGATTGGAAGAATAAATATCAAAATGAATATTCTCCCCAGATCCATATACAAATTTAATGCAATACCCATCAAAGATCCACCAAGCTTCTTTAAGAGAAAAGAACAATTACTACAATCATTTATCTGGAACCTGAAAACACCTAGAATTGCCAAAAGCATCTTGAGGAAAAGAAACAGAAATGGAGGCATCACACTCCCAGATCTTAAACTATATTATAAAGCCATCATCTTCAAAACAGCATGGTACTGGAACAAAAATAGGCACACAGACCAGTGGAACAGAATTGAAAGCCCAGAAATAATTCCCCACACCTTTGGACATCTAAACTTTGATACGGGGGCCCAAAGGATTAAATGGAAAAAGGAGGCTCTCTTCAATAAATGGTGCTGGGAAAACTGGGTTGTAACATGCAGAAGAATTAAATTGAACCACTTTATCTCACCAGAAAAAAAAATCAACTCCAAATGGATCAAAGACCAGGATGTCAGTCCAGAAAAAAATCAACTACTTAGAGGAAAACATTGGTGAAACACTTTCCCACCTACACCTCAAGGACATCTTTGATGAATCAAACCCAATTGCAAGGAAGACTAAAGCAGAAACAAACCAAGGGGACGGCATCAAATTGAAAAGCTTCTGCACATCCAAAGAAACTATTAAACAAAGAGACCTCTCACAGAATGGGAGAAGATCTTCACATGCCATACAACAGAGAAGAAACTAATCACCAAAATATATAAAGAGCTCAGCAAACTTAGCACCAAAAAAGCAAATGACCCCATCCAAAAATGGGCAGAGGATATGAACAAAACATTCACCTCAGAGGAGATACAAAAGGCTAACAAACATATGAAAAACTGCTCTAGGTCACTGATTGTCAGTGAAATGCAAATTAAGACAACACTAAGATACCACCTCACTCCTGTAAGAATGGCATACATCAAAAGGGACAGCAGCAACAAATGCTGGAGAGGTTGTGGGGACAGAGGAAGCCTTCTGCATTGCTGGTGGGAATGTAAATTGGTCCAGCCTCTGTGGAGAACAGTCTGGAAAACTTTCACAAGGCTAGACATGGACCTTCCATATGATCAAGTAATTCCTCTCCTGGGATTATACCCCAAGGACTCCATAACACCCAACCAAAAATTGGTGTGTACGCCTATGTTCATAGCCCTGCAATTCATAATAGCTAAAACCTGGAAGCAACCCAGGTGCCCAACAATAGATGAGTCACTGAAAAATTGTGGTATATATACACAATGGAATACTTAGCAGCTATCAAGAACAATGAACCCACCTTCTCTGACCCATCTTGGACAGAGCTAGAAGGAATTATGTTAATTGAGCTAAGTCAGAAAGATAAAGATGAGTATGGGATGATCCCACTCATCAACAGAAGTTGCGTAAAAAGATCTGAAAGGGAAACTAAAAGCAGGACCTGACCAAATTGTAAGTTAGGACACCAAAGTAAAAACCCTGTGGTGATGGGTAGATATGCAGCTTCCTGGACCAGTGGGGGGTGGGAGTGGGTGGGAAGGATGGGTCACAGTGTTTTGGTGGTGGGAATGGTGTTTATGTACACTCCTAGCAAAATGTAGACATATAAATCACTAGTTAATTAAAATGGTAGGGGGGAAATCAATTGTATGTCTCAAAGTTTTTCAAAACACAAACTGAAACTTTTTATTATATAGGCTGTGTATTTTATATGCAGACTCAAAAGCCTAGACCAAGTAGATCAGAAGCATCCAACAGCACAGCTATATACAAGATATTGGGTATTGTACAGCAAACCATAACAAAAGGACTTTTCAAAGTTAACCCAATTACCAAATAATGTGATGATAACATTAACTATTGATTGTCTTTTTGAACCCTAAGGCAGCAGGAACCTCACATCTCCACTATAGAGCCCCTACTTCCCCCATTCCTGGAACCCTTGGATAGGGCCCACTTTCCCATATGCGTCTCCCAATCCATATCAAATAATATTGCATCCGCCGATCACAACCTAACCAACGCAATGATTGCCACCTCAACATGCTTCACTCCAGACTGTGTCCAGAGACTTCACCTGTGGAATGACAACCCTTCAGCTTCATTACTCGGGTGAGACCTTTCCTTTCATAGTATACTCTAATTCCATCTCAGGTGGTTCACTTTCTAACAAACTCCCAAAAGCTAGATATACACCAGTTTCTGTGAGAGACAGCATATTTTCCCACGTATCCATAAACTACTGCAAAATATATACCTGAAAGCAGAAGTACACTAGAGTTTGCAGTGAGTACCTCCCTAACACTTCCTCTCCACTATTCCAAGCTTTGGGTCCATGGTTGCTCAACAATTTGTTTGTTAACTCTCTTTTCAGTCACCAGGTTCCAGATGCCATCAAGATGCTGGTCAGGCTTCCCTGGATTGAAGACCCCACCAATGAGTCCTGGAGCTCAGCTTCCCCAGAGACACACCCTACTAGGGAAAGAGCGAGGCAGACTGGGAGTATGGACGGACCAGTCAAAGCCCATGTTCAGCAAGGAAGCAATAACAGAAGCCAGACCTTCTACCTTCTGCAACCCACAATGACCATGGGTCCATGCTCCCAGAGGGATAGAGAGTGGGAAAGCTATCAGGGGAGGGGGTGGGATATGGAGACTGGGTGGTGGGAATTGTGTGGACTTGTACCCCTCCTACCCTATGGTTTGTTAATTAATCCTTTCTTAAATAAAAAAAAGAATTAAGCGTTTTATCAGAGATTAGCAAAAGAAGGTTAAAAAATTACAGAACTGTATGTCTCCCTGGTTCAAAGCCAGGTTTTGGATTAAATGTTTGATAAAGTTTCCTGACACGTTATAAAACATTTAGCAAAACTGGTTCACCCTAGTGCATTTAAAACTTGTTTCTGTGCAGAGACAACCATCAAGACACGAGCATTTGGGCAGACCTTTGTGCACATCAGTGTGGGAACGCATAAAATTGCTTTTATAAAATACCGAAGGAAATGCATCCCTTAGGAGAAAGGGGAACCATGACCTCACAGGTGTTTCCCATCTTTCATGTTTGGTAGTGTGATTTGCTGCTTGAGTAAAACTGAAGAATCAGTTGGAGGCAGTGATAGAGCAGTGTGTTGATGACATGATTAATAACGAAAGGCCTTTGCCTGCAGTTATACACATAACCACAGAAACTAGTATGGAAAGATTGAAAGTGAATAAAGACAAATGAAAAAAAATGATTTCTGAAATATGATCTTTTCTAAATCTCTAATGCAATGTATTGAATCTTATTATGTATGGTATTCCCTTCCTCCTACAGCTCCCCACTTCATTTTCTATCTCACTGTCATCTCATTTTTCAAGAATATGAAGGTTGATCCATTCCATCCCTTCATTTTCTCCCCTCCAAGGGTGGAGAAAAGAGGGAAAAGATGAGCCTGATAGAATACACCTTTTCTAATAGTGGAACCATAACTATTCCTCAGGAGACTTCAGTCAGCAAGTTCCACGCTACCTTTCTTTATTTGCTTGCATTCAGGTACAGTATCATGTCTTGGCTATTCACCCACATCTGGCACTAGTGTGAATATGCCTACTACCTATCTATAGAATGGAGACCCCATCCTCCCAACTCTTCATCTGCATTACTCCAGCCTTTAGATCATGATTAGTCAACAACTTGTTTGGCTTTATATGTTAACTCTTTTCAGCCACCAGGTTCCAGAGGCTAGCATGATGCCGACTAGACTTCCCTGGACAAACAACCACACCAATGTGTCCTGGAGGTCCAATTCCCCAGAACCGCACCCCACTAGGGAAAGAGAGAGGCAGGCTAGAAGTATGGATCCACCTGTCAAGGCCCATGTTCAGCAGGGAAGCAATTACAGAAGCCAGACCTTCTGCATCCCACAATGACCTTGGGTCCATATTCCCAGAGGGTTAAAGAATAAGAAAGCTATCAGGGGAGGGGATGGGATACGGATTTCTGGTGGTGAGAATTGTGTGGAGTTGTACCACTCTTATCCTATGGTTTTTTCAGTGTTTCCTTTTTATAAATAAATTTTAAAAGAAATAACGAGGGGGTCAGGCAGTGGCGCAGTGGGTTAAGCGCACGCGGCGCAAAGTGCAGGGACCGGTGTAAGGATCCCGGTTCGAGCTCCCGGCTCCCCACCTGCAGGGGAGTCGCTTCATGGGCGGTGAAGCAGGTCTACAGGTGTCTATCTTTCTCTCCCCCTCTCTCTGTCTTCCCCTCCTCTCTCCATTTCTCTCTGTCCTATCCAACAACAAAGCAATGTCAACAATGGCAATAATAACCACAATGAGGCTGCAACAACTAGGGAAACAAAAAGGGGGAAAAATGGCCTCCAGGAGCAGTGGATTCATGGTGCAGGCACCAAGCCCAGCAATAACCCTGGAGGAAAAAAAAAAGAAAGAACGAATGAAAAATCCATGTAGGAGGCTCTTGTGGACATGGACCAGGACATCATTTGCTTAAGAGTGTTTTGTTCTTCAAAAAATACAAACTCGATGAAGTGTTGTCATGATTTAAATTTAAGACGGGAGGCCGGGTATTATCCTTCAATCAGAGAACTTATGTTTTCTAACTCGTTTTATAGCAGGTATTGCATTTATAGGTAACATTAACTAATAAAAACGGTACAGATTTACAAACAACATATACTTAATCTATACATATATACTTCACCTGTAAGAAATCTAAGAGAAGGGATGAAATACCCCGAAGACACAGTATATAAAGCACTTTTCTCTCATGGACAATGTTTTTGTCTTGATTGCCATAAAAACAAACAAAAAAACCTGTCATAAGACTGATTGGCTAAAACAAAAAGCACTTGTTTCTCATAAATGTGGATACTGAAAAGTATAAGGTCAAGATAAAGACAGATTCAGTGCATGATGAAACCCAGATTTCTTTTTAGACCATAGATGGACATACTTTGGCTATCTTTAAAGATATCTTTAGGGGAGTCTGGCCGTAGCACAGTGGGTTAAGCACACGTGGCGAAAAGCACAAGGACGGGCATAAGTATCCTGGTTCGAGCGCCAACTCCCAACCTGCAGGGGAGTCACTTCACAAGCGGTGAAGCAGATCTGCAGGTGTCTTTATCTCCCCCTCTCTGTCTTCCCCTCCTCTCTCCACATCTCTCTGTACTATCCAACAACAACGGCAACAATAATAGCTATAACAATAAAACAATAAAACAACAAGGGCAACAAAAGGAAATAAAAATAAATATTTTAAAAAAGATATCTTTAAATGACAGGAAGGGTGCAAGAGTCCTCTCACATCTATTTTACAAGAGAACAGTTTTCATTCAGAGAGGCCTATCCTCAGCACTTAATCACATTTCAAAGGGCCCAGCTCCCAAAATGATCACTTATATATAGAATAGGATCATAGCATATGAATTTGTAGTCAATCTAAATTTTCATTCCATAACAGATGCTTATACTTTTTTGTTTTCTTGGCCCACTATCTTTCCTTACATTTTTTGCTCTCTCTCCTGATTTCCAACAGTTTTTGGATAATTTCTTGAACAATAATGCAAGATTCAATTGGCAAGAAATATTCAAAGGACTAGTAAAGAATGATTGTGACTTCTGGGTGTATGGGAAAATGTTTTTATATCTTATTAAAAAAGTATAGATTTGTTTTAAAAGTGTACCTTGTAAAGCAAACAACAATAATAAAAGAAAACACACAGTGAGCTTGGACAACTATTTTGAGAATTATAATAAGGATACAGTTTCTCTGGTTGGTTGAATTTGAGCTCAATGATTTCTAGGCATATTTTAATCTTGCTTATCACTAATCCATTTCATGATAGTCTTTGACACATAATAGGTACTTCATAAACAATAACTAAATCAACACACAGTAAGTGATATTCTTTGTGTCTTTTGTTGTTAGAATATATTTATCAAAACTTTTTGAGGAAACTTTGCCTCTATAATCCCCTAAACTCAATTTGTTTGCCCTTATATTTCTGAACTTCTAGTGTCTCCTAATGTATGAGTATTAATTAGCACTATATCGACCTTCTCGTGGTGCATCCCGTGAGTAAAAATTGTCACTTCTTAGCTTTGCTTTACTAAAAGAAAGCATGATTTCCCAACAGTAAAATAGTTATTTTCAAGTCAGTATACACTTCTAGAGAGATCTGCTTTTGCACATGTAATAGTATAAAGGGACTATTCACAAGGAAACAAGAAAGTTCTATTTACAAAATTTATGCCATCTTAGCAAATGATTTATGTACAACAAACACTCTGGAGAACTATTGGAATCATATGTTCCATAGGTAAAAGTTACCTTATAAAAAAAAAAAAACACCCGGGGTTCCCGGAAGATGGCGGACTGAGAAGCTGCTAGTGGCTTGAGCTCCGAACACATCGACGGGAAACAGTAGGATTTTCTGCCCTTAGTAGGCCAGTCAATAAGGGGTCCTAGCGGTGACAAGAAGGAGATGACTATAACTTAACTTGGGTTAAAAAATAGAGCACAAGGAAAGGGAAAAATTTTTCTTTTAAATTATTATTCTCAAAGCGCACCCCCTCCCCCAACAGAGACTGAATATTTTTAATATATAGGCTGTGTATTTGATATGCGGACTCTCTCAAAAGCCTAGATCAAGTAGATCAGAAGCAACCAATAGCACAGTATCTTATAAACAAGATACTGGGTACTGTACAGCAAACCCTAAACAAAAGGAATTTGAAAAGTTAACCCAATTACCAAATAATGTTATGATAACATTAACTATCGATTATCTTTTTGAACCCTAAGACAGCAGGAACGTCACATCTCCACTATAGAGCCTCTACCTCCCCCAGTCTTGGAACCCTTGGATAGGGACCACTTTCCCATATGCCTCTCCCAATCCATATCAAATAATATTGCATCTGACGATCACAACCTAATCAACGAAACAATGGCCACCTCAACATGCTTCACTTCAGACTGTGTCCAGAGATTTCACGTGTGGAAAGACAACCCTTCAGCTTCATTACTCGGGTGAGACCTTTCCTTTCATAGTATACTCTAATTCCATCTCAGGTGGTTCACTTTCTAACAAAGTCCCAAAACACCAGTCCCAAAACACTAGATATACACCAGTTTCTGAGAGAGAGAGTATATGTTCACAGGTATCCATAAACTACTGCAAAATATATACCTGAAAGCAGAAGTACACTAGAGTTTGCAGTGAGTACCTCCCTAACACTTCCTCTCCACTATTACAAGCTTTTGGTCCATGATTGCTCAATAATTTCTTTGGCTTTGTATGTTAACTCTCTTTTCAGTCACAAGGTTCCAGATGTCATAAGGATGCTGGCCAGGCTTCCCTGGACTGAAGACCCCACCTATGTATCCTGGAGCTCTGCTTCCCAGAGACCCACCCTACTAGGGAAAGAGAGAGGCAGACTGGGAGTATGGACCGACCAGTCAACGCCCATGTTCAGCAGGGAAGCAATAACAGAAGCCAGACCTTCCACCTTCTGCAACCTACAATGACCATGGGCCCATGATACCAGAGGGATAGAGAGTGGGAAAGGTATCAGGGGAGGGGGTGCAAAATGGAGATCGGGTGGTGGGAATTGTCTGGAGTTGTACCCCTCCTACCCGATGGTTTCTTTTAATTTATCCTTTCTTAAATAAAAGATAAATTGAAAAAAAAAGGACAGGACTCTGTGGTCCTGAGCAGTGTTTGTTTGTTTGTGTCTGTGTCCCTAGGAGGACAGGACTCTGTGGTCCTCAATGGTGTGTGTGTTTTTGTGTCCCCAGGAGGGCAGGAGTCTGTGGTCCTGAGTGTTGTGTGTATGTGTATTTGTGTGTCCCCAGAAGGGCAGATATCCGTGGTCCTGAGTGGTGTGTGTATGTTTATTTGTGTGTCCCCAGGATGGCAGGACTCTGTGGTCCTAAGTGCTGTGTGTGTGTTTCCCTAGGAGGGCAGGACTCTGTGATCCTGTGTGCAGTGTGTGTGTGTGTGTGTGTGTGTGTGTGTCCCCTGAAGGGCAGGACGCTGTGGTCCTGAATGGTGTGTATGTGTATGTGTATGTGTGTGTCCCAAGGAGGACAGGACTCATGGTCCTGAGTGGTGTGTGTGTGTGTGTGTATGTCCCAAGGATGCTCTTGAGTGGTGTGTGTGTGTCTGTGTGTGTGTGTCTGTGTGTGTGTATGTGTGTTTGTCCCCAGGAGAAAGGACACTGTAGTTCTTAGTGGTGTGTGTGTGTCCCCAGAAGTGCAGACTCTATGTCCTGAGTGGCGTGTGTGTGTTTGTGTGTCCCCAGGACAATAGTAGTCTGTGGTCCTGAGTGGTATGTATATGTGTGTCTCTGTGTGTGTGTGTGTGTGTGTGTGTGTGTGTATCCCCAGGAGGACAGAACTCTGTGGTCCTGAGTGGTATGTGTATTTCTGTGTGTGTTTTTGTGTGTCCACAGGAGGGCAGGACTCTGTGGTCCTGAGTTATGTGTGTCTGTGTGTCCCTAGAAGGACAGCACTCTGTGGTCCTGAGTGGTGTGTGTTTGTACGTGTGTGTCCCAAAGGGGACAGCTCTCTGTGATCCTGAGTGGTGTGTGTGTCTGTGTGTGTCAGCAGGAAGGCAGGACTCTGTGGTCCTCAGTGGTGTGTGTGTGTGTGTCTCCAGGAGGACAGGAATCTGTGGTCCTGAATTGTGTGTGTGTGTGTGTGTGTGTGTGTGTGTGTGTGTGTGTGTGTGTGTATGTGTGTGTGTCCCCAGGAGTACAAGACTCTGTGGTCCTGAGTGGTGTGTGTTTGTATGTGTGTGTCCCAAGGAGGACAGGACTCTGTGATCCTGAGTAGTGGGTGTGTGTGTCCCCAGGAAGCCAGGACTCTGTGGTCCTGAGTGGTGTGTGTGTGTCCCCAGGAGGACAGGAATCTGTGTTCCTGAGTTGTGTGAGTGTGTGTCCCAAGGACGACAAGACTCTGTGGTCCTGAGTGTGATGTCTGTGTATATGTGTGTCCCCAGGAGGGCAGGACTCTGTGGTCCGGAGTGGTGTGTGTCTGTGTGTGTGTGTATGTATATCCCAAGGAGTGCAGGACGCTGTGGTCCAAATTGGGGTGTGTGTGTTTGTATGTCCCCTGGATGGCAGGACCCTGTGGTCATGAGTGGGATGTGTGTGTCCCCAGGAGGGCAGGACTCTGTGGTCCTGAGTGGGGTGTGTGTGTGTGTGTGTGTGTGTGTGTGTCCAGATGGTCAGGACTCCATGGTCCTGAGTAGTGTGTATGTCTCTTCGTGTGTTTCAAGGAGGACAGGACTCTTTTCTGCTGAGTGGTGTGTGTGGGTGTCTCCAAGAGGACAGGAATCTGTGATCCTGAGGGTTGTTTTGTGTGTGTGTGTGTGTGTGTGTGTGTGTGTGTGTGTGTGTGTATGAGTGTGTGTGTGTTTGTGTATGTCCCTAGGAGGGCAGGACTTTGTGATCTTGAGTGGTCTGTGTGTATGTGTCTGTGTCCTTAGAAGTATAGGACTCTGTGGTCCTCAGTGGTGTGTGTGTGTTTGTGTGTCCCCAAGAGGGCAGGACTCTGTGGTCCTGAGGACTGTGTGTATGTGTATTTGTGTGTCCCAAGAAGGGAAAGACTCTGTGGTCCTGATTGGTGTGTGTATGTCTGTGTGTGTGTGTATGTCTGTGTGTGTGTGTGTGTGTGTGTGTATCCCCAGGAGGACAGGATTCTGTGGTCCTGATGGTGTGTGTGTGTGTCCCCAGGAGGACAGGACACTATGGTCCTGAGTGCTGTGTGTGTGTGTCCTCAGGAGGGCAGGACTCTGTGATCCTGAGTGCAGTTTGTGTGTATTGTTTCTGTGTGTGTGTGTGTGTGTGTGTGTGTGTGTGTGTGTGTGTGTGTATGTGTGTGTTCCCTGAAGGGCAGGACTCTGTGGTCCTGAGTTGTGTGTATGTGTATATGTATGTGTATGTGTATGTGTATTTGAATGTGTGTGTCCCGAGGAGGACAGGACTCATAGTCCTGAGTTGTGTGTGTGTGTGTATGTCCCCAGGATTCAGGACTCTGTGCTCTTGAGTGGTGTGTGTGTGTGTGTGTGTGTGTGTGTGTGTGTGTGTGTGTGTATTTGTGTGTGTGGTGTGTCTGTGTGTGTCTGTGTTTGTCCCCAGGAGACAGGACACTATGGTTCTTAGTGGTGTGTGTGTGTGTCCCCAGGTGAACAAGTCTCTGTAGTCCTGAGTCGTGTGTGTGTATTACCCCAGAAGGGCAGGACTCTGTGGTCCTGAGTGGTGTGTGTTTGTACGTGTGTGTCCCAAAGAGGACAGGTCTCTGTGATCCTGAGTGGTGTGTTTGTGTATGTCCGCAAGATGGCAGGACTCTGGTCCTGAGTTTTGTGTGTGTGTGTCTCCAGAAGGACAGGAATCTGTGTTCCTGAGCTGTGTATGTGTGTGTCCCTAGGAGTACAAGAGTCTGTGGTCCTGAGTGGTGTGTGTTTGTATGTGTTTGTATGTTTGTGTCCCAAGGAGGACAGGACTCTATAATCCTGAGTGGTTGGTGTGTGTGTCCCCAGGAAGGCAGGACTCTGTGGTCCTACATGATATGTGTGTGTGTGTGTGTGTGTGTGTGTGTGTGTGTGTGTGTATGTGTGTGTGTCCCCAGGAGGACAGGAATCTGTGGTATTGAGTTGTGTGTGTGTGTGGCCCCAGGATGACAAGACTCTGTGGTCCTGAGTGTGATGTCTGTGTATATGTGTGTCCCCAGGAGGGCAGGACTCTGTGGTCCTGAATGGTATGTGTGTGTGTGTGTGTCCACAGGAGGGCAGGACTCAATGGTCCTCAGTGGTGTGTGTGTGTTTGTGTGTCCCCAGGAGGGCAGGACTCTGTGGTCCTGAGTGTGATGTCTGTGTATATGTGTGTCCCCAGCAGGGCAGGACTCTATGGTCCTATGTGGTGTCTGTGTTTGTGTGTGTGTGTGTGTGTTTATGTGTATCCCGAGGAGTGCAGGAGTCTGTGGTCCAAACTGGGGTGTGTGTTTGTATGTCCCCTGGAAGGCAGGATCCTGTGATCATTAGTGGGATGTGTGTGTACCCATGAGGGCAGGACTCTGTGGTCGTCAGTGGTATGTGTGTATGTATATCTCTAGGAGGACAGCACTCTGTGGTCCTGAATGGCGTGTGTGTGTTTGTGTGTCCCCTGCAGGACTGTATTCTGTGGTCCTGAGTGGTGTGTGTGTGTGTGTGTGTGTTTGGCCCCAGGAGGACAGGACTCTGTGGTCCTGAGTGGTGTGTATGTGTATGTATGTATCCCCAGGAGGGCATGACTCTGTGGTCCTGATGTTGTGTGTATGTGTGTGTGTGTGTGTGTGTGTGTGTGTGTGTGTGTATCCCCAGGTAAAGAGGTCTCTCTGGTCCTGAGTGCTGTGTGTGTGTGTCCTTAGGAGGGCAGGACTCTGTTGTCCTGAGTCGTGTGTATGTGTGTGTGTGTCCCCAGGAGGGCAGGGTCGTGGTCCTGAGTGTGTATGTGTGCATGTTCTCTGGATGCAGGTCCTGGTGTGTGTGTTTGTGTGTGTTTGTCCGCAGGAAGGCAGGACTCTGTGGTCATGAGTGTGTGTATGTGTCCATTATGGCAGGACTT
Organism: Erinaceus europaeus; assembly: GCF_950295315.1. Lineage (NCBI taxonomy): Eukaryota > Metazoa > Chordata > Mammalia > Eulipotyphla > Erinaceidae > Erinaceus > Erinaceus europaeus. The sequence goes on from NC_080170.1 coordinate 68,457,422, forward strand.
TGTGGTCCAAGTGGTATATGTCTGTGTCTGTATGTGTATGTGTGTGAGGCCCCAGACGGACAGGACCCTGTGGTCCTGAGTAGTATGCATGTGTGTTTGTGTGTCCCCAGGAGTGCAGGGCTCAAGGTCCTGAGGGGTGTGTGTGTTTGTGTGTATGTGTGTATGTGTGTGTGTGTCTTCAGGAGGACAGGAATCTGTGGTCCTGAGTGGTGTGTGTGTGTGTGTGTGTGTGTGTGTGTGTGTCCCCAGGAGGGCAGGACACTGGGATCCTGAGTGGTGTGTGTTTGTGTGTGTGTGTGTGTGTGTGTGTGTGTGTGTGTCCCAGGAGGACAGGACTCTTTAGTCCTGACTGGTGTGTGTGTATGTTTATCCCCAGGAGGGAAGAACTCTGTGGTCCTGAGTGCTATGTGTGTATGTCCCAGGGAGGGAAGGACAATCCACAGCCACCGAACCAACAGCCCCAAAAACAACAGCCCCACAAACCCAAAACCCCAATACCACAGACCTACAATCCACAGCTCTCACCTAACAACCATCAAACCCATTCCCCCAACTCACAGCTCCCAACTCATAGTTCCCCAGACCCACACAGCACCAAGACCCTCACAACCCCACAATCACAACTCCCACACCTCACAAGACCTAGACCCTCAATGGCCCCCTACTCACAACCTGCAGATTCACAATCCCCAGATTCTCTCATCCCCCAGGCCCTCACAGACCCGAGAACCTCTCAGCCCACAGACCCTCATAGCCCCAGATTCTCACAGCCCCCAGACCCTAACAGGCCCCAGACCCTCTGAGCCTCCAAGAACCTCATAGCCCCCAGACGCTCTCAACCTACAAGATCCTCATAGCCGACAGACCCTCACAGCCCCCAGACTCTCTCAGACACCAGACCCTCATAGCCCCCAAGACCCTCACAGCTCCCAGACCCTCATAGCCCCCAAGACCCTCACAGCCACCAGACCCTCTCATAGCCCAAACAATCATAGCCCCCAAGACCCTCACAGCCCCCACCCTAACAGCCCCCAAGACCCTCATAGATCAAAGTCACTAACAGCCCACAAGACCCTCATAGCCCCTAAGATCCTCTCAGCCCCGAAGACCATCATAAGCCCCAAGACCCTCACAGCCCCCCAGACCCTATCAGCCCCCAGATTATCACAGCCACCAAGACCCTCATAGCCCCCAAGACCCTCTCAGCCCTCAAGACCCACAGGCCACCAGAACCTCTCAGCACCCAGACCCACTCAGCCTCCAAGACACTCATGGCCCCCCAACTCACAGCACGCAGACCCTCAGAGCTTTCAAGACCCCCACAGCCCCCAGACCCTCACAGCCCTTAGACCCTCACAGCCCTCAGACCTTCACAGCCCCCAGAACCCCACAGCCCCCAGACCCTCACAGACCCCAAACCCTCAGAGCCCCCAGGCCTTTTCAGCCCCAGTACCCTCTAAGCACTGAGAAGCTCACAGTCCCCAGACCCTCACAGCGCTCAGGGCCTCTCAATCCTCAGACCCTCACAGCCCCCAGGCACTCAGTCCCCAGACCACCACAGCCCCCAGACCCTCACAACCCACAGATCCTCACAGCCCCCAGACACTCTCAGACCCCAAGACCCTCACAGCCCCCAGACCCTCTCAGCCTCCAAAACCCTCATAGCCCCCAAGACCCTCTCAGCCCCCAGACCCTCACAGCCCCCAGACCCTCTCAGACCACAAGACCCTCACAGCCCCCAGACCCTCACAGCCCCCAGACCCTCAGAGCCCCAGGCCCTCTCAGCTCCAGTACCCTCACAGCACCGAGCTCACAGTCCACAGACCCTCACAGCCCTCAGGCCCTCTCAGGCCCCAGACCCTCACAGCCCCCAGGCACTCATTCCCCAGACCACCACAGCCCCCAGACCCTCACAACCCCCATATCCTCACAGCCCCCACACCCTCTCAGCCCCCAGACCCTCATAGCCCCCAGACCCTCTCAGCCCCCAAGACCCTCATAGCCCCCAAGACCCTCTCAGCCCCCAGATCCTCTCAGACCCCAAGACCCTCATGGCCCCCAACTCACAGCTCCCAGACCCTCACAGCTTCCAAGACCCCCATGACCCCTGACTCTTCTAGCTGCCATCTGACCACAGGCCCCACCCTCAGGATCCCACTCACCATGTTGACCTCTGACACTATGTCGATACTGGTGACGTTGATGTTCATGCTGACAGCCACCTGGGGGGCCTGTAGGGCAGCAGTGACCACAGGATTGAGTGTGGGTGGCAGCACTGAGGGCCCATCCCAGGCCAGCATCCACTTGCAGCCCCCAGCTCCTCCACACCAGGGGACTCCACACTGGATTCTGGGGTGGACAGAAACTCCCCACTGGACAATAAGGTGGACAGGAACTCCCCACTGGACGCTGCAGTGGATAGGACCCTCCAGATTGGACAGTGAAGTGGACAGGAACTCCCACTGGATACTGGGGTAGACAGGAATCCCACTGGACAATAAGGTGGACAGGAACTCCCCACTGGATGTTGCAGTGGAAGCCCCCCACAGGGCCTAAGAGTGGACAGGGCCCTCCACATTGGAAGCTGAGTGTACATCACACTGCCCACTGTGCCTGAGATGGACACAACACTTCTCCAGACCACAGGACACAGGTCTCCCCATTTGTCTCAGGCAGCGCTGGGACTAATAGGTGCCCTCCCGCCTTGTTCTGGACTGGTCACTGCGCACAGATCACTCAGACTTGGACCTCAGGCAGGGAATGCGCAGGGCGGGCAGCACCCAGGAACTTGGGTGTTTCAGGGAGCAGGGCGCAGTCAGCCACCAGGGACCCAGTGCAGCACAGGGCTGGAGGTGGCATTCACAGCCCAGACCCTGGAGGGCACTTCTACTAGCGTTTGCCCTTCTTCCGTAGCCAGTCAACAGGTCAGGTTGAAAGCTGTCAGGAGCTGCTTGTTGCTGGCTTTGAAAGTGACTGGGATCCATGTGGATTCAGTCAGCTAGGAAGGATCATCAGTTTCCCCAATGAATGGATACTCATGGGATGCACCACAAGAAGGTCGATCCAATGCATCCCTGGAGGGCACTCACAGGGCTGGACACCACTCACCCTCACTGGCACACTCAACCCTCCCCTGCACCCCCTTACCTGCACCCCACCTCCTACCCCCGGCAACCCCTCACCTGCATCCCACCTCCTACCCCCTGAAACCCCTCACCTGGACTCCACCTCCTACCCCCTGAAACCCCTCACCTGTAAGGCCACCTCCTACCCCTTCCATCCCCTCACCTGCACCCTCACAACCTACCCCCTGTACCCCCTCACCTGCACCGTCACCTCCTACCCCCTGTACCCTCACCTGCACCCTCACCACCTACCCCCCTGCACCCCCTCATCAGCACCCTCACCTCCTATCCCATGCAACCCTCACGTGCACCCCAGCTCCTAACCCCTGAACCCCGCACTTGCACCATCACAGATCTCAGGGTCCCAGCCTAACCGAGGGGCAGATCTCGGGATCCCAGCCTGACCAGGGGTCAGTTTCGGGGTCCCAGCCTGACCAAGGGGCAGTTCAAGTGCCCCAGACTGACCAGGGGGCATTTCCGGGATCCTAGCCTGACCAGGGTGCAGTTCCGGTGTCCCAGCCTGACCAGGGGCAGATCTCCGGGTCCCAGCCCACTGGAGGGGTCAGATCTCACAGTCCCACCCTGACTGAGGGGGCAGATCTCGGGGTCCCAGCCTGACTGGAGGGGGCAGATCTCGGGGTCCCAGCCTGAGGGGGCAGATCTGGGTACCAGCCTGACCGAGGGGCTGTTCCAGGGTCCCCCTGCTGGAGGGGGCAGTTCTGGGGCCCCTACCCATTCTGGGGTGCAGACGGAGGAGTCCTGGCATTATGGGGGCAGCCATTTTCGGGGTCCCTCTAGATGCTGGGGTGCAGTTCCCACCAGGGCAGCACCGCGACCCATGTCCCGGCTTTGGGAAAAGCACCTCTGTGTGCACACCAAGGCCAGCAGCACCAGAAGGGCAAGAGCCCACAGTCCCTGAGCCCTGCACCACCCATACTGTGGCTGAACTCCCAGCAGCCACACTGGCGGGATGGGGGGCAGCACATGCGCAGGTGCACGGGGGGGGGGGGCAGGAAGGGACTTGCAAGGGAGGGATGGGGCAGGGAAGAGCACTCCAGCAGCCCCCAGGCAGAGCACCCTAAGGAGCACCCTGAGGAACGCCCCAGAGGACATGGGACAGGGACTGAGAACAGGGGACGGGGGTCAGGGACAGGGGACTGGGGACAGGGGGCTGAGGACAGGGGACTGGGAACGGGACTGGAACTGGAGACGGGGATGAGGACAAGGGACTGGGGACAGGGACTGGGGACAGGGGACTGAGGACAGGGACTGGGGATAGGGACTGGGGACAGGGACAGGGGACTGAGACTGGGGACAGGGACTGGGACTAGGTACAGGGGACTGGGGACTGGGACAGGGACATTGGACTGGGACTGGGGACAGGGGACGGGAATGAGAAAAGGGGACTGGGGTCAGGGACAGGGTACTGGGGACAGGGGGATGAGGACAGGGGACTGGGACTGGGGATGTGGGGCTGAGGAGAGGAGACTAGGGACAGGGTCTGAGGACAGGGGGCTGAGGACAGGGGAACACCCTGAACACCCTTAGGCCCCCTCCTCCTCTCAGAACACCAGGTCCCTGAACACCCACAGCCCCCCTCATCCCCTCAGCACCCTAGGCCCCTGAATACCCTCAGGCCTCCTCCACCTCTCAGCACCCCAGGCCCCTGAAAACCCTCAGGGCCCCTCCTCCTCTGGAGCCCCCCCAGGTTTCCCTGTAGCACCCCCTCCTCCTGCTTCCTGTCCTGCACAGTTGAGTCCCTGGTGGTATTTGACTCCAGGTCCAGGGCGTCCTGCCCATAGAGCCATTGAGACCCCCACAAGCCAGGGCCAGGCCAGAGCTGGACGCACATGTTCACTCTCAGCTGACTCAGTACAGACTGTCAGTCCCATTGTACTCCAGACCTCGGGGACACGGTGTTGGGCCTCTGGGCACCACTGTCACTTGGGGCCACGTCCAGAGGACAGGCGGCCAAGAGGGCTGCCAGCTGCAGGGCAGCTGCACTGCCTGCAAAGCCACTAGGTGGCGCTGCTGCAGCACAAATCTTCCCAGGATGGGCTCTGGTGGAGCCGCAAGTGTCCACCGCCAAGGTTTATTCTGGGCCTCCAGACCCCTAGAGGTCCCTGCCCTCAGGTGTCCCTCCAGGTGTTCCCTACTGCAGGTTTCCATGACCCCCAGGCCCAGCTTCCCAGCCTCTTCCCAGGAGGCCTCAGAGGCCCTCAGGAATCCCTGTCCCAGGTGTCCCCACTGCAGGCCACCAGGTTTCCCCCCACCCCAGGTGTCCCCCATCCACCCCCAGATGTCCAGGCACAGAGCCCCAGGAATCACTGCACCAAGAGTCCCCCAGGCTCCCAGGTTGCCCCTAGGCCACAGGTTTCCCCGGGGACCCCAGGTTTCCTCCCACCCCAGGTGCCCCCACACCTTCTGCCCCCATATGTCGGGTCCCAGGCCCCCGTACTCTCCCCGCCCCTGGCCCCCAGGTTTCACCCCACCCCAGGTGCCCCCCGTCTGCCCCAAGATGTCCAGTCCCAGGCCCACAGATCTCTCCCCACCCCAGGTGTCCATTCCCTGGGCCCCAAGTTTCACCCCACCCCAGGTGTCCTCTGACCACCACAGATGTCAGATCCCAGGCCCCCAGGTGTCTCCATTCCCCTGATGTCCCCACCCCTGGGCCCCCAGGTGTCTCCCCACCCAATATGTCTCAGCCCTGGGTCTCCCAGGTGTCCCCAGCCACAGTCACCTAGGTGTCCCTGTTCTGACCCCTGAGGGCCCTGCCCCCAGGTCCCCAAAAGTCCCCTGCCCTAGGTTTCCCTGCCGCCGGGCCCCAGAAGTCCGCAGCCGCCCATTCATCCAACTCTCACCCCTCTGGTCACCCAGGTGTCTACCCCCCACAGAGGGGCGGGCAAGAGGCTGCAGTGCCTGACCAGCCAGCAGGTGGCAATGCTGCCACAGGCCCAGTCAAAGCCTCCAGAACCCCGGCCCCCATCAGTCCAGATCCTCAACCCTCAGGTCCCTGGTCCTCATATCCCGGCTCCCATATTTCCGGGTCATAGACCCCAGATCTCCCTCACCAAAGACCCCCGCCCCTCATATATCCAGATCATGGAACCCAGAACCCTGCCCCCGAGACCCCCGCCCACAACACAACAGGTCTGCGCCCCCCAGACTCCCACCCACATTACACCAAGACCTCGACCCCCAGACCCTCGCCTATATCACTCAAGGACCTTGACCCCCAGACTCCACCCCCATCACTCCAAGTCTTCAACCCTCAGACCCCCAACCCCATCACTGAGGTCCCCAGATTCCCTACATCCCAGACCCCTACTCCTCCATCTCCAGGTCTTGGAATCCAGACCAGTGCCCCCAGATCCCCTCCTACATCACAACGGGACCTTGACCCCTCCAGGTCCCCGCTCCCCCAGATCCCCCATCACTGCAGGTCCTCGACCCCCAGACCCCCAGCTCCCCAGACGCCCGCCCTCATCACTCCAGGCCACCATGTCCCTACTGCAACCCATCTTTGATGCGGCCCCCAAGGACACTGCACAGCCAGGACACCAAGCCCACCATGAGGAAGACCTTTCAAACCCAACGTCCTGAGGGTCGTCCTTCAAAATCTAGGCCCAGTGCTTTCAAAACTGGATGGGGGAGGAGGTTCATTAGGACCAGGGCCTCAGATCACCTCAAACCAACAACCACCACCTTGCAATCACCAAATACACAGCCCCCAAACCCACAACCCCCAAACCAACAGCACTCCAAACCACAACCATCCAACCCACAGCCCCCACCAACAGCGCCACAACCCACAAAGCCACAGCCCACAGAACAACAGCCCTAAAAACCCACAGCTCCCCAAACACACAGCCCCCCAAACCACAACCCCAAAACCACAACCCCCAACCCACAGCCCACCAACAGTAACCCAACTCACAACACCCAAAACAGACCCACACCCACAGCTCCCCAACTCACAAGACCCAATACAGCCCCACACCGACAGGTCCCCAACCCACAACACCCACAACATCCCCAAACCCACAGCTCCCCAAAGGACAAACCACAGTCCCCGAAGACCACAGCCCTCAAACCCACAACAACCAAATCCACATGCCCCAACCCACAGCCCCCGAACCCACAGCCCCCAAACCCACAGACCCCCTAACCAACAGCCCCCCAAACTACAACGCGCAAATACACAGCCCCAAACCCACAACACCAAACACCCAAAACCACAAACCCACAGCCCCCAAAACCACAAACCCCAAACCCCCACAACCCACAACACCCAAACCCGCAGCCCCACAAACTCACCACCCCCAAACCTGCAACCCCTCAACCCACAGCCTCCCAACACACAGCCATTCAAACAAACAGGCCCCCAAACCCACAGCCGCTAAAACCCACAGCTCCCAAACCCAAAGCCCCAAAACCCACAGCCCCTAAATCAACAACCCCCCAAAACACAGCCCCAAAACCCACAGCCTCCTAAACCCATAGTCCCCCAACCCACAGCCTCTAAAATCCATAGGCCACAAACCCAAGCTCCACAAACACACAGCCCCACAAACCGGTAGACCCCAGCCCACAGACCCTAAAAACCACAGACCCACAAACCCATAGCCACCCAAACCCACAACCCACCAAACCAACAACCCCAAAAACCACAGCTCCAAAACCCACAGCCCCTAAATCCCACAGCCCCCAAACCCTCAGACCCATAAACCAATAGCCACCCAAACCCACAACCCCAAACCCACAGCCCCTTAATCCACAGCCCTCACCTCACAGCCACCAAACCTGATCCCTCAACTCACAGCTACCAACTCATAATTCCCCAGACCCACACAGCACTGAGACCCTCACAACCCAACAATCACAACTCCCAAACCTTACAGGCCCCAGAGCCTCAAACCACCAGACCCTCACAGCCCCACTACTCACAACCTGCAGATTCACAGCCCCAGATCCTCTCAGCCCACAGACCCGAGAACCTCTCAGCCTCCAGACCCTCACATCCACCAGACCCTCTGAGCCTCCATGACCCTCATAGCCCCGCAGACGCTCTCAGCCCCCAAGATCCTCATAGCCCGCAGACCCTCTCAGCCCCCAGACCCTCTCAGACCCCAGACTCTCATAGCCCCCAAGACCCTCACAGCCACAAGAACCTCTCAGACCCCAGACACACATAGCCCCCAAGACCCTCACAGCCCCCAACCTAACAGCTCCCAAAACCCTCATAGCCCCAAGTCCCTAACATCCCACAAGACCCTCTCAGCCCCCAGACCCTCATAGCCCCCAGACCCTCTCAGCCCCCAAGACCCTCATAGCCCTCAAGACCCTCTCAGCCTCCAGACCCTGTCAGCCCCCAGAACCTCTCAGCCCCCAAGACCCTCATGGCCCCCAACTGACAGCCCCCAAACCCTCACAGCTTCCAAGACCCCCACGACCCCTGACTCTCCTAGCCGCCATCTGACCACAGGCCCCTCCCCCACGATCCCACTCACCATGTTGACCTCTGTCACCATGTTGATACTGGCTATGTCAATGTTCATGCCGACAGCCAACGGGGGGGCCTGTGGGGCAATAGTGACCACAGGCCTGAGTGTGGGCGGCAGCACTGAGGGCACAGCCCAGGCCAGTGTCCACTTGAAGCCCCCAGCTCCTCCACAACAGGGGCCTCCCCACTGGATTCTCCAGTGGACAGGGCCCTCCCCACTGGACAGTGAGGTGGACAGGAACTCCCACTGGATGCTGGAGTGGACAGAAACTCCCCATAGGACACTAAGGTGGACAGGAACTCCCCACTGGAGGCTGCAGTGCATAGAAACTCCCCACTGGGCCCCAGAGTATACAGGGCCCTCTCTATTAGAAGCTGAGTATACAGCACCCTGCCCACTGGGCCCTGGGGTGGACACAGCACTTCTCCAGACCATAGGACACATGTCTCCCCACAGATCTCGGGGTCCCAGCCTGACTGAGGGGCAGATCTCGGGGTCCCAGCCTGGCCAAGGGGCACTTCTGGGGTCCTCCGCCAGAGGGGGCAGTTCCAGCACCAGGAAGGGTCAGAGCCCACAGCCCCTGCGCCCTGTGCCCCCCATCCTGAGGCTGAGCTGGCTGAGCTCCTGCAGCAGCACTGGCAGGAGGGGGGGCGGCTCATGTCCAGGCTCTCCAGAGGGGGCGGGGCAGAGCACCCCAGCACCCCCCAGGTGGAGCACCCCAAGGAGCGCCTTGAGGAGCGCACCAGAGGAGCACCCTGCCTGAGCACCCAGAGGAGCACTCAGATGAGCACCCTGGATGAGCATCTCGGATGAGCACTCAGGCTGAGCACCCTGGCTGAGCACCCCAGAGCAGGGTCCTAGAGGAGGGCCTCAGGATGGGGTGCTTGGTGTCTGAGTGTTTAGGGCTCTGTGGGGCACAGGGAGGCTCCTAAGGGAGGGCAGAGGCATCTGTGCACTCAGCCAGATGAACTTAGCAAACTGGAACTGGGCGAGCTCCCAAGACAGGGGGCTGGGTTGAGGACAGGGGACTGGGGACAGGGACGGGGGACTGAGAACAGGGGGCTGAGGACAAGGGACTGGGGACAGGGACTTGGAACTGGGCCTGGGGACAGGGACTGGGACTGGGGACAGGGACTGGGGACAGGGGATGGGGGTCTGAGGGTAGGGGACTGGGGACTGGGACTGGGGACTGGGACAGGGGACAGAGACTGAGAACAGGGGACTAGGTACAGGGATTGGGGACAGGGACTGGGGACAGGACACAGGAACTTGGGACTGGGGACAAGGGCCAGGAACTGGGAACAGGGACAGGGAAGGGCATGGGACAGGGGATGGGGATAGGAATTGGAGACAAGGAACAGGGACTAGGTACTGATGACAGGGACTAGGGACTGAGGACAGGGACTGGGTATAGGGGACAGGGACTGCAGATAAGGGACAGGGACTAGGTATAAGGGGACGGGGGTGGGGATAAGTGGACAGGGACTGGGGTTAGGGGCTGGGCACAAGGGACTGGGGATAGGGGACAGGGAGTAGGGACAGGGGACAGGGACTGTGGATAGGGGCTGGGGACAGTGACTATGGATAGGGGACAGGGACTGCGGATAGGGGACAGGGACTGGGGACAGGGGACAGGGACTGGGGATAGGGAACTGGGACTAGGGATATGGGACTAGGGCTGGGGATAGGGGACAGGAACTGGGGATGGGGACAGGGACTGTGGATAGGGTACAGAGACTGGGGATAGAGGGCAAGGACTGGGGATAGGAGAAACGAACTCTGGATAGGGGACAGGGACCTGGGATAGAGGGCGGGGACTGATGATGGGGACAGGGACTGGGGATAGGGGACAAGGACTGGGGATAGGGTACAGGGACTGAGGATAGAGTGAAGGAACCTGGGATAGGGGACAGGGACTGGGGATAGGGAGCAGGGACTGGAGATAGGGGACAGGAACTGGCAATAGGGGCAAGAACTGGGGATAGGGGACAGGGACTGGAGATAGGGGACAGGGACTGAGGATAGGGGACAGGAACTGGGGATAGGGGACTGTTGTTTTCCACGGGTTAGGTTGTTTTCGCCGGGCTGGCTTCACGGGCAGGTAACAGACGACCAGGGACTCATAGTTGAGCTGTAGGCAGTATCTCTTTATTCATGCAGGACGCAGCACAATCTAAGACGAGCTAAGCTAAACTCAAGGTAAAGTACTCTAAAACTCACAATGCTGTCTTTATATATACTTGCCAAGTAGGGTGGAAACAGGATGTGACATAGAGAGGGTGGAGAGAAAAGTGACTGGTGAAAATCAGAGTGTGACAAAGAAGGGGCAGAGCAGGAGAGAATCCTATCACTGAACCACAATGCCCTGGAGGGAGGGTGGAACTTGTTAACAGTGATTATGTAAATAGAATAGTGTTAAGCAGGGGGGATTTAAACCAAATGATACAGAAGGGTCTCATGCATACCAACAGGGGACAAGGACTGGGGATAGGGTACAGGGACTGAGGATAGAGTGAAGGAACCTGGGATAGGGGACAGGGACTGGGGATAGGGAGCAGGGACTGGAGATAGGGGACAGGAACTGGCGATAGGGGACAAGAACTGGGGGTAGGGGACAGGGACTGGAGATAGGGGACAGGGACTGAGGATAGGGGACAGGAACTGGGGATAGGGGACAAGAACTGGGGATAGGGGACAGGGACTAGTGATAGGGGACAGGGACTGGGTATGGGGACAGGCACTGGAGATAGGGGACAGGGACTGGGGATAAGGGACTGGGGATACGTGGACAGGGACTGGGGTTAGGGGCTGGGGACAAGGAACTGGGGTCAGGGAGCAGGAATTGGGGATAGGGGACATGGACTGGGGATATGGGACAGGGACAGGGGATGGGGACAGGGACTGGGGATAGAAGACAGGGACTTGGGATAGAGGCCAGGGACTGGGGATAGGGGACAAGACTGGAGATAGGGGACAGGGACTGTGGATGCGGACTGGGACTGGGAATAGGGGACATGGTCTGGGGATAGGGTACAGGGACTTGGGATAGAGAGCTGGGATTGGGAATAAGGGACAGGTACTGGGGATGGGGACAGGGACTTGGGATAGAGAGTTGGGATTGGGAATAAGGGACAGGGACTGGGGATGGGTACACAGACTGGGTATAGGATACAGGGACTAGGGATAGGAGACTGGGACTAGGGATAGGGGGCAGGGACTGGGGATAAGTGGAAAGGTACTGGGGATCACTGGACAGGTACTGGGTTTAGGTGCTGGGGACACGGGATTGGGGTCAGGTAGCAGGAATTGTAGATAGGGGACAGGGACTGGGGATAGGAGACAGGGACTTGGGATGAGGACAGGGACTGGGGATCAGGGACAGGGACTGGGGATAGGGGACAGGGACTGGGGATGGGCGAATAGGATGTGGGATAGAGGGCTGGGAGTGGGGGATGGGATGGGGTGTGCAGGGGGTATGGGGTGGGGGGGGTGTTGCGGGTGGGGGGTGGGGGGGTCGTAGTGGGTGGCGTTGTGGGGAGGGGGGTGGGGTGTGGGTCGGGGGTGGGGTGCGGGGTGGGATGCGGGTGGGGTTGTGGGGGTGTTGTGGGGGGATGGGGTGGGGGTGGGGGGGTGGGGATGGGGTGGGGATGGGAGGTGGGGTGGGGATGGGGTGGGGGGGTGGGGATGGGGTGGGGGATGGACTGGGGTGGGGGGTGGGCTAGGGGTGGAAAATGGGGTGGAGGGTGGGCTGGGGGTAGGCGGGGGGGGGGGGGGGGGGGGGGATGGGATGTGGGTGGGGTGTGGGTTGCAGGTGGGGGTGTGGTGGGGGTGGGATGTGGGGTGCGGGTGGGGGGTGGAGTGTGGGTGGGGTGTGGGTGGAGGGTGGGGGGTGGGTTAGGGGGCTGTAGCTCTGTGGGTAAGCATGGCTGGGGCAGGGAGTTCCATGGTGGGGGGTGTGGGTGTGGGTGGTTTGGGAGTGTGTGGGCGTGGTGGGGAGGGGCTTGGGGTGCGGGGGGGGGGGGTTCGGGGTGGGTTGCGGGTGGGGCTTGGGGTTGTCGTGGGGGGATGGGGTAGGGTTGTGGGGTGGTTGGGTGGGCTCGGTGTGGGGGATGGGGTGGGGGGTTGGCTAGGGGGGTAGGCAGGTTCGGATGGGGTGGGGGTGGGGGGTGGGTGTTGTTTATGGGGGGTAGGGTGCGGGTGGGGGGTTGGGGGTGGGGAAGGGTTGGGGGTTGGTTGTGGGGTGGGTGTGGGTGGTGGGGGTTGGGGGTGGGGCTCGGCTGGGGGTGGGGGTTGGGGGTTGGGGTATGGGGAGTGGGGGTTGGGGGGTGGGGTGTGTGTGGGGTGGGAGTGGTGGGGCGTGGGGGTATGGGGTGGGGTCGTGGCGTGGGGTGGTGTGGGGGTGGGGTGTGTAGGTAAGGTGGGGGTGTGGTGGTGGGTGAGTCCGGTGGGTATGGGGGGTGGGGTGGGGGTGGTGGTTGAGGTTGTGGTGTGGGGGTGGCGGGTAGGGTTGTGGGGTGGGGGAGGGGGTTGGGCGTGGGGGCAGTGGGCTGCAGCTCTGTGGGGAAGCATGTCTGGGGCAGGGAGCTCCTAGGGGTCAGGCCTACCAGCCCAGGGCCATGGGCCTCCCTCAGGCCAGGGCCTGGCTGCACCTGCTCAGGGCTCACTGGGAGAGGAGGGGAGTGGGGCACGGCCAGGCACAAGGCCACCTAGGGCAGGAAAAGGCAGAGCAGGAAGCCCACCACCAGCCAGCCTACCGTGCACTCCGCAGCGCCCGACCCACGCAGCGCCTGCAGGCCGCAGTCCACCGCCGCCTCCGCTGCCTCCTCTGACTCTGCTGCCCACCACCTGCAAGCTCTCGAAGTCGTCGCCTGTTTCCGGTGGGCAAGCAGGAAGATGAAGCGTGGGCGACAGCAGGCCTGAGCTGGCTGTGCACCCAGCTCTGGATGCCTGAGCAAGAGGAACAGCCTCCGGCTAATTGTTTGATGGCCCGCTTGCCTGCTGTGGCCCCTTACGGGAGCTGGGACAGGGAAGGCACAACAGGGCTGCTCCTGGTGAGGTGCCTGAATATCTGGCGCCAAGAAAAGATGGTTGCTAGGTCCATGCGCTGCTCCAGGCCCAGCTGTGTCGCCAACAGTAAGTTCTTTATAATGTTTTTTATATTCTAATCAACTGCTGCCTACATAATAAAACAATTAAAAATACTTATAAATAGTAATATTTATAAATATTGTCTATATTTAAATATTTATATTTGCACTCATATTTATTATTTTATTTATCAAATATTATAAATATAATGTGTAGAGGGTGGGAGGTGAGGGGTGCGGAAGTGGGGGGTGCATGGGAGGTGATGGGGAGGAGGTGAGGGGCTGCAAGTGTGAAAGGATGGAAACGTGGGACTGTAGGTGAGGGGGTGCAGGTGAGGGGGTGCATTCTGTAGGAGGTGGGGGTGTAGGTGAGGGGGTGCAGGAGGTAGGAGGTGTGTGCAGGTCCTCGAGGGGGTGCAGGGGGTAGGAGGTGGGGATACAGGTGAGCGGGTCCAGGGGGTAGGAGGTGGGGGTACAGGTGAGAGGTTGCAGGGGGTAGGAGGTGGGGTGCAGGTGAGGAGTGAGGGGGTAGGAGGTGAGGGAGCAGGTGCAGGGGGTAGGAGGTGAGGGTGCAGGTGAGGGGCTACAGGGGGCTGTGGGTTTGGGGGCTGTGGGTTTTGGGCCTGTGGTTTTGGGAGTCTGTGGGTTGGGGGGTTATGGGTTTGTGGGCTGTGGGTTTGGGTGGCTGTGGGTTTGTAGGCTGTGGTGTTTAGGGGCTGCGGGTTTTGGGGCTGTGGGTTTGTGGTGTAGGTTTGGGGGGCTGTGGATTTGGGTGGCTGTGGGTTTATGGGCCTGTGGATTTTAGGGGCTGTGGCCTGGAGATCTATGGGTTTGGTGGTCTGTGTGTTTTGGAGGCTGTGGGTTTGTGGCCTATGGTTTTTAATGGCTGTGGGTTGGGGGCTGTGGGTTTAGGAGGCTGTGGGTTTTGGTACTGTGTGTTGGGGGGTTTTGGGTTTAAGTGGCTGTGGGTTTTGGGGATTTGGGTTTGTGGGCTGTGGATTTTAGGAGCTGTGGGTTTGGGGGCCTGTGTATTTGAGGGGGTGTGGGTTGGGGGGCTGTGGGTTGGAGGGTTGCGGGTTTGGCAGTTGTGGGTTTGGGGGGCTGTGGGTTTGGGTGTTGTGGGTTGTGGGGCTGTGGGTCTTGGTTTTGTGGTTTTTGGGTTTGGGCCTGTGGCTTTGGGGGTTGTGGGTTGTGGGTTTGGGGCCTGTGTGTTTGGGGGCTGTGGGTTTGGGGAGCTGTGGGTTTGTGGGCTGTGGGTTTTGTGGTTGTGGGTTGAGGGCTGTGTGTTTGGTTGTTTTGGTTTGGGGGCTGTGTGTTTGTGGGCTTTGGGTTTGGGGAGCTGTGGGTTTTGGGGGCTGTTGTTTTGTGGGCTATGGGTTTCTGTGTTGAGGGTTGGGGCTCTGTTGTTGGAGGGCTGTGGGTTGGGGGGTTGTGGTTTTGGGGGCCGTGGGTTTGGGCGGCTGTTGGTTTGGGGGTTGTGCGTTGTGTGGCTGAGGGTTTGGGGGCTGTGTATTTGGTGATTGCAAGGTGGTGGCTGTTGGATTGAGATGCTCTGAGGCCATGGTCCTGATGAAACCCCTCCCCCATCCAGTTTTGAAAGCACTGGCCTGGCCCTGGCTAATGGGGGTCTCAGTGGATCTATGAGCAGGAAGCCCTGGACTGAAGTCAAATGGCCACCAGGGACTCAGCTGTGCAGGACAGGAATTAGGAGGAGGGGTGCTGCAGGGACACCTAGGGGGCTCCAGAGGAGAAGGGAACCTGGGGTACTGCAGGGACACCTGGGGTTGTTCAGGGGTCTGGGGTGCTGAGAGGAGGAGGGGGCCTGAGGGTGTTCAGGGTTCTGGGGTGCTGAGAGGAGGAGGATGCCTGAGGGTGATCAGAAGCCTGGGGTGCTGAGTGGAGGGGGCCTGAGGGTGTTCAGAGGCCTGGGGTTCTGAGAAGAGGAGGGGGCCTGAGGGTTTTCAGGATGTTCCCTTGTCCTCAACCCCCTGTCTCCAGTCCCACTCCCCTGTTCCCAGTCATCTATCCCCAGTCCCCTGTCCTCAGTCCCTGTCCCTGTCCCCAGTCCCTGTCCACAGTCCCCTGTCCCTAGTCCCTGTCCCTAATCCCTTGTCTTCAGCCCCATCTCTAGTTCCAATCCCCTGTTCCCAGTCTCTGTCCCCAGTCCACTGTTCTCTGCCCAAGGTCCCCAGTTTCCTGAACCTGTCCTCTGTCTCATGATCTCAGTCACTGTCCCCTGTCCCCAGTCCCAGTCCCCTGTCCCTGTCCCCTATCTTCAGTCCACAGTCCCTGTACCAAGCCCCAGTCCCCTGTCCCCTGTCCCCTGTCCCCAGTCCAGGTCCCTGTCCCCAGTCCTAGTCCACAGGCCCCTGTCCTCAGTCCCTGTCCCCAGTCTCAGTCCCGGGTCCCCAGTCCCCAATCCCCTGTCCTGAGAGCTCACCCAGTTCCATTTCTAGTTCCAGGAAGAGGGGCCCTGACAGTGTTCAGGGGCCTGGGGTGCAGAGGGGAAGAGAGGACCTGAGGGTGTTTAGGGGCCAGGGGTGCTAGGAGGATGAGGTGACATTAGGGTATTCAGGGGCCTTGGGTGCTAAGAGGAGGAGGGGGCCTGAGGGTGTTCAGGGGCCTGGTGTGCTGAGGGGAGGAGGGGGCCTGAGGGTATTCAGGGGTGTGGGTTGCTGAGAGGTGGAGGGGGCCAGAGGGTATTTAGGGGCCTGGGGTGCTGAGAGGAGGAAGGGGCCTGAGGGTGTTCAAAGGTCTGGGGTGCTGAGAGGAGGAGGGGCCCTGAGGGTGTTCAAGGGCCTTGGGTGCTGAGAGGAGGAGGGGCCCTGAAGGTGTTCAGGGGCCTGGGGTGCTGAGAGGAGGAGGGGCCCTGAGTGTTCAAGGGCCTGGTGTGCTGAGAAAGGAGGCCTGAGGGTGTTCAGGGGCCTGGGGTGCTGAGAGGAGGAGGCTTGAGGGTGTTCAGGGCCTTGGGTTGCTGAGTGGTGGAGGAGTCCTGAGGGTGTCCAGGGGCCTGGGGTGCTGAGAGAAGGAGGAGGCCTGAGGGTGTTCAGGTGTCTGGGGTGCTGAGAGGAAGAGGGGCCCTGAGGATATTCAGTGGCCAGGGGTGCTGAGAGGAGAAGGAGGCCTGAGGGTGATCAGAGGCCTGGGGTGCTGAGAGGAGGAGGAGGCCTGAGGGTGTTCAGGGGCCTGGGGTGCTGAGAGGAAGAGGGGTCCTGAGGGTGTTCAGGGTCCTGGGTTGCTGAGGGGAGGAGAGGACCTGAGGGTGTTCTGGGGCCTTGGGTGCTGAGTGGAGGGGGCCTGAGGGTGTTCAGGGGCCTGGGGTACTGAGAGGAGGAGGGGACCTGAGGGTGTTTAGGGTCCTGGGTTGCTTAGGGGAGGAGGGGCCTGAGTGTGTTCAGGATTCTGGGGTGCTGGGAGGAGGGAGTGGAGAGTGATTAGGGGCCTGAGTTGCTGAGAGGAGGAGGAGGCTTGAGTGTTTTCTGTGGACTGGGGTGCTGAGTAGATTAAGGGCCCTGAGGGTGTTCAGGGGCCTGCGGTGCTAAGAGGAGGAGGGGACCTGAGGGTGTTCCTGGACCCGGGTTGCTGAGTGGAGGAGGGGGGCTGAAGCTGTTCTGGGGCCTGGGGTGCTGAGAGGAAGAGGGGGCCTAAGGGTGTTCAGGGTCCGGGGTTGCTTAGGGGAGGTGGGGTCCTGAGAGTGTTAAGGAGCCTGAGGTGCTGAGGGAAGAAGGTGGCCTGAGTGTGTTCAGGGGACTGGGGTGCTGAGAGAAGGGTTTTACGGTGATCATGGGCCTGGGATGCTGAGAAGAAGAGCAGGCCTGAGAGTGTTCTGGAGCCTGGGTTGCTGAGATGAGGAGGGGGCCTGAGGGTGTTTAGGGGCCTGGGGTGCTGAGATGAGGAGGGGGCCTGAGGGTGTTTCAGGACCTGGGGTGCTGAGTGCAGGGGGCCTGGGGTGCTGAGTGCAGGAGACCTGAGGGTGTTCCGAGGCCTGGGGTGCTGAGAGGAGGAGGAGGCCTGAGGGTGATCAGAGGCCTGGGGTGCTGAGTGGAGGGGGCCTGAGGGTGTTCTGAGGCCTGGGGTTCTGAGAAGAGGAGGGAGTCTGAGGGCTTTCAGGGTGTTCCCCTGTCCTCATCCCCCTGTCTCCAGTCCCACTCCCCTGTTCCCAGTCATCTATCCCCAGTCCCCTGTTCTCAATCCCTGTCCCCTGTCCCCAGTCCCAGTCCCCAGTCCCTGTCCACAGTCCCCTGTCCCCAGTCCCCTTTCCCTAGTGCCTTGTCCTCAGCCCCCTGTCTCCAGTTCCGGTCCCCTGCCCCAATTCCAGTCCCCAGTCCCCTTTCCTCAGCCCTCTGTCCCCAGTGCCCTGTCCCTGTCCCAGTCCCCTGTTCTCAGTCCCTGTCCCCTGTCCCTAGTCCCAGTCCCCAGTCCCTGCCCCTAGTTCCCTGTCCTCAGTCCCTGTCCCTGTCCCCAGTCCCTGTACCCAGTCCCCTGTCCCTAGTCCCCTAATCCCTTGTCTTCAGCCCCTTCTCCAGTTACAGTCCCCTTTTCCCAGTCTCCATTACCAGTCCACTGTTCTCTGCCCAAGGTCCCCAGTTTCCTGAACCTGTCCACTGTCCCATGATCTCAGTCACTGTCCCCTGACCCCAGTCCCCAGTCCCTGTCCCCTATCCTCTGTCCACAGTCCCTGTCCCAAGCCCAAGTCCCCTGACCCCAGTCCCAGGCCCTGTCCCCAGTACTAGTCCACAGTCTCCTGTCCTCATTCCCTGTCCCCAGTCCCAGTCCCCAATCCCCTGTCCTGAGAGCTCACCCAGTTCCAGTTCCAGGAGGAGGGGCCATGACTGTGTTCAGGGGCCTGGGGTGCGGAGGGGAAGAGACTACCTGAGGGTGTTTAGAGGCCAGGGGTGCTGAGAGGACGAGGGGGCCTTAGGGTGTTCAGGGGCCTGGGGTGGCTAAGAGGATGAGGGGGTCTGAGGGTGTTCAGGGGCCTGGTGTGCTGAGGGGAGGAGGGGGCCTGAGGGTATTTAGGGGTGTGGGATGCTGAGAGGTGGAGGGGGCCAGAGGGTATTTAGGGGCCTGGGGTGCTGAGAGGAGGGGGCCTGAGGGTGTTCAGGTGCCTGGGGTGCTGAGAGGAGGAAGGGGCCTGAGGGTGTTCAAAGGTCTGGGGTGCTGAGAGGAGGAGGGGCCCTGAGGGTGTTCAAGGGTCTTGGGTGCTGAGAGGAGGAGGGGCCCTGAAGGTGTTCAGGGGCCTGGGGTGCTGAGAGGAGGAGGCTTGAGGGTGTTCAGGGTCCTAGGGTGCTGAGAGGAGGGTGCATGAGGTGTTCAGGGCCTTGGGTTGCTGAGTGGTGGAGGAGTCCTGAGGGTGTTCAGGGGCCTGGGGTGCTGAGAGGAAGAGGAGGCCTGAAGGTGTTCAGGTGCCTGTGGTGCTGAGAGGGAGAGTGGCCCTGAGGGTGTTCAGGGGCCAGGGGTGCTGAGAGGAGAAGGAGGCCTGAGGGTGATCAGAGGCCTGGGGTGCTGAGAGGAGGAGGAGGCATGAGGGTGTTCAGCGGCCTGGGGTGCTGAGAGGAAGAGGGGTCCTTAGGGTGTTCAGGGTCCTGGGTTGCTGAGGGGAGGAGAGGGCCTGAGGGTGTTCTGGGGCCTTGGGTGCTGAGTGGAGGGGGCCTGAGTGTGTTCAAGGGCCTGGGGTACTGAGAGGAGGAGGGGGCCTGAGGGTGTTCTTGGGACTGTGGTGCTGAGAGGAGGTGGGGACCTGAGGGTGTTTAGGGTCCTGGGTTGCTTAGGGGAGGAGGGGCCTGAGTGTGTTCAGGATTCTGGGGTGCTGGGAGGAGGGGGCCTAGAGTGATTAGGGGCTTGAGGTGCTGAGAGGAGGAGGAGGCCTGAGTGTTTTCTGTGGACTGGGGTGCTGAGTAGATTAGGGGGCCTGAGGGTGTTCAGGGGCCTGGGGTGCTGAGAGGAGGAGGAGGCCTGAGTGTTTTCTGTGGACTGGGGTGCTGAGTAGATTAGGGGGCCTGAGGGTGTTCTGAGGCCTGGGGTGCTGAGTGGAGGAGGGGGGCTGAAGCTGTTCTGGGGCCTGGGGTGCTGAGAGGAGGAGGGGGCCTGAGGGTGTTCAGGGTCCGGGGTTGCTTAGGGGAGGAGGGATCCTTAGTGTGTTCCAGGTTCTTGGGTGCTGGGAGGAGGTGGCCTGAGAGTGTTAAGGGGCCTGATTTGCTGAGGGAAGAAGGGGGCCTGAGTGTGTTCAGGGTCCTGGGCTGCTGAGAGAAGGGTTTTAGGGTGTTCATGGGCCTGGGATGCTGAGAAGAAGAGGAGGCCTAAGAGTGTTCTGGACCCTGGGTTGCTGAGATGAGGAGGGGGCCTGAGGATTTTCAGGGGCCTGGGGTGCTGAGTGAAGGAGGGGGTCTGAGGGTGTTCAGGTGCCTGGGGTGCTGAGTGCAGGGGGCCTGAGGGTGTTCAGAGGCCTGGAGTGCTGAGAGGAGGAGGTGGAGGCCTGAGAGTGATCAGAGACCTGGGGTGCTGAGAGGAGGAGGCCTGAGGGTTATCAGAGGCCTGGGGTGCTGAGTGGAGGCGGCCTGAGGGTGTTCAGAGGCCTGGGGTTCTGAGAAGAGGAGGGGGCCTGAGGGTTTTCAGGGTGTTCCCCTGTCCTCAGCCCCCTGTCTCCAGTCCCACTCCCCTGTTCCCAGTCCCCTATCCCAAGTCCCCTGTTCTCAATCGCTGTCCCCTGTCCCCAGTCCCAGTCCCCAGTCCCTGTCCACAATCCCCTGTCCCCAGTCCCGTTTCCCCAGTCCCTTGTCCTCAGCCCTGTCTCCAGTCCAGCCCCCTGCCCCAATTCCAGTCCCCAGTCCCCTTTCCTCAGCCCTCTCTCCCAAGTCCCCTGTCCCTCCCCAGTCACCTGTTCTCAGTCCCTGTCCCCTGTCCCCAGTCCCTGCCCCTAGTCCCCTGTCCCCAGTCCCTGTCCCCAGTCCCCTGTACCTAGTCCCTAATCCCTTGTCTTCAGCCCCCATTCTCCAGTTCCAGTCCCCTGTTCCCATTTCTCCGTCCTCAGTTCACTGTTCTCTGCCCCCTGTCCCCAGGTTCCTGAACCTGTCCTCTGTCCCCTGATCTCAGTCTCTGTCCCCTCTCCCCAGTCCCAGTCCCCAGTCCCTGTCCCCTATCCTCAGTCTGCAGTCCCTGTCCCAAGCCCCAGTCCCCTGTCCCCAGTCCCAGTCCCTGGTCCCAAGTCCTAGTCCACAGTCCCCTGTCCTCAGTCCCTGTCCCCAGTCCCAGTCCCTGGTCCCCAGTTCCCAGTCCCCTGTCCTGAGAGCTCACCCAGTTCCAGTTAGAGTTCCAGGAGGAGGGGCCCTGACAGTGTTCAGGGGCCTGGGGTGCGGAGGGGAAGAGAGGACCTGAGGGTGTTCAGGGTCCCGGGGTGCTGAGAGGACGAGGGGGCCTTAGGGTGTTCAGGGGCCTGGGGTGCTAAGAGGATGAGGGGGCCTGAGGGTGTTCAGGGGTGTGGGTTGCTGAGAGGTGGAGGGGGCCAGAGGGTATTTAGTGGCCTGGGGTGCTGAGAGGAGGGGGCCTTAGGGTGTTCAGAGGCCTGGGATGCTGAGAGGAGTGGGGGCCTGAGGGTGTTCAGGGGCCTGGTGTGCTGAGAGGACGAGGGGAGCTTAGGGTGTTCAGGGGACTGGGGTGCTAAGAGGAGGAGGAGGCCTGAGGGGGTTCAAGGGCCTGGTGTGCTGAGGGGAGCAGGGGGCCTGAGGCTGTTCAGGGGTGTGGGGTGCTGAGAGGTGGAGGGGGCCAGAGGGTATTTAGGAGTCTGGGGTGCTGAGAGGAGGGGGCATGAGGGTATTCAGAGGCCTGGCGTGCTGAGAGGAGGAGGGGACCTGAGGGTGTTCAAAGATCTGGGGTGCTGAGAGGAGGAGGCAGCATGAGGGTGTTCAGGGGCCTGGGGTGCTGAGAGGAGGAGGTACCCTGAGGGTGTTCAAGGGCCTGGGGTGCTGACAGGATGAGGGGCCCTGAGGATGTTCAGGGACCTGGGGTGCTGAGAGGAGGAGGGGCCCTGAGGGTGTTCAAGTGCCTGGGGTGCTGAGAGGAGGGGGCTTGAGGCTGTTCAGGGGCCTGGTTTGCTAAGGGGAGGAGAGGGTCTTTGGGTGTTCAGGGGCCTGGGGTGCTGAGGGGAGGAGGGGGTCTGAGTTTTTTCAGGGGCCAGGGTTGCGGAGAGGAGGATGGGGCCTGAGGATGTTCAGGGGCCTGGGGTGCTGAGAGGAGGAGGGGGCCTGAGGGTGTTCAGGGGCCTGGGGTGTTGAGAGGGGGAGGCAACCTGAGGGTACTCAGGGTCCTGGGGTGCTGAGAGTTTGAGTAGTCCTGAGGATGTTCAGGGGCCTGGGGGTGCTGAGAGGAAGAGGCAGGCTGAAGGTTTTCAGGTGTTTGGGGTTCTGAGAGGAGTCAGGGGCCTAAGCATCTTCAGGGGCCTTGGGTCCCGAGAGGAGGAGGAGGCCTGAGGGTGTTCAGGGGCCTGGGGTGCTGAGAGGAGGAGTGGCCCTGAGGGTGTTCAAGTGCCTGGGGTGCTGAGAGGAGGGGGCTTGAGGCTGTTCAGGGGCCTGGTTTGCTAAGGGGAGGAGAGGGTCTTTGGGTGTTCAGGGGCCTGGGGTGCTGAGGAGAGGAGGGGGTCTGAGTTTTTTCAGGGGCCAGGGTTGCGGAGAGGAGGATGGGGCCTGAGGATGTTCAGGGGCCTGGGGTGCTGAGAGGAGGAGGAGGCCTGAGGGTATTCAGGGGCCTGGGGTGTTGAGAGGGGGAGGCAACCTGAGGGTACTCAGGGTCCTGGGGTGCTGAGAGTTTGAGTAGTCCTGAGGATGTTCAGGGGCCTGGGGGTGCTGAGAGGAAGAGGCAGGCTGAAGGTTTTCAGGTGCCTGTGGTTCTGAGAGGAGTCAGGGGCCTAAGCATCTTCAGGGGCCTTCGGTCCCGAGAAGAGGAGGAGGCCTGAGGGTGTTCAGGGGCCTGGGGTGCTGAGAGGAGGAGGAGGCCTGAGGGATTTATGAGGCCTGGGGTGCAAAGTGGAGGAGGGGGCCTGAGGGTGTTCAGGGGCCTGGGGTCCTCAAAGGAGGACTGGGCCTGAGGGTGTTCTGGGGCCTGTGGTGCTGAGAGGAGGAGGGGGCCTGAGGGTGTCAGGGGCCTAGTAATTGAGAGGAAGGGGACTGAGAGTGTTCAGGGGCCTTGTGTACTGAGAGGAGGAGGAGGAGGCCTGAGGTTGATCAGAGGCCTGGGGTGCTGAGAGGAGGAGGGGGCCTGAGGGTGTTCAGGGGCCTGGGGTGCTGAGAGGTGGAGGGGGCCTGAGTGTGTCATGATCCTGAGGTGCTGGGAGGAGGAGGAGGACTGAGGGTGTTCTGGAGCCTGTTGTGCTGAGAGGAAGAAGGGGCCTGAGGGTGTTCAGGGTCCTGGGTTGCTGAGGGGAGGAGGGGCCCTGAGTGTGTTCAGGTACTTCAGTGCTGGGAGGAGGGGGCCTGAGAGTATTCATGCACCTGAGTTGCTGAGGGATGAGGGGGCCTGAGTGTGTTCAGGGTCCTGGGGTGCTTAGAGGAGGGGGCCTGAGGGTGTTCTGGGGTTCTGAGTGGAAGAGGGGGCCTGAGGGTGTTCAGTGGCCTAGGGTGCTGAGAGGAAGAGGCCTGAGGGTATTCAAAGGCCTAGAGTTCTGAGAGGAGGAGGGGTGCTGAGGGTTTTCTGGGGCCTGTGGTGCTGAGAGGAGGTGGGTGACTGAGGGTCATCAGAGTCCTGGGGTGCATAGAGGAGGAGGGGGCCTGAGGGTGTTCTGGGGCCTTGGGTGCTGAGTGGAGGGGGCCTGAGGGTGTTCAGGGGCCTGGGGCACTGAGATGAGGAGGGTGCCTAGGGTGTTCAGGGGCTTGGGGTGCTGAGTGTTGGAGGAGGCCTGAGGGTGTTCAGAGGCCTGGGGTGCTAAGGGGAAGAGAGGGTCTTTGGGTGTTCAGGGGCCAGGGGTGCTGAGGAGAGGAGGGGGTCTGAGGGTGTTCAGGGACGTGGGGTTTTGAGGGGAGGAGGGGGTCTGAGGGTGTTCTGGTGCCTGGGGTGCTGAGAGGAGGAGGGGGCCTGAGGGTGTTCAGGGGCCTGGGGTGCTGAGAGGAGGAGGAGGCATGAGGGTGTTCTGGGGCCTGTTGTGTTGAGTTAAGGAGGGGGCTTGATGGTGTTCAGGGGCCTGCGGTGCTGAAATGAGGAGTGTGCCATATTGTGTTCAGGGGCTTGGGGTGCTGAGTGGTGGAGGAGGCCTGAGGGTGTTCACAGGCCTGGTTTGCTAAGGGGAGGAGAGGGTCTTTGGGTGTTCAGGGGCCTGGGGTGCTGAGGGAAGGACGGGGTCTGAATTTTTTCTGGGGCCTGCTTTGCCTGAGAGGAGGATGGGGCCTGAGGATGTTTAGGGGCCTGGGGTGCTGAGAGGAGGAGTGGGCCTGAGGGTGTTCAGGGACCAGGGGTGTTTTGGGGAGGAGGGGATCTGAGGGTTTCAGGGAACTGGGATGTTGAGGGGAGGAGGGGGTCTGAGGGTGTTCAGGGGCCAGGGGTGTTGAGAGGAGGAGGGGGCCTGAGGGTGTTCAGGGCCTGGGGTGTTGAGAGGGGGAGGCGACCTGAGGGTATTCAGGGTCCTGGGGTGCTGAGAGGTTGAGTAGTCCTGAGGATGTTCAGGCGCCTGGGGGTGCTGAGAGGAAGAGGCAGACTGAAAGTGTTCTGGTGCCTGGGGTGCTGAGAGGTGTTGGGGGCCTGAGGATATTCAGGGGCCTGGGGTGCTGAGAGGAGGAGGAGGCCTGAAGGTGTTCAGGTGCCTGGGGTTCTGAGAGGAGTCGGGGGCCTGAGCATGTTCAGGGGCCTGGGGTGCTGAGAGGAGGAGGAGGCCTGAGGGTTTTCTGGGGCCTGGGATGCTGAGTGGAGGAGGGGGCCTGAGGGTGTTCAGGGACCTAGGATGTTGAGAGGAAGGGGACTGAGGGTGTTCAGGGGCCTTGGGCACTGAGAGGAGGAGGAGGCCTGTGGTTGATCAGAGGCCTGGGGTGCTGAGAGGAGGAGGGGGCTTGAGGGTTTTCAGGGGCCTGGGGTGCTGAAAGGTGGAGGGGGCCTGAGTGTGTCATGGTCCTGAGGTGCTGGGAGGAGGAGGAGGACTGAGGGTGTTCTGGAGCCTGTTGTGCTGAGAGGAAGAAGGGGCCTGAGGGTGTTCAGGGTCCTGGGCTGCTGAGGGGAGGAGGGGGTCTGAGTGTGTTCAGGGTGCTTCAGTGCTGGGAGGAGGGGGCCTGAGAGTATTCAGGCACCTGAGTTGCTGAGGGATGGAGGGACCCTGAGTGTGTTCAGGGTCCTGGGGTGCTTAGAGGAGGGGGCCTGAGGGTGTTCTGGGGCCTGGGGTTCTGAGTGGAGGAGGGGGCCTGAGGGTGTTCAGGGGCCAAGGGTGCTGAGAGGAAGGGGCCTGAGGGTGTTCAAAGGCCTGAGTGCTGAGAGGAGGAGGGGGGCGGAGGGTATTCTGGGGCCTGTGGTGCTGAGAGATGGAGGGGGCCTGAGGGTCATCAGAGTCCTGGGGTGCTTAGAGAAGGAGGGTCCTGAGGGTGTTCTGGGGCCTTGGGTGCTGAGTGTTGGAGGAGGCCTGAGGGTGTTCAGATGCCTGGGGTGCTAATTGGAGGAGATATTCTTTGGGTGTTCAGGGACCTGACGTTTTGAGGGGTGGAGGGGGTCTGAGGGTGTTCTGGTGCCTGGGGTGCAGAGAGGAGGAGGGGGCCTGAGGGTGTTCAGGTGCCTGGGGTGCTGAGGGGAGGAGGGGGCCTGAGGGTGTTCAGGGACCTGGGGTGTTGAGGGGAGGAGGGGGTCTGAGGGTGTTCAGGGGCCAGGGGTGCTGAGAGGAGGAGGGGGCCTGAGGTTGTTCAGGGCCTGGGTTGTTGAGAGGGGGAGGCGACCTGAGGGTATTCAGGGTCCTGGGGTGCTGAGAGGTTGAGTAGTCCTGAGGATGTTCAGGGGCCTAGGGGTGCTGAGAGGAAGAGGCAGACTGAAGGTGTTCTGGTGCGAGGCAGACTGAAGGTGTTCTGGTGCCTGGGGTGCTGAGAGGTGTCGGGGGCCTGAGGATATTCAGGGGCCTGGGGTGCTGAGAGGAGGAGGAGGCCTTAAGGTGTTCAGGTGTCTGAATTCTGAGAGGAGTCCGGGGCCTGAGCATGTTCAGGGCCTTGGGTGCTGAGAGGAGGAGGAGGAGGCTGTGGGTTGGGGGCTGTGGGTTTAGGAGGCTGTGGGTTTTGGTACTGTGTGTTGGGGGGTTTTGGGTTTAAGTGGCTGTGGGTTTTGGGGATTTGGGTTTGTGGGCTGTGGATTTTAGGAGCTGTGGGTTTGGGGGCCTGTGTATTTGAGGGGGTGTGGATTGGGGGGCTGTGGGTTGGAGGGTTGCGGGTTTGGCAGTTGTGGGTTTGGGGGGCTGTGGGTTTGGGTGTTGTGGGTTGTGGGGCTGTGGGTCTTGGTTTTGTGGTTTTTGGGTTTGGGCCTGTGACTTTGGGGGTTGTGGGTTGTGGGTTTGGGGCCTGTGTGTTTGGGGGCTGTGGGTTTGGGGAGCTGTGGGTTTGTGGGCTGTGGGTTTTGTGGTTGTGGGTTGGGGGCTGTGTGTTTGGTTGTTTTGGTTTGGGTGCTGTGTGTTTGTGGGCTTTGGGTTTGGGGAGCTGTGGGTTTTGGGGGCTGTTGTTTTGTGGGCTATGGGTTTCTGTGTTGAGGGTTGGGGCTCTGTTGTTGGAGGGCTGTGGGTTGGGGGGTTGTGGTTTTGGGGGCCGTGGGTTTGGGCGGCTGTTGGTTTGGGGGTTGTGCGTTGTGTGGCTGAGGGTTTGGGGGCTGTGTATTTGGTGATTGCAAGGTGGTGGCTGTTGGATTGAGATGCTCTGAGGCCATGGTCCTGATGAAACCCCCTCCCCCATCCAGTTTTGAAAGCACTGGCCTGGCCCTGGCTAATGGGGGTCTCAGTGGATCTATGAGCAGGAAGCCCTGGACTGAAGTCAAATGGCCACCAGGGACTCAGCTGTGCAGGACAGGAATTAGGAGGAGGGGTGCTGCAGGGACACCTTGGGGGGGGCTCCAGAGGAGAAGGGAACCTGGGGTGCTGCAGGGACACCTGGGGTTGTTCAGGGGCCGGGGGTGCTGAGAGGAGGAGGGGGCCTGAGGGTGTTCAGGGTTCTGGGGTGCTGATGTGAGGAGGGGGCCTAAGAATGTTCAGGGGCCTGGGGTGCTGAGTGGAGGGGGCCTGAGGGTGTTCAGAGGCCTGGGGTTCTGAGAAGAGGAGGGGGCCTGAGGGTTTTCAGGGTGTTCCCCTGTCCTCAGCCCCCTGTCTCCAGTCCCAGTCCTCTGTTCCCAGTCCCCTATCCCAAGTCCCCTGTTCTCAATCCCTGTCCCCTGTCCCCAGCCCCTTCCTCTCAGCACCCTAAGCCCCTGAACACCCTCAGGGCCCCTCCTCCACTCAGAACCCCAGGGCCCAGAACACCCTCAGGTCCCCTCCTCTAAGCACCCCAAGACCCTGAACACACTCAGGCCCCCTCCATCCCTCAGCAACTCAGGTGCCTGAATACCCTCAGGCCCCCTCCTCCCAGCACTGAAGGACCTGAACACACTCAGGCCCCCTCCTCCCCTCAGCAACCCAGGACCCTAAACACCCTCAGGCCCCTTCTTCCTCTCAGCACAACAGGCTCCAGAACACCCTCAGTCCTCCTCCTCCTCCCAGCACCTCAGGACCATGACACACTCAGGCTACCTCCACCTTTCAGCACCCCAGGCCCCTGAACACCCTCAAGCCCCCTCCTCCTCTCAGCACCCCAGGCCTCTGATCAACCTCAGGCCTCCTCCTCCTCTCAGTGCCCAAGGCCCCTGAACACCATCAGTCCCCTTCTTCTCAACATCCTAGGTCCCTGAACACCCTCAGGTCCCCTCCTCCTCTCAGCACCACAGGACCCAGAACACCCTCAGGCCCAGTTCTCCTTTCAGGACCCCTGGCCCCTGAACACCCTCAGGCCCCCTCCTCCTCTCAGCACCCCAGGCCCCAGAAAACCCTCAGGCCTCCTCCTCCTCTCAGCAGCCCAGGGCTCTGAACACCCTCAGGCCTCCTCCTCCTCCTCTCTGCACCCAAGGCCCTGAACATGCTCAGGCCCCAGACTCCTCTCAGAATTCAGACACCTGAACACCTTAAGGCCTCCTCCTCCTCTCAGCACCCCAGGCCCCTGAATATCCTCAGGCCCCCGACACCTCTCAGCACCCCAGGCACCAGAACACCTTCAGTCTGCCTCGCACCAGAACACCTTCAGTCTGCCTCTTCCTCTCAGCACCCCTAGGCCCCTGAACATCCTCAGGACTACTCAACCTCTCAGCACCTCAGGACCCTGAATACCCTCAGGTCGCCTCCCCCTCTCAACAACCCATGCCCTGAACAACCTCAGGCCCCCTCCTCCTCTCAGCACCCCTGGCCCCTGAACACCCTCAGACCCCCTCCTCCCCTCAACACCCCAGGTCCCTGAACACCCTCAGGCCCCCTCCTCCCCTCAGCACCCCAGGCACCTGAACACCCTCAGGCCCCCTCCTCCTCTCAGCACCCCAGACCCCTGAACAACCCCAGGTGTCCCTGCAGCACCCCAGGTTCCCTTCTCCTCTGGAGCCCCCTAGGTGTCCCTGCAGCACCCCTCCTCCTACTTCCTGTCCTGCACAGCAGAGTCCCTGGTGGCCATTTGACTTCAGTCCAGGGCTTCCTGCTCATAGATCCACTGAGACCCCCATTAGCCAGGGCCAGGCCAGTGCTTTCAAAACTGGATGGGGGAGGGGGTTTCATCAGGACCATGGCCTCAGAGCACCTCAATCCAACAGCCACCACCTTGCAATCACCAAATACACAGCCCCCAAACCCACAGCCACACAATGCACAACCCCCAAACCAACAGCCGCCCAAACCCACGGCCCCCAAAACCACAACCCCCCAACCCACAGCCCTCCAACAACAGAGCCCCAACCCTCAACACAGGAACCTATAGCCCACAAAACAACAGCCCCCAAAACCCACAGCTCCCCAAACCCAAAGCCCACAAACACACAGCCCCCAAACCAAAACAACCAAACACACAGCCCCCAACCCACAACCACAAAAACCACAGCCCACAAACCCATCAGCTCCCCAAACCCACAGCCCCCAGAGTCCCCAAACCCGCAACCCTCCAAAACACAGCCCCCCAACACACAGCCCCTCAAATACACAGGCCCCCAAACCCACAGCCCCTAAAATCCACAGCCCACAAACCCACAGCCCACAAACCCAAATCCCCAAAACCCACAGCCACTAAACCCAAAACCCCCCAACCCACAGCCCCAAAACACAAAGCCTCCTAAACCCACAGCCCCCCAACCAACAGCCATTAAAAACCACAAGCCACAAACCCACAGCCTCCCAAACACACAGACCACCAAACCCATAGACCTCCAGGCCACAGACCCTAAAAACCACAGACCCAAAAACCCACAGCCACCCAAATCCACAGCCCCAAAACCCACAGCCCCTATACACCACAGCCAACAAACCCACAGCCACCCAAACCCACAGCCCACAAACCCATAATACCCCAACCCATAGCCTCCCAAACCCACAGCCCCCAAACCCACAGCCCCCAAACCCACAGCCCCCTGTAGCCCGTCACCTGCACCCTCCCCTCCTACCTCCTGCACCCCCTCACCTACATCCCCACCTCCTACCTCCTGCACCCCCTCACCTGCAACCCCTCACCTACAGTCCCACGTTTTCACCCTCTCACACCTGCAGCCCCTCACCTACTCCCCCTCACCTCCAATGCACCACCTGCTTCCGCACCCCTCACCTCCCTGGCACCTCGCACCCTCTATACATTATATTTATTATATTTGATAAATAAAATAACAAATATTTAAATATAAACAATATTTACAAATATTAAATATTCATAAATATTTTTTAAATTTTTTATTATATAGGCAGCAGTTCATTAGAATATAGTTCTTTATAATGTTTACATTATAAAGAACTTACTGTTGGTGACACAGCTGGGCCTGGAGCAGCGCGTGGACCGAGAGACCATCTTTTCTCAGCGCCAGAGATTCAGGCACCTCACCTGGATCAGCCCTGGTGCGCCCGCCTTCCCAGTCCCAGCTCCGGTAGGGGGCCGCAGCAGGCACATGGGCCATGGAGCGATTAGCTGGAGGCTGTTCCTCCTGCTCCAGCATCCAGCGTTGGTGCACAGCCAGCTCAGGCCTGCTGTCGTCGCGCCTCTTCTTCCTGCTTGTCCACCGGAAACTGGCGATGGCCTATGCGCATGTGGGTGGTGGGCGGCTGCGGAGGAGGAGGCAGTGGCGGTAGCGGAGGCAGCAGCGGACTGCTGACTGTAGGCACTGCCCTGGGGGCCACTGCGGAGTGCACGGTAGGCTGGCTGGTGGTGGGCTTCCTGCTCTGCCTCTTCCTGTATATGCCACCCTAGGCGGCCTGCTCCTGCCCTGACCCCCCTCCCCTCCTGTCCCAGTGAGCCCTGAGCAGGTGCAGCAAGTCGCGGCCCTGGCCTGAGGGAGGCCCATGGCCCAGGGCTGGTTGGCCTGACCATGGAGCTCCCTGCCCTAGCCATGCTTCCCCACAGATCCGCAGCCCCACAACCACACCCCCCTCCCACACAACCACACCCTCCACCCACACCCCCCACAACCACCCCCCTACCCCCACCACCCAACACCTCACCCACACCCCAACGCCCACCCACACCCCACCCCACACTACCGCACCCCCACCCCGCCACCCCCACCACCAATAAACACCCCACTCCCCACCCCACCTACACCCCCCAACCCCCACCATCACTCCACCCCCCACCCTAACCCCAACGCCCACCCCCACCCCGACAACCCCACCCAGCCACCCCAATCCCCCAGCCCAACCCCACTCCCAACCCCACCTACCCCACCCCACACCTCCCACCTCCACCTACCCCACCCCCCAAAACCACCCCCTCCTACCCCACCCCCTACCCCACCCTAGTCCCCACTACACCCCCCACCCCCACCCCACCACTCGTACCCCCACCCCCACTCCCGCAGCCACAACCCCACCTCGCCACCCCCACCCCCCCACTCTCACCCCACCACCCACCCCGCCACCCCCACCCCCATCCCCGCCCCCACCACACCCCGCTCCCAACCCCCACCACCCCCACCCCCACCCAGCACCTCTGCCACCACCCACCACCCACAAGAAGCCCCGCTGCAAGTCCAGCGCATAGGCTGCCGCTCATTTCCTGGGACAAGCAGGAAGACTAGGCACAAGGGTCCTTGTCCCCATCCCAAGTCCCAGTCCCCTATCCCCAGTCCCTGTCCCCTATCCACAAATCCTGCTACCTGACCCAATCCCTTGTCCCCAGCACCAAAACCCAGTCCCTGTCCATTTATCCCCAGTCCCTGTCCATTTATCCCCAGTCCCTACCCCCTATCCCTAGTCCCTGTCTCCTATCCCTTGTCCCTGTCCCCTATCCCCAGCCCCTGTCCCCTATCCCCAGTTCCTGTCCCTTATACCCAATCCCAGCTCTCTATCCCAAGTCCCTGTGTCCTATCCCCAGACCATGTCCCCTATTTCCAGTCCCTGTCTTCTATCCCCAGTCCCTGTTCCCATCCCCCGTCCCTGTCCAATATCCGCAGTCCCTGTCCCCTATCCACAGTCCCCGTCCCCTATCCCTAGTCCCTGTCCCCTATCCCCAGTCTCTGTCACCTACCTCCAGTCCCTTTCCCCAGTCCCCAGTCCCTGTCCCCTATCCACAGTCCCTGTCCCCTATCACTAGTCACTGTCCCCAGCCCCTAACCCCAGTCCCTGCCCACTTAGACCCAGTCCCTGTCACCTATCCCAAGCCCTTGTCCCCTAGCCCTACTCCCTGTCCCCTATCCCCAGTCCCTGTCCCCTATCGCAAGTCCCTGCCCCCTATCCCCAGTCCCTGTCCCCTATCCCCAGTCCCTGTCCCATATTCCGAGTCCCTGTCCCCATCACCATCCCTGTCCCCTATCCCCAATTCTGGCCCCCTGACCCCAGTTCCTTGTCCCCTATTCCCAGTCCTTGTCCCCTATCCCCAGTCCCTGCCCTTTATCCCAAGTCCCTGTCTTCTATCCCCGTCCCTATTCCCATCCCCTCTCCCTGTCCCATATCCCTAGTCCCTGTCCCCTATCCACAGTCCATGTGCCCTATCCCCAATTCCTTCCCCCTGACCCAAGTTCCTTGTCCCCAGCCCCTAACCCCAGTCCCTGTCCACTTATCCCCAGTCCCTGTCCCCTGTCCTCAGTCCCTCTCCATTTATCCCCAGTCCCTGCCCCTTACCCCAGTCCAAGTCCCCTATCTCCAGTCCTTGTCCCCATACGCAGTCCCTGTCCCTTATCCCAAGTCCCTGCCCTCTATCCTCAGTCCCTGTACCCTATCCCCAGTCACTGTCCCCTATCCCCAGTCCCTGTCCCCTATCCCCAGTCATGTTTCCTATCCCCAATTCCTGACCCCTGAACCAAGTCCCTTGTCCCCAGTCCCTAAAATCAGTCCCTGTCCACTTATCCCAGTTGTTGTCCCCTATCCTCATTAACTATCCATGTATCCCAAGTCCCTGTCCCCTATCCCCAGTCCCTGTACCCATCCCCAGTCCCTGTCCCCTATCCCCAGTCCCTGTTCCTGTCCCTATCCCTAGTCCCTATTCGCTGTCCCTAGTCCCTGTCCCCTATCCCCAGTCCCTGTCCCCTATCCCCAGTCCCTGTCCTCTATCCCCAGTCCCTGTCCCCATCCCCAGACCCTGTACCCTATCCCCAGTCCCTCCCCTCTATCCCCAGTCCCTGTGCCCTATCCCGAGTCCCTGTCTCCTATACCCAGTCCCTGTCCCCTATACCCAGTCCCTGTCCCCAAATCCTGCCCCCTATCCCAAGTCCCTGCCCTCTATACCAGTCACTGTCCCCATCCCCAGTCCCTGTCCCCATCCCCAGTCCCTGTCTCCTATACCCAGTCCCTGTCCCCTATACCCAGTCCCTGTCCCCAAATCCTGCCCCCTATCCCAAGTCCCTGCCCTCTATACCAGTCACTGTCCCCATCCCCAGTCCCTGTCCCCTATCCCCAGTGCCTGTTCCCTGTCCACAGTCCCTGACCCTATCCCCAGTCACTGTCCCCCATCCCCAATCCCTGTTCCCTATCACCAGTCCCCTGTTCTCAGTCCCCTGTCCCCAGTCCCTATCTCTGTCCCCAGTCCCCAATCCCCTGTTCTCAGTCTTTGTTCCCTGTCCCAGTCTCTAGTCCTCTACCCTCAGTCCTCAGTCCCCTGTCCCCAGTCCCCAATCCCTTGTCCACAGGCCCAGTCCCTGTCCCCAGGTCCAGTCACAAGTCCCTGTCCCCAGTCCCTATCCCCAGTCCCTTGTCCTCAGCCCCCAGTCCCCAGTAACCTTTCCCTTTCCCCAGTCCCCTGTTCTCAGTCCCTGTCACCTGTCCCCACACCCAGTCCCCAGTCTCTTTCCCCAGTTCCCAGTCCCTGTCCCCAGTCCTAGTCCTGTCCCCAGTCCCTGTCCCCAGTCCCCTGTCCTCAGCCCCCTGTCCCCAGTCCCCTGTCCTGGGAGCTCGCCCAGTTCCAGTTTGCTTTATTCATCTGGCTGAGTGCACAGAGGCCCCAGCCCTCCCTCAGGAGCCTCGCTGAGCCCCACAGTGCCCTAAGCACTCAGAAACCAAGCACCCCTCTCTGGGGCCCTCCTCCAGGACCCTCCTCAAGGGTGCTCAGCCAGGGTGCTCAGCCTGAGTGCTCATCCGGGGTGCTCATCCGAGTGCTCCTCTGGGTGTTCAGGCAGGGTGCTCCTCTGAGGTGCTCAGGCAAGGTTCTCCTCTGGGTGCTCAGGCACAGTGCTACTCTGGGGCGCTCCTCAGAGCACTCCTTGGGGTGCTCCACCTGGGGGCTACTGGGTTGCTCTGCCCTGCCCCTGCCTGCATGCCTGCACATGCGCCGCCCCCCCACTGCCAGTGCTGTTGCAGGATCTCAGGCTCAGGATGGGGATTTGGGGCGCAGGGGCTGTGGGCTCTGGCCCTTCCTGGTGCTGCAGGCCTGGGTGTGCATGCAAAGGTGAGGGGCTTATCCCAGCAACTGGCTGGACCCCGAGAATGGCTGCCCCCATAGGGCCAGGACCTCTCCGTCTGCACCCAAGACAGGTGCAGGGACCCCGGAAATGCCCCATCTGATGGGGGATCCCCTTTGGTCAGGCTGGGACCCCGAGATCTGCTGCCTTGGTCAAGCTGGGACCCCGAGATCTGCCCCCTCCAGTCAGACAGGAACCCCGAGATCTGCCCACTCCAGTGAGGCGTGGACCCTGAGATCTGCCCCCTCCAGTAGTCTGGGACCCCGAGATCTGCCCCCTGGTCAGGCTGGGACCCCATAACTGCCCCCTGGTCGGCAGGATCCCCCTGAACTGCCCTTCGGTCAGGCTGGGACCCTGGAACTGCCCTCTGGTCAGGCTGGGACCCCGGAACTGCCCACTGGTCAGGCAGGAACCCCCTGAACTGCCCCTCGGTCAGGCTGGGACCCCGGAACTGAGCTCTGGTCAGGCAGGGACCCCGAGATCTGTCCCCTCAGTCAGGCTGGGATCCCGAGATCTGCACCCTCCGGTCCAGCTGGGACCCCGAGATCTGCTCCCTCAGGCAGTTTGGGATCCCGACATCTGCCACCCGGTCAGGCTGGGACGCCCCTACGGGGGGGCCTTGGGCCCTGAAACTGACCCCTCGGGTGGGCAGGTCTGAGCAGCACACACCAGGCACTGAGGTTCCCCTCCCCGTAGTGTCAGTGACCCCAGTAACATGTCCCTGGTGAAGGACAAAGTGGAACGGTTGCTGAAAGACTATGACATCTGCCTGTGGCCAGACTTCAGAGGTGAGGTTGCTGGGTGTAGAGGGTGCTAGGTGCCTGGTAGGAGAGGGATGCGGAAGTAGGGGGTGCATGGGAGGTGAGGGGGTGGAGGTGAGGGGCTACAGGTGTGAAGGGGTGAGAACGTGGGGCTGTAGGTGAGGGGGTACAGGTGAGGGGGTACAAGGGGTAGGAGGTGGGGTGCAGGTGAAGGGGTGCAGGGGTAGGTGGTGGGGTACAGGTGAGGGGTTACAGGGTGTAGGAGGTGGGGGTAGTGGTGAGGGTGAGGGGTTGTAGGGGGTAGGAGGTGGGGTGCAGGTGAGGCATGCAGGGGGTAGGAGGTGGGGTACAGGTGAGGCATGCAGGGGGTAGGTGAGGGTGCAGGTGAGGGGGTGCCAGGGGTAGAAGGTGGGGTGTAGGTGAGGCATGCAGGGGGAGTGGGTGAGGGTACAGGTGAGAGTGAATGGTGTCCAGCCCTGTGAGTGCCCTGCAGGGTCCAGGCTGTGAACGCCACCTCCAGCCCTGCGCTGCACTGGGTCCCTGGTGGCTGACTGTGCCCTGCTCCCTGAAGCACTCCAAGTTCCTGGGTGCTGCCCGCCCAGCACACTTCCAGCCTGAGGCCTGAGTCTGAGTGACCTGTGCGCAGTTTCCAGTCCAGAACAAGGCGGGAGGGGACGTGGTAGTCCCAGTGCTGCCTGAGACAAGTGGGGAGACCTGTGTCCTGTGGTCTGCAGAAGTGCTGTGTCCACCCCAGAGCCCAGTGGGCAGGCAGGGTGCTGTATACTCAGCTTCCAATAGAGAGGGCCCTGTCCACTCTGGGGCCCAGTGGGTTGTTTCTGTCCACTGCAGCATCCAGAAGGGAGTTCCTGTCCACCTCAGTGTCCAGTGGGGAGTTTCTGTCTACTGCAGCATCCATTGGGAGTTCCTGTCCACCTCACTGTCCAATGGGGAGGGTCCTGTCCATTGCAGCATACATTGGGGAATTTCTGTCCACTGCAACGTCCTGTGGGAGTTCCTGTCCACTTCAGTGTCCATTGGGCAATTTCTGTCCACTGCACCATCCAGTGGGGAGTCCCTGTCCACCTCACTGTCCAGTGGAGAGGGTCCTGTCCACTGCAGCATCCATTGAGGAGTTTCTGTCCACAGCAGCATCCAGTGGGAGTTCCTGTCCACCTCAGTGTCCATCGGGGAGTTTCTGTCCACTGCAGCATCCAGTGGTGAGTTCCTGTCCACCTCACTGTCCAGTGGGGAGGGTCCTGTCCACTGCAGCGTCCAGTGGGGAGGCCCCTGTTGTGGAGGAGCTGGGGGCTGCAAGTGGATGCTGGCTTCTGCTGGGCCCTCAGTGCTGCTGCCCACACTCAGGCCTGTGGTCACTGCTGCCCCACACGCCCCACCGGTGGCTGTTGGCATGAACATTGATATTCCGAGTATCGACATGGTTTCAGAGGTCAACATGGTGAGTTGGATTGTGGCGGAGGGGCCTGTGGTCAGATGGCAGCTAGGAGAGTCAGGGGTCTTGGAAGCTGTGAGTGTCTGGGGACTATGAGTCAGGGGCCATGAGGGTCTTGGGGCTGAGAGGGTCTGGGGGCTGAGAGGGTCTTGGGGGCTATGAGGGTCTGGTGGCTAAGAGGGTCTTGGGGGGTGAGAGTGTCTGGGTGCTGTGAGGGTCTGGGGGCTGTGAGGGCCTGGGGGCTGTGAGGGTCTGGGGACTATGAGGATCTGGGGGCTGAGAGTGGGGGCTGTGAGGGTCTGCGGGCTGTGGGGTTCTGGGGAATTAGTGTGCTTGGGTGCTGTGAGGGTCTGGGGGCTTAGAGGTCCTGGGGGCTATGAGGGTCTGGGGACTGTGAGGTTCTGGGGGCGAAGAGGTCCTGGGGCTGAGAGGGCCTGGGGTCTGTGAGGGTCTGGGGACTGTGAGGTTCTGGGGGCTGAGAGGGTCTGGGGCTGAGGTTCTAGGGGCTATGTGCGTTTGGGGGCTGTGGGGGTCTGGGGCTGTGAGGCCCTGTGGGCTGAGAGGGTCTGGGGGCTGTGAGGGCCTGTGGGCTGTGGGAGTTCAGGGGCTGTGATGGCCTGATGGCTGAGTGGTCCTGGGGGCTGTGAGTGTTTTGGGGATTGTGAGGGTCTGTGGGCTCTGAAGGCTTGTGGGCTAAGAGGCTCTGGGAGCTGTGAAGGCCTGGGGTCTGTGGGGGTCTGGGGGTTCTGAGGTTCTGGGGGCTGAGAGTGCCTGGGGGCTATGAGGATCTGAGGCCTGTGAGGGTCTTTGGGCTGTGAGGGCGTGTTTGCTGTGGGGGTCTTGGAAGCTGTGAGGGTCTGGGGGCTGTGAGTTGGGGGCCATGAGTGTTGTGGGCGCTGAGAGGGTCTGGGCACTGAGTGGGTCTGGGGGCCATGAGGGTCTTGGGGGCTGAGAGGGTCTTGTGGACTATGAGGTTTTTGGGGGCTGTGATTGTCTGGGGACTGAGAGGGTTTGGGGGCTGAGATGATCTTAGGGGCTATGAAGGTCTTGTGGGCTGTTAGGGACTTGGGGCTATGAAGGTCATGGGGGCTGCTAGGGTCGGGGCTGTGAAGGTGTTGGGGTCTATGAGTGTTTGGACTCTGAGAGGGTCTGGGGCCTGTGAGGTTCTTGGTGCCTGTGAGGGTCTTGGGGCTGAGAGGGTTGCGGGCTATGAGGATCTTGTGGGCTGAGAGCGTCTGGGGACTATGAGGGTCTTGGAGGCTCAGAGAGTCTGGGGGCTCTGAGGGTCTGGGTGTTGTGAGGGTCTGGGGCTGTGAGTGTCTGTGGGCTGTGATGTTCTGGGGGCTGAGAGGTTCTCGGGTCTGTGAGGGCCTGGGGGCTGAGAGATTCTGGGGACTGTGAATCTGTAAGTTGTGAATAGGGGGACCTGAGGGTCTGGCGGTGTGAGGGTCTGGGGCCTGTGAGGTTTGGGAGTTGTGATTGTGGGGTTGTGAGGGTCTCAGTGCTATGTGGGTCTGGGGACCTATGAGTTGGAGCTGTGATTTGTGGGAACGGGTTAGGTAGCTGTGAGGTGAGGGCTGTGGATTGGGGGGCTGTGAGTTTGGTGTTGTGGGTTTTGGGGGGCTGTTGGTTTATGGGTCTGTGGGTTTGGGAGGCTGTGAGATTTAGGGGCTGTGGGTTTTGGGCTGTGGGTTTTGGGGTTGTGGATTTGGGGGGTTGTTTGTTGGAGGGTTATGGGTTTGTGTGCTGTGGGTTTTGTGGACTGTGGTGTTTAGGGGCTGTGGGTTTGGGGCTGTTTTGGGGTGTAGGTTTGAGGGACTGTGGGTTTGGGTGGCAGTGGGTTTGTGGATCTGTGGTTTTTAGCGTCTGTGGGCTGGGGCTATGGGTTTGGGGGGCTGTGTGTTTTGGAGGCTGTGGATTTGTGGCCTGTGCTTTTCAGTGGCTGTGGTTTGGGAGGCTTTGGGACACCTGGAGCTGGATTCCTGGGGGCCTGGGACCTGACATCTGGGGGAGGAGGGGGGGCACCTGGGATGGGAGGAAACCTGGGGGCCTGGGGGTAACCTGGGGTCCCTGAGGACATCTGAGGCAGGGATCCCTGGGGGCCTGGGATTGGACATCTGCTGGTGGACAAGGGAGACCTGGAATTGGGGGAAACCTGGGGGTCCAGGGTGGGGACACCTGGGACAGGGATTCCTGAGGACCACTGAGGCTTCCTGGGAGGAGGCTGGGAAGCTGGGCCTGGGGGTCAGGGAAACCTGCAGTAGGGAACACCTGGAGGGACTCCTGAGGGCAGGGACCCCTTGAGGTCTGGAGGCCCAGAATAAACCTTGGGGGTGGACACTTGCGGCCTCACCAGAGCCCATCCTGTGAAGATTTGCGCTGCAGCACCGCCACCTGGTGGCCCCTGCCAGCAGTGCAGCCTCCCTGCAGCTGACACCTCATGGCCGCCTGCCCTCTGGACCTGGCCCCAAGTGACAATGGTGCCCAGAGGCCCAACACCGTGTCCCCGAGGTCTGGAGGACAACAGGACTCCCAGTCTGTACTGAGTCTGCTGAGAGTGAACACGTGCGTCCGGTGCTGGCCTGACCCTGGCTCGTGGGGGTCTCAGTGGCTCTATGGGCAGGAAGCCCAGGACCTGGAGTCAAATACCACCAGGGACTCAGCTGTGCAGGACAGGAAGCAGGAGGAGGGTGTGCTGCAGGGACACCTGGGGGGCTCCAGATGAGGAGGCTGCCTGGGATGCTGCAGGGACACCTGAGGGGCCCCAGAGGAAGAGGGGCCCTGAGGGTATTTAGGAGCCTGGGGTGCTGAGAGGAGGAGGGGGCTATTCATGGGCCCCCTCCAGTGGTTGGGGACCGTGAGATCAGGCTGGTACCCTGGAACTGCCACCTGGTCAGGCTGGGACGCTGGAAATGCCCCCTTTCAGGCTGGGTCCCCTGAAATGCCCCTAGGTCAGGCTGGGACCCTGAAACTGACACCTGGTCAGGCGGGGACCCTGGGATCTGCATCCAATGGGGAGTTTCAGTCCACTGCAGCATACAATGAGTGTTCCTGTCCACCTCACTGTCCAGTGGGGAGGGTTCTGTCCATTGCAGCATCCAGTGGGGAGGCCCCTGTTGTGGAGGAGCTGGGGGCTGCAAGTGGACCCTGGCCTGGGCTGGCCCTCATTGCTGCCACCCACACTCAGTCCTGTGGTCACTGCTGCCCCACAGGCCTCCCCGTTGGCTGTCGGCATGAACATCGACATCTCCAGTATGGACATGGTGTCAGAGGTCAACATGGTGAGTGGGGTCGTGGGGGAGGGCTCTGTGGTCAGATGGCAGCTAGGAGATTCAGGGGTTGTGGGGGTCTTGGAGGTTGTGTTTGGGGGCTGTGAGTTGGGGACCATGAGGGTCTTGGGGGCTGAGAGGGTCTGGAGGCTGAGAGGGTTTTGGGGGCTATGAGGGTCTTGGGGGCTGAGAGGGTCTGGGGACTATGAGGGTCTTGGGGGCTGAGAGGGCCTGGGGCCTATGAGGGTCAGTGGACTGAGAGGGTCTGTGGGCTGAGAGGGTATTGGGGGCTGAGAGGTTCTGGGGGTTGTGAGTGTCTGGAGGCTATGAGGGTCTGGGGACTGTGAGGTTCTGGGGTCTGAGAGTGGGGGCTAGGAGGGTCACGGGGCTGTGAGGGTCTAGGGACTGTGAGTGTCTGGGGAATGAGTGCCTGTGGGCTGAGAGGGCTTGCGGGCTGTGAGCATCTGCTACTGTTAGGGTCTTGGCCTGAGAGGGACCTGGGGCTGAGAGTGCCGAGGGGCTGTGAGGGTCTGGGGGCTGAGAGGGTCTGAGGCCTGAGGGTCTGGGGGCTGTGAGGGTCTGCGGGCTGTGTGGGTCTGGGGACTGAGAGGGTCTGTGGGCTGAAAGGGTCTTGGAGGCTGAGTCCCTGCCCCCTATCCTGAGTCCCTGTCTCTTATCCCCAGTCCCTGTCCCGAACCCCAGTCCCTGTCCCCTATCCTCAGTTCCTACTACCTGTCCCCAGTCCCTTGTCCCCATCACCTAACCCCAGTCCCTGTCCACTTACCCCAGTCCCTGCCCCCTATCCCCTGTCCCTGTGCCCTATCCCTAGTACCTGTCCCCTATCCCCTTGCCCTTGTCCCCAGCCCCTAATACCAGTCCCTGTTCATTTATCCCCAGTACCTATAGCCTATCCACAGCCCTTGTCGCCTATCCCTAGTCCCTGCCCCCTATCCCTAGTCCCAGGTCTCTATCCCAAGTCCCTGTGCCCTATCCCCAGACCATGTCCCCTATTCCCAGTCCCTGCCCTCTATTCCCAGTCCCTGTCCCCATCCTCATTCCTGTTCCTTATCCCCAGTCCCTGTCCCAAACCCCAGTCCCTCTCCCCTTTCCCTAGACTCTGTCCCCTATCCCTAGTACCTTGTCTCCAGCCCCTAAACTAGTCCCTATCCCCTATCCCTAGTCCATGTCCCCTATCTCCAGTCCCTGTCCACTATCCCCAGTCCCCTATTTCCAGTCCCTGTCCCATATCCCTAGTCCATGCCCTCAAACCCCAGTCCCTGTCCTCTATCCCCAGTCCCTGTCCCCATCTACAGTCCCTGTCCCCTATCCCCAGTCTCTGCCCTCTATCCCCAGTACCTGTCCCCTATCTCTAGTCCCTGTTGCCATCCCTAATCTCTGTCCCCTATCCCCAGTCCCTGTTCCCTATCCCCAGTCCCTGTCCCCATCTACAGTCCCTGTCCCCTATCCCCAGTCTCTGCCCTCTAGTACCTGTCCCCTATCCCCAGTCTCTGCCATCCCTAGTACCTGTCCCCTATCCCCTTGCCCTTGTCCCCAGCCCCTAATACCAGTCCCTGTTCATTTATCCCCAGTACCTGTCCCCTATCTCCAGTCCTTGTCGCCATCCCTAGTCTCTGTCCCCTATCCCCAATCTCTGTCCCCTATCCTCAGTCCCAGCCCCCTATCCCCAGTCCCTGTCCCCTATCCTCAGTCCCTGTCGTCATCCCCGTCCCTGTTACCTATGGCCAGTCCCTATCCTCAGTCCCTAGTCCCTGTCCCCTATCCCCAATCTCTATCCCCTATCTCCAGTCCCTGTTCCCTATCCCCAGTTCCTGTCCCCTATGCACAGTCCCTGTCCCCACCCCCAGTCTCTATCCCCTACCCCCAGTCCCTGGTCCCTATCCCCAGTCCCTGCCCCATATCCCCAGTCCCTGTCCCCTATGCCTAGTCCCTCTCCCCATCCCCAATCTCTATCCCCTATACCCAGTCCCTGTTCCCTATCTCCAGTCCCTGTCCTTTATGCCCAGTCCCTGTCCCACCCCCAGTCTCTATCCCCTATCCCCAGTCCCAGTCCCCAGTCCTCTACCCTCAGTCCCCAGTACCCTGTCCCCAGACCCTGTCCCCAGTCTCCAGTACCCTGTACCCAGTCCCAGTTCCTGTCCCCAGGCCCAGTCTCAAGTCCCTGTCCCCAGTCCCTTGTCCTCAGACCCCTGTGCTCAGTCCCATGTCCCTCTCCCAAGTCCCCTGTTCTCAGTCTCTGTCACATGTCCCCAGTCCCCAGTCCCCTGTCCCAAGTCACCAGTCACTGTCCCCATTCCCCTGTCCCCAGTCACCAGTCACTGTCCCCAGTCCCCTGTCCCCAGTCCCCAGTCACTGTCCCCAGACCCCTATCCTCAACCCAGTCCCCTGTGTTGGGAGCTCACTCAGTTCCAGTTTGCTAAGTTCATCTGGCTGTGTGCACAGAGGCCTCAGCCCTCCCTCAGGAGCCTCTCTGTGCCCCACAGCGCCTTAAGCACTCAGACACCAAGCACCCCACCCTGAGGCCCTCCTCTAGGACCCTCCTCTGGGTGCTTAGCCAGGGTGCTCAGCCTGTGTGCTCATCCGAGGTGCTCATCCAGGATGCTCATCTGAGTGCTCCTCTGGGTACTCAGGCATGGTGCTCCTCTAAGGTGCTCAGTTAGGGTGCTCCTTTGGGTACTCAGGCAATGTGCTCCTCTGGGGCGCTCCTCAGGGCACTCCTTAGGGTGCTCCACCTGGGGGCTGCTGGGGTGCTCTGCCCCGCCCTGCTGGTGAGCCTGGACATGCACCGCCCCCCCTTCTGCCAGTGCTGCTGCAGGAGCTCAGCCTCAGGATGGGGGGCTCAGGGTGCAGGGGCTGTGGGCTCTGGCCCTTCGTGGTGCTGCTGCCCTGGGTGTGCATGAAAAGGTGAGGGGCTTATCCCGCAAGCTGGCCGGTGGGCACGGGGCTGCCCTGGGGGAGCTGGACCGCAACAGCTGGTGGGACCCCAAGAATGGCCGCCCCCATAGGGCCTGGACACCTCTGTCTGCACCTGA
This sequence comes from Erinaceus europaeus, assembly GCF_950295315.1. Taxonomy (NCBI): domain Eukaryota; kingdom Metazoa; phylum Chordata; class Mammalia; order Eulipotyphla; family Erinaceidae; genus Erinaceus; species Erinaceus europaeus. Next base: position 68,499,753 of record NC_080170.1, read on the forward strand.
GACCTGGGCAGGGACCCCGGAACTGCCCCCTCTGGCAGAGGACCCCGGAACTGCCCCTTGGTCAGGCTGGGACCCCGAGATCTGCCCCCTGGTCAGGCTGGGACTCCGAGATCTGTGGGGAGACCTTGTCCTATGGTCTGGAGAAGTGCTGTGTCCACCCCAGGGCCCAGTGGGCAGGGTGCTGTATACTCAGCTTCTAATAGAGAGGGCCCTGTCCACTCTGGGGCCCAGTGGGGAGTTTCTATCCACTGCAGCCTCCAGTGGGGAGTTCCTGTCCACCTCAGTGTCCGGTGGGGAGTTTCTGTCCATGGCAGCATCCAGTGGGCGTTCCTGTCCACCTCACTGTCCAATGGGGAGGGTCCTGTCCACTGCAGCATCCATTGGGGAGTTTCTGTCTATGGCAGCATCCAGTGGGAGTTACTGTCCACCTCAGTGTCCATCAGGGAGTTTCTGTCCACTGCAGTGTCCAGTGGGGAGTTCCTGTCCACCTCACTGTCCAGTGGGGAGGGTCCTGTTCACTGGAGCATCCAGTGGGGAGGCCCCTGTTGTGGAGGAGCTGGGGGCTGCAAGTGGACGCTGGCCTGGGCTGGGCCCTCAGGACTACCGCCCACACTCAGGCCTGTGGTCACTATTGCCCCACAGGCCCCCCTGGTGGCTGTCGGCATGGACATCGACATCTCCAGTATCAACATGGTGACAGAGGTCAACATGGTGAGTGGGATCGTGGGGGAGGGGCCTGTGGTCAGATGGCAGCTAGGAGAGTGGGGGTCGTGGGGATCTTGGAAGCTGTGAGGGTCTGGGGGCTGTGAGTTGGGGGGCATGAGGGTCTTGGGGGCTGAGAGGATCCGGGGGCTGAGAGGGTCTGGAGGCTGAGAGGGTATTGGGGGCTATGAGGGTCTTGGGGGTTTAGAGGGTCTGGGGCCTGAGAGGGTCTGGGGGCTATGAGGGTCTGGGGGCTGAGAGGGTCTGGGGGCTGAGAGGGTCTTGTGGGCTATTAGATACTTGGGGCTATGAGGGTCTTGGGGGCTGTTATGGTGGGGGCTGTGAGGGTCTTGGGGGCTATGAGTGTCTGGAGTCTGAGGGTCTGGTGGCTGTGAGGGTCTTGGGGGCTATGAGAGTCGGGTCTGAGAGGGTCTGGGGGCTGAGAGGGTCTGCAGGCTATGAGGATCTTGGGGGCTGAGAGCATCTGGGGGCTATGATGGTCTTGGAGGCTCAGAGGGTCTGGTGGATGTGAGGGTCTGTGGGCTGTGAGGGTCTGGGGCTGTGTGGGTCTGGGGGCTGAGACGTTCTAGGGTCTGTGAGGGCCTGTGGGCTGAGAGGATATGGGGCCTGTGAATCTGCAGGTTGTGAATATGGGGGCTGTGAGGGTCTGTTGGCTGTGTGGGTCTGGGGCCTGTGAGGTTTGGGAGTTGTGATTGTGGGGTTGTGAGGGTCTCAGTGCTGTGTTTGTCTGGGGAACTATGATTTGGGAGCTGTGAGTTGAGGGATCGAGTTTGGTGACTGTGAGGTGAGGGTTGTGGATTGGGGGCCTATGGGTTTGGGGGCTGTGGATGTGGGGGCTGTCGGTTTATGGGCCTGTGTGTTTGAATGGCTGTGTGTTGGGAGGCTGTGTGTTGGGGGTTGCAGGTTTGGGGGTTGTGGGTTGGAGGGCTGTGGGTTTGGGTGTTGTGTGTTGTGGGGCTGTGGGTTTGGGGTTTGGAGTTTGTGGTTTCGGGGGCTGTGGCTTTGGACCTTGGGGGTTGTGGGTTTGGGGGCTGAGTGTTTGCGTGTTGTGGTTTGGGGGGCTGTTGGTTAGGGAGTCTGTGGGTTTGGGGGTTGTGGGTTGGGGCCTGTGGGTTTGAGGGATGTGTTCTTGGGGGGCTGTGGTTTGTTGGTTGTGGGTTGAGGATCTGTGGGTTTGGGGATGTTGTGGGTGTTGTGGGTTGAGGAGCTGTGGGTGTGGGTCTGTATTGGGTCTTGTGAGTTGGGGAGCTGTGAGTATGGGTCTGTATTGGGTGATGATGGTGGGGGTGCTGTTGGTGGGCTGTGGGTTGGGAGCTGTGGTTTTGGGGTTGTGGTTTGGGGGACTGTGGGTTTGGGGTTTTGGGGTTGTGGGGCTGTGTGCTTGGAGGCTATGGGTTTGGGGGGCTGTGTGTTTGGGGAGCTGTGGGTTTTGGGGGCTGTTTTATGGGCTGTGGGTTTGTGGGTTGTGGCGCAGTTGGAGGGGGGCTGTGGGTTGGTTGGTTGTGGTTTGGGGTGCTGTTGGTTTGGAGGTTGTGGGTTTGGGGGCTGTGTATTTGGTGACTGCAAGGTGTTGGCTGTTGGTTTGAGGTGCTCTGAAGCCCTGGTCCTGATAAACCCCCCTCCCCCATCCAGTTTTGAAAGCATTGGGCCCGGATTCTGAAGGATGACCCTCAGGACATTGGGTTTGAAAGATCTTCCTCATGGTGGGCTTGATGTCCTGGCTGTGCAGTGTCCTTGGGGGCTGCATCACAGATGGGTAGCAGTGGGGACATTGTGGCCTGGAGTAATGAGGGCGGGCATCTGGGGAGCTGGGGTCTGGGTTAAGGACCTGTAGTGATGGGGGATCTGGGGGAGTGGGGACCTGGAGGGGTCGAGGTCTTGTTGTGACATGGGAGTGGATCTGTGGGCAGGGGTCTGTATTCCAAGACCTGGAGATGGAGGAGTAGGGTTCTGGGGTGAAGGGAATCTGGGGACCTCAGTGATGGGGTTGGGGATCTGGGGGTTGAAGACTTGGAGTGATGGGGCCAGGGGTCTGGGTGTCAAGGTCCTTGAGTGATGTAGGCGGGAGTCTGGGGGTCGAGGTCCTGGTGTGATGTGGGTGGGGGTCTGGGGGGCTCAGACCTGGTGTGATGTGGGCGGGGGTCTTGGGGGCAGGGGTCTGGGTTCCATGACCTGGATATATGAGGGCCGGAGGTCTGGTGTGAAGATTTGTGGTCTATGACATGTAAATATGGGAGCTGGTATATGAGCGCCAGGGACCTGGGGGTCGAGGACCTGGACTATTGGGGGCCGGGGGTCTGGGGGCTTTGACTGGGCCTGTGGCTGGGTGCTGGGCCCACGTCAGAGGTTTTCTTTATAGCATCGCCACCTGCTGGCTGGTCAGGCACTGCAGCCTCTTGCCCGCCCCTCTGTGGGTGTTAGACACCTGGGTGACCATAGGGGCGACAGTTGAATGACTGGGCGGCTGTGGACTTCTGGGGCCCGGCTGCGGGGAAACCTAGGGCAGGGGACTTTTGGGGGGCTGGGGGCTGGGCCCTCGGGGGCAGAACCAGGACACCTCGGTGACTGTGGCTGGGGACACCTGGGAGACACAGGGCTGGGACACATTGGGTGGGGAGACACCTGGGGGCCTGGGACCTGAAATCTGTGGCTGACAGGGGACACCTGGGGTGGGGGGAAACAGGGGGCCCAGGGCATGGACACCTGGGGTGGGGAGAGACCTGGAGGCCTGGGACCAGACATCTTGGGGCAGACGGGGGGACACCTGGGGTGGGGGGAAACCTGGGGGCCAGGGGATGATACACCTGGGGCGGGGAGAGACCTGGGGGCCTGGGACTCGACATCTGGGGGAAGAAGGGGTGGGGGTACCACCTGGGGTGGGAGGAAACCTGGGGGCACCAGGAAACGGGCCTAGGGGTAACTGGGGGCCCAGGGGACACCTGGTGCGGGGATTCCTGGGGCTTTGGGCCTGGACATCTGGGAGTTGTTGGGGGACACCTGGGGTGGGGAGACCTGGGGCCTGCGGTGGGGACACCTGGGACAGGGATCCCTGAGGGCCTCTGAGGCCTCCTGGGAGGATGCTGGGAAGCTGGGCCTGGGGGTCAGGGAAACCTGCAGTAGGGAACACCTGGAGGGACACCTGAGGGCAGGGACACCTAGGGGTCTGGAGGCCCAGAATAAACCTTGGGGGTGGACACTTGCAGCCCCACCAGAGCCCATCCTGGGAAGGTTTGTGCTGCAGCGCCACCTGGTGGTCTCTGCAGGCAGTGCAGCCGCCCTGCAGCTGCCATCCCTTATGGCCTCCTGCCCTTTGTAACTGGCCCCAAGTGACAGTGGTGCCCAGAGGACCAACACCATGTCCCCGAGTTCGGGAGGACAACAGGACTGCCAGTCTGTACTGAGTTAGCTGAGAGTGAACACGTGCGTCTGGCGCTGGCCTGGCCCTGGCTTGTGGGGGTCTCAGTGGCTCTATGGGCAGGAAGCCCTGGACCTGGAGTCAAATGGCCACCAGGGACTCAGCTGTGCAGGACAGGAAGAAGGAGGAGGGGGTGCTACAAGGACACCTGGGGGGCTCCAGAGGAGGAGGGGGCCTGAGGGTGTTCAGGGGCTGGGGTGCTGTGAGGTGGAGGGAGCCTGAGGGTGTTCATGGGCCTGGGGTGCTGAGAGGAGGAGGAGTCCTGAGGGTGTTCAGGGGCCTGGGGTGCTGAGGGGAGGAGGAAGCCTGAGAGTGATCAGAAGCCTGGGGTGCTGCGAGGAGGAGGGGACCTGAGGGTATTAAGGGTGTTCCCCTATCCTCAGCCCCCTGTCTCCAGTTGCAGTCCCCTGTCCCCAGTCCCTGTCACTAGTCGCCTGTCCTCATTCCTATGTCCCCAGTCCCCTGTCCCAGTCCCTAGTCCCCAGCCCCCTACCTGCAATCCCCAGTCCCCTGTACCCATTCCCAGTCCCTGTCCCCAGTCTCAGCCCCCAGTCCCCTGTCCCCAGTCCCTGTCCCTGCCCCCAGTACCAGTCCCTGTCCCAAGTCCCTTGTCCTCAGCCCCCTGTCTCCAGTTCCAGTCCCCTGTCCCCAGTCCCTATCCCGAGTCCCCTGTCCTCAGCCCCCCATCCCCAGTCCCCTGTCCCTGACCCCAGTCCCTTGTTCTCAGTCACTGTCCCATGTCCTCTGGGGCGTTCCTCAGGGAGTTCCTTAGGGTGCTCTGCCTGGGGGCTGCTGGGGTGCTCTGACCCACCCCACACCTCCCTTGCAAGTCCCTCCCCCCACCCCGGAGCACCTGCGCATGCGCTGCACCCCATCCGCCAGTGTGGCTGCTGGGAGCTCAGCCACAGGATGGGTGGCGCGGGGCTCAGGGGCTGTGGGCTCTGGTCCTTCAGGTGCTGCTGGCCTTGGTGTGCGCACAGAGGTGCTTTTCCCAAAGCTGTGATGGGGGTCGCGGGGCTGCCCTGGTGGGAACTGCACCCCAGCAGCTGGAGGGACCCCGAGAATGGCTGCCCCCATAGGGCCAGGACCCCTCCGTCTGCACCCCAGACTGAGTCGAGGCCCCAGAACTGCCCCCTCCAGTGAGGAGACCTCGGAACAGCCCCTAGGTCAGGCTGGGCTCCGAGATCTGCCCCCTCAGTCAGGCTGGGACCCCGAGATCTGCCCCCTCCAGCGGGCTTGGACCCCGAGATCTGCCGCCTCCGGTCAAGCTGGGACCCCAGGATCTGCTCCCTCTGGTCAGGCTGCGACCCCGAGATCTGCCCCCTCAGTCAGGCTGGGACCCCGAGATCTGCCCCCTCCAGCGGGCTGGGACTCCGGGATCTGCCACCTCGGTCAGGCTGGTACCCCAATATCTGCCCCCACCAGCGGGCTGGGACCCCGAGATCTGACCCCTCTAGTCAGGCTGGGACACCGAGACCTGCCCTCACGGGTCAGGCTGGGTCCCCGAGATCTGACCCCTCCAGCGGGCTGGGAGTCCGAGATCTGCCCCTGGTCAGGCTGGAACACTGGAACTGATCCTGGTCAGGCTGGGACCCCAGAAATGCCCCCTGGTCACGCTGGGACCCTTGAACTGCCCCTCGGTCAGGCTGGGACCCCGAAACTGCCCCCTGGTCAGGCTGGGACCCTGAGATCTGTGATGGTGCAGGTGCTGGGTTCAGGGGGTAGGAGCTGGGGTGCACATGAGGGATGCATGGGGTAGGAGTTGAGGGTGCAGCTGAGGGGGTGCAGGGGGTAGGTGGTGAGGGTGCAGGTGAGGGGTGCAGGGGGTAGGAGGTGAGGGTTCAGTTGAGGGGGTGCAGGGGGTAGGTGGTGAGGGTGCAGGTGAGGGAATGGATGGGGTAGGAGGTGGCAGTACAGGTGAGGGGTTTCAGGGGGTATGAGGTGGAGTGCAGGTGAGGGGTGCAGGGAGTAGGAGGTGGGATGCAGGTGAGGGGTTGCCAGGCGTAGGAGTTGTCGGGGGTAGGAGGTGGGTTGCAGGTAATGGGATGCAGTGGGAGTGTTGAGGGTGCCGGTGAGGGTGAGTGGTGTCCAGCCCTGTGAGTGCCCTGTAGGGTCCGGGCTGTGAATGCCACCTCTAGTCCTGTGCTGCATTGGGTCCCTGGTGGCTGACTGCGCCCTGCTCCCTGAAACACCCAAGTTCCTGGGTGCTGCCTGTCCTGCACATTTCATGCCTGAGGCCCGAGTCTGAGTGTTCCGTGCGCAGTGACCAGTCCAGAACAAGGTGGGAGGACACCTGTTAGTCCCAGCGCTGCCTCAGACAAGTTGGGATATCTGTGTCCTGTGGTCTGGAGAAGTGCTGTGTCCACCCCAGGGCCCAGTGGGCAGGGTGCTATACACTCAGCTTCCAATGGGGAGGGCCCTGTACACTCTGGGGTACAGTGGGGGGCTTCCACTGCAGTGTACAGTGGGGAGTTTCTGTTCACCCCAGCATCTAGTGGGAGTTCCTGTCCACCTCACTGTCCAGTGGGGAGGGTCCTGTCCACTGCAGCGTCCAGTGTGGAGGCCCCTGTTGTGAAGGAGCTGGGGGCTGCAAGTAGACGCTGGCCTGGGCTGGGTCCTCAGTGCTGCAGCCCACACTCAGGCCTGTGGTCACTGCTGCTGCACTGGCCCCCAGGTGGCTGTTGGCATGAACATTTATATCACCAGTATTGACATAGTGTCAGAGGTCAACATGGTGAGTGGGATCGTGTGGGTGGGGCCTGTGGTCAAATGGCAGCTAGGAGAGTCAGGGGTCGTGGGGATCTTGGAAGCTCTGAGGGTCTGGGGGCTGTGAGTTGGGGGCCATGAGTGTCTTGGTGGCTGAGAGGGTCTGGGGGCTGAGAAGGTCTTGGGGGCTATGAGGGTCTTGGGGGCTGAGAGGGTCTGGGGGCTATGAGGGTCTTGGGGGCTGAGAGGGTCTCAGGGCTGTGAGGGTCTGGGGGTTGTGAGGGTCTGGGGGCTGTGGGGGAATGCGGAATGAGAGTGCCGGGGGGCTGTGAGGGTCTGGGGGCTGAGAGGGCCTGAGGGCTCTGAGCTTCACATTGCTGAGAAGGTACTGGGGCTGAGAGAGCCTGGGGGCTCTGAGGTTCTGGGGGCTGTGGGGGTCTGGGGCCACTTATGGTCTGGGGGCTGATAGGGCCTGTGGGCTGTGAGGGTCTGAGTGCTGTGAGGGTCTAAGGGCTGTGAGGGTCTGGGGGATGTGGGGGTCTTGAAAGTTGTGAGGGTCTGGGGGCTGTGAGCTGGGAGCCATGAGTGTCTTGGGGGCTGAGAGGGTCTGGGTGCTGAGACGTTCTGGTGGCCTGTGTGTCTTGAGGGCTGCGAGGGAGTTGTGATTGTGGGGTTGTGAGGGTCTTGGTGCTGTTTGGGTCTGGGGAACTATGAGTTTTGAGCTGTGAGTTGGGGGAACGGGTTTGGTGGCTGTGAGGTGAGGGCTGTGGATTGGGGTGCTGTGGGATTGGTGTTGTGGGTTTGTGGGGCTGTTGGTTTATGGGTCTGTGGGTTTGGGGGGCTGTGGGATTTAAGGGATGTTGGTTTGGGTGCTGTTGGTTTGGGGATGTGGATGGGCGGGCTGTAGATTTCATGGCTGTGGGTTTTGGAGATTGTGGGTTTGGGGCTGTGTATTTATTTGTTGATTGCAAAGTGTTGGCTGTTGGTTTGAGGTGCTCTGAGGCCCTGGTCCTGATGAACTCCCCCCATCCAGTTTTGAAAGCATTGAGCTTGGATTCAGAAGGACCCTCAGGACATTGGGTTTGAAAGGTGTTCCTCATGGTGGGCTTGGTGTCCTGGTTGTGTGTTGTCCTTGGGGGCCGGATCACAGATTGGTAGCAGTGGGGACATGGTGGCCTGGAGTGATGAGGGTGGGCATCTGGGGAGCTGGGGGTCTGGGGTTGAGGACCTGCAGTGATGGAGGATCTGGGGGAGCAGGGACCTGGAGGGGTCGAGGTCCTGTTGTGATGTGGGAGTGGATCTGGGGTCTGGATTCCAAGACCTGGAGATGGAGGAGTGGGGGTCTGGGGTGAAGGGAATCTATGGGCCTCAGTTATGGGGTTGGGGGTCTGGGGGTTGAAGACTGGAGTGATGGGGGCAGGGGTCTGGGGGTCGAGGTCCTGGTGTGATGTGGTTGGGGGTCTGGGGGGCACAGACCTGGTGTGATGTGGGCGGGGGGTCTCAGGGGCAGGGGTCTTGGTTCCATGATCTGGATACATATGGGGTAGGGGTCTGGGGTGAAAGAGATCTGGGGTCTATGACCCAGAGATATGGGGGCTGGGATATGAGGGCCAGGTTCCTGGGGGTCGAAGATCTGGACTGATGGGGGCCAGGGTTCTGGGGGCTTTGACTGGGCCTGTGGCTGGGTGCTGGGCCCACCTCAGAGGTTTGCTTTACAGCATCGCCACCTGCTGGCTGGTCAGGCACTGTAGCCTCTTGCCCTCCCCTATGTGGGGGGCAGACAACTGGGTGACCAGAGGGGCTACAGTGGGTGACTGGGTGGCTGCGGACATCTGGGGCCCGGTGGTGGGGACACCTAGGGCAGGGGACTTTTGGGGTCCTGGTGATGGGGCCCTCTGGGGGCAGAACCTGGACACCTGGGTGACTGGCTGGGGACACCTGTGAACCCTGGGGCAGGGACACATGTGGTGGGGATACACCTGGGAGCCCAGCGGCAGGGACATCTGGGGCTAGAAGACACCTGGGTGCCTGAGACCAGACATCTGGGGCCGGACAGGGGACACCTGGGTTGGGGACACACCTGGGGGCCCGGTGCAGCGTCATCTGGGGCACAGATTCCTGGGGGCCTGGGACAGGTCATCTGAGGGCAGATGGAGGGTACCTAGGGTGGGGGGAAACCTGGGGACCCGGGGCGGGGACACCTGGATCAGAGAAAAACCTGGGGACCCAAGACCGGACTTCTATCACCAGACAGGGGGAGGGGCACCTGGGGTGGGAGGAAACTTGGGGGCGCGGGTGGAAACCTGGGTTGGGGATTCCTGGGGGCCTTGGACTGGACATCTGGTGATGGACAGGACTTCTGGGGTGGGGCGAACCTGGGGGCCCGGGGTGGGGACACCTGGGACAGGGATTCCTGAGGGTCACTGAGGCCTCCTGGGAGGAGGCTGGGAAGCTGGGCCTGGGGGTCAGGGAAACCTGCAGTAGGGAACACCTAGAGGAACACCTGAAGGCAGGGATGCCTAGGGGTCTGGAGGCCCAGAATAAACCTTGGGGGTGGACACTTGCAGCCCCACCAGAGCCCATTCTGGGAAGATTTGCGCTGCCGCTGCTCCACCTTGTGGCCTGTGCAGGTAGTGCAGCCACCCTGCAGCTGGCAGCCCTCATGGCCGCCTGCCCTCTGGACCTGACCCAAGTGACTGTGGTGCCCAGAGGCCCCATACCGTGTTCCCTAGTTCTTAAGGACAACGGGACTGCCAGTCTTCTGAGAGTGAACACGTGAACCGGTGCTGGCCGGGCCCTGGCTCGTGGGGGTCTCAGTGGCTCTATGGGCAGGAAGCCCTGGACCTGGAGTCAAATGGCCACCACAGACTCAACTGTGCAGGACAGGAAGCAGGAGGAGGGTTGCTGCAGGGACACCTGGGGGGGCTCCAGAGATGGAGGGTGCCTGGGTTGCTGCAGGGACATCTGGGGGGCTCCAAAGGAGAAGGGGTCCTGAGGGTGTTCAGGGGCCTGGGGTGCTGAGAGGAGGAGGGGGCCTGAGGGTGTTCAGGGGCCTGAGGTGTTGAGGGGAGGAGGAGGCCTTAGGGTGTCCAGGGGCCTGGGGTACTGTGAGGTGGAGGAAGCTTGGGGGTGTTCAGGGGCTTGGAGTGCTGAGGGGAGGAGGGGGCCTTAGGGTGTTTAGGGGCCTGTGGTGCTGAGGGACACCAGGAGTTGGGAGACACCTGGGGGTCGAGGGGCAGGGACATTTGGGGCAGGAAGATACCTGGGGCCCTGGGACCGGACATCTGGGTCCTGAGGGGGGACACCTGGGTTGGGGACACACCTGGGGGACTGGGGCGGGGTCACCTGGGGTGGAGATTCCTGGGGGCCTGGGACCTGACATCTGGGGTGGACAGGGGACACCTGGGTGGGGGACAAACTGGGGGCCAGGGGCGTGAACACCTGGGGCGGGGAGGGACCTGGGCACCTGGGACCAGACACCTGGGGGAAGGCGGGGGCACCTGAGGTGGGGGGAAACCTAGAGGCCCGGGGCGGGGACAACTGGGGCGGTGAGAGACCTGTAGGCCTGGGAGACCTGTAGACCGGACATCTGTGGGCAGACATGGGGGAGCACCTGGGGTGGGGATAAACCTGGGGTCTGGGTGGGGACACCTAGGACCGGGATTCCTGAGGGCCACTGAGGCCTCCTGGGAGGAGGCTGGGCCTGGGGTCATGGAAACCTGCAGTAGGGAACACCTGGAGGGACACCTGAGGGCAGGGATACCTATGGGTCTGGAGGCCCAGAATAAACCTTGGCGGTGGACACTTGCATCTCCACCAGAGCCCATCCTGGGAAGATTTGTGCTGCAGCAGCGCCACCTAGTGGCTTTGCAGGCAGTGCAGCTGCCCTGCAGCTGGCAGCCCTCTTGGCCGCCTGCCCTCTGGACGTGGCCCCAAGTGACAGTGGTGCTCAGAGGCCCCACACTGTGTCCCCACATCTGGAGTACAACGGGACTCTCAGTGTGTACTATGTATGCTGAGAGTGAACATGTGCATCCAGCGCTGGCCTTGCCCTGGCTTGTGGGGGTCTCAGTGGCTCTATGGGCAGGAAGCCCTGGACCTGCAGTCAGATGGCCACCAGGGACTCAGCTGTGCAGGAGCGGAAGCAGGAAGAGTGGGTGCTGCAGGGACAAATGGGTTGGCTGTAGAGGAGGAGGGCTCCTGGGGTGCTGCAGGGACACCTGGGGAGCCCCAGAGGAGGAGGGGGCCTGAGGGTGTTCAGGGGGCTGGGGTGCTGAGAGGAGGAGGGGGCCTGAGGGTTTTCAGGCTCCTGGGGTGCTGACAAAGGAGGGGGCCTGAGGGTGTTCAGGGGGCCTGGTGTGCTGAGAGGAGGAGGAAGCCTGAGGTTGTTCAGGGGCCTGGGGTGCTGAGGGGAGGAGGGGCCCTGAGGGTGTTCAGAGTGTTCCCCTGTCCTCAGCCCCCTGTCTCCAGTCCCAGTCCCCTGTCCCCAGTCCCTGTCCCAGTCCCCTGTCCTCAGCCCCCTGTCCCCAGTCCCCTGACCCTGTCCCCAGTCCAAGTCCTTGTCCCTGTCCCCAGTCCCCCGTCCCCTGTCTCCAGTCCCTTATCCTCAGCCCCCTGTTTCCAGTCCCAGTCCCCTGTCCTTAGCCCCCTGTCCCCAGTCCCCTGTCCTTGTCCCCAGTCCCTAGTCCCGGTCCCCAGTTCCCTACCTGCAGTCCCCAGTCCCAGGGTGTTCCCCTGTCCTCAGCCCCCTGTCTCCAGTCCCAGTCCCCTGTCCCCCATCCCTTTCCCCAGTCTCAGTCCCCAGTCTCCTGTCCCCAGTCCCAGTCCCTGTCCCCAGTCCAAGTCCCTGTCCCCAGTCCCCTGCCCCTAGTCCCTTATCCTCAGCCCCCTGTCCTCAGCCCCCTGTCCCCAGTCCCCTGTCCCTGTCCCCAGTCCCAGTTCCCAGTCCCTGTCTCCAGTCCCAGTCCCCTACCCTCAGGCCCCAGTCCCTATCCCAGTACCCAGTCCCCTGTCCCCTGTCCCTGTCCCCGGTCCCTGTCCCCAGTCCTGTCCCCAGTCCCCAGTCCTCAGTCCTCAGTACCCTGTCCTGGGAGCTTGCCCAGTTCCAGTTCCATAAGTTTATCTGGCTGAGTGCACAGAGGCCCCGCCCTCCATCAGGAGCCTGCCTGTGCCCCACAGCACCTTAAGCACTCAAACACCAAGCACCCCACCCTGGGGGCCTCCTCTGGGACCTTCCTCTGGGGTGCTCAGCCCGGGGGCTCAGACTGAGTGCTCTGCTTGGGGTGCTCATCCGGGATGCTCATCCGAGTGCTCCTCTGGGTGCTCAGGCAGGGTGCTCCTCTGAGGTGTTCAGGCAGGGTGCTCCTCTGGGTGCTCAGGCATGGTGCTCCTCTGGGTGTTCAAGCAGGGTGCTCCTCTGGGTGCTCAAGCACGGTGCTCCTCTGGGTGCTCAGGCAGGGTGCACCTGGGTGCTGAGGCACAGTGCTCCACTGGTGCTCAGGCACGGTGCTCCTCTGGGTGCTCAGGCACAGTGCTCCTCTGGGGCATTCCTCAGGGCGCTCCTTGGGGTGCTCCACCTGAGATCTGCTGTGGTGCTGTGCACCCCCTCGCCCTTCCCGTGCCCTCCCCCCCGCCATCACTGGCACACCTGTGCATGCACCGCCCCCCATTCCACCAGTGTGGCTGAGGGGAGCTCAGCCACAGGATGGGGGCGAGGGGCTCAGAGGTTGCGGGCTCTGGCCCTTCTGGTGCTGCTGGCTTGGGTGTGTGCTCAGAGGTGCTTATCCCGCAAGCCAGGCCAGGGGCACGGGGCTGCCCTGGGGATAACTGCACCCCAGCAGCCGGAAGGACCCCAAGAATGGCCGCCCCCATAGGGCCAGGACCCCTCTGTCTGCACCCCTGACCGGGTGGGGGCCCTGGAACTGCCCCCTCCGGCAGGGGGACAATGGAACAGCCCCTCGGTCAGGCTGGGACCCTGGAACTACCCCTTGGTCTGGCTGGGATCCCGGAACTGCCCCTTGGTCAGGCTGGGACCCCGGAACTGACCCCTGGTCAGGCCAGGACCTCGAGATCTGCCTCGTCGGTTAGGCTGGGACCCTGAGATCTGCCCCCTAGGCGGGCTGGGACCCTGAATTCTGCCCCCCGTCAGGCTGGGACCCCCATTACGGGGGGGCCCTGGGGCCCCGGAACTGACCCCTTGGGTAGGCGGGACTGAGCAGCACCCACCAGGCACTGAGGTTCCCCTCCCCGCAGTGTCAGCAACCCCAGTAACATGTCCCTGGTGAAGGAGACAGTGGACCAGCTGCTGAAAGGCAGGTCGAACTCCCCACTGGATGGCAGGGGGAGGCAGGGTGGGGCTGTGAGGGTGTGCGGGCTGAGAGTGGGGCCTTGAGGGTCTGGGTTCTGTGAGGCTCTGGGGGCTGTGAGGGTCTGGGGAAATGAGAGTGCCTGGGAGCTGTGAGGGTTTGGGGGTTGAGAAGGCCTGGGGGCTGAGAGGGTCCTGGGGCTGAGAGGGCCTGGGGACCAAGAGGGTCTTAGGGGTTGAGATGGTCTGGGGGCTGAGAGGGTCTTGTGGACTATGAGGGTATTTGGGGCTGAGAGGATCTGGGGTCTATGAGGGTCTTGAGGGCTGAGAGTGTCTTGGGGGCTATGAGGGTCTTGGGCCTGTGGGGGTCTGGGGAATGAGAGTGCCTGGGGCTGTGAGGGTCTGGGTACTGTGAGGGTCTGCGGGCTCTGGGGGTCTGGGTGCTGTGAGGGTCTGGGGGCTGTGAGGGTCTGGGAGCTGTGAGGGTCTGGGCGCTGAGAGTGTCTGGGGCCTGTCTGGGTCTGGGGGCTGAGAGGACCTGTGGGCTGAGAGGGCCTGGGGGCTGTGAGTGTCTGGAGGTTGTGGGTGTTTGGGGGCTCTGAGGGTCTGGGGGCTAAGAGGGCCTTAGAGCTGTGAGGGTCTGGGGGCTATGAGGGTCTTGGGGCCTGACAGGGTCTTGGGGGCTATGAGGGTCTTGGCGGCTGTGATTGTCTTTGGGCTGAGAGGGTCTGGGGGCTGTGAGGGTCTTGGGGATTATGAGGGTCTTGGGGGCTTTGAAGATCCTAGGGGCTATGAGGGTCTTTTGGGCATTTAGGGACTTGGGGCTATGAGGGTCTTGGGGGCTGTTTGGGTGGGGGCTGTGAAGGACTTGGGCACTATGAGTGTCTGTGGTCTTAGAGGGTCTGGTGTCTGTGAGGTCTTCGGGGCTATGAGAGTCTGGGGTCTGAGAGGGTCTGGGGGCTGTGAATCTGCAGGTTATGAGTAGCAGGGTTGTGTGCATCTGGGGGCTGTGAGGGTCTGTGGCCTGTGAGGTTTGGGAATTGTGATTGTGGGGTTGTGAGGGTCTCTGTTCTGTGTGGATCTGGGGAACTTAGAGTTGGGAGCTGTGAATTGGGGGAATGGGTTTGGTGGCTGTGAGGTGAGGGCTGTGGATTTTGTGCTTTGGTTTTGGAGTTGTGGATTTGGGGGCCTTTGCTTTACGGGTCTGTGGGCTTGGGGGGGCTGTGGGATTTAGGGGCTGTGGGTTTGAGGGCTGTTGATTTAGGGGGCTGTGGGTTTGGAGGCTGTGGGTTTTGGGACTGTGGGTTTGGGGGGCTTTGGTTGGGGGGTTATGGGTTTGTGGGCTGTGGGTTTGTGGGCTGTGGGTTTGTGGGGCTGTGGGTTTGTGGGCTGTGGTGTTTATGGGCTGTGGGTTTAGGGGCTGTGCGCGTTTGAGGGTGTAGGTTTGGGGGACTGTGGGTTTCAGTGGCTGTGTGTTTGTGGGTCTGTGGTTTTTAGGGGGTGTGGGCTGTGGGTCTATGGGTTTGGGGGGTTGTGGATTTGTGGCCTGTGGTTTTTAGTGGGTGTGGGTTGGGGGCTGTGGGTTTAGGAGGCTGTGGATTTTGGGGCTGTGGGTTGGGGGTGTGGGTTTAGGGGCCTGTGGGTTTTGGGGCTTTGTGTTTGTGGGCTGTGGGTTTGGGGGCTGTCGTTTGGGGGTTTTGGTTGTTGGGCTGTGGCTTTGGGTTGTATTGTGTGTTGTGGGTTGGGGTGCTGTTGGCCTATGGGTTGGGGGAACTGTGGGCTTGGGGTTTTTGGGTTGGGGGGCTGTGGGCTTGGGGGCTATGGGTTTGGGGGGCTTTGTGTTTGTGGTATATGGGTTTGGGGAGCTGTGGGTTTTGGGGGTTGTTGGTTTGTGGGCTGTGGCTCTGTGGGTTGTGGGCTGGGGCGCTGTTGGTGGGGGGCCATGGGTTGGTGGTTTGTGGTTTGGGGGCCTGTGGGTTTTGGGGGCTGTTGGTTTTGGGGTTGGGGCTTGGGTGGCTGTGGATTTGGGGGCCGTGTATTTGGTGATTGCAAGGTGGTGGTTGTTGGTTTGAGGTGCTCTGAGGCCCTGGTCCTGATGAACCCCCTTCCCCCATCCTGTTTTGAAAGCATTGTGCCCAGATTCAGAATGACCCTCAGGACATTGGGTTTGAAAGGTCTTCCTCATGGTGGGCTTGGTGTCCTGCCTGAGCAGTGTCCTTGGTGGCTGCATCACAGATGGGTAGCAGTGGGGACATGGTGGCCTCCAGTGATGAGGGCGGGCATCTGAGGAGCTGGGGTCTGGGGTCGAGGACCTGCAGTGATAGGGGGTTCTGGGGGAGTGGGGACCTGGAGGGGTCGAGGTCCTGTTTTGATGTGGGAGTGGATCTGTGGGAAGGGTCTGAATTCCAAGACCTGGTGATGGAGGAGTAGGGGTCTGTTGTGAAGGGAATCTGGGGACCTCAGTGATGGGGTTGGGGGTCTGGGGGTTGAAGACGTGGAGTGATGGGGGGCAGGGGTCTGGGGGGTCAAGGTCCTTTAGTGATGTAGGCGGGGGTCTGGGGTCGATGTCCTGGTGTGGTGTGGGTGGGGAACTGTGGGGCGCAGTCCTGGTGTGATGTGGGCGGGGGCTCGGGGGCAGGTGTCTGAGTTCCATGATCTGGATATATGAGGGTTGGGTTTCTGGAGTGAATGAGATCTGGGGTTGATGACCCGGATTTATGGGGGCCAGGATCAGAGGGCCAGGGACCTGGAGGTCGAGGACCTGGACTGATGGGGCTCAGGGTTCTGGGGGCCGGGGTCTGGGGGCCTGGAATGATGTGGGCCGAGGGTCTGTGGGCTGTGACTGGGCCTGTGGCTGGGCGCTGGGCCCACCCCCGAGGTTAGCTTTACAACATCGCCACCTGCTGGCTGGTCGGGCACTGCAGTCTCTTGCCAGCCCCTCTGAGGGGGGAGATACTTGGGTGACTTAAGGAGCAACAGTTGGGTGACCAGGCGGCTGTGGATGTCTGGGGCTTGGGGGCAGGGACACCTAGGGAAGGGGAAGTTTGGGGGCCTCGGGGCGGAGCTTTCTGGGGGCAGAACCAGGACACCTGGGTGACTGTGGCTGGGGACACCTGGGAGCCCCGGGGCGGGGACACACGGGGTGCGGAGACACTTGGGGGCCAAGGGGTGGGGACATCTGGGGCAGGAAGACACCTGGGGACCTAGGACCCAACATCGGGGACTAGAGGGGTGACAGCTGGGTTGGGGACACGCCTGGGGGCCCGGAGCTGGGACACCTGGGGCAAGGATTCCTGGGGGCCTGGGACCTATCATCTGGGGTCAGATGGGGGGACACCTGGAGTAGGGGGAAACCTGGTTGCCCGGGGCATGGACACCTGGGTCAGGGAGAGAACTGGAGGACTGGGACCAGACATCGGGGGCTGACGGGGGAGCACCTGGGGTGGGGAGAAACCTGGGGGCCCTGGGTTGGGATACCTGGGGCAGGGAGATACCTGGGGGCCTGAAACAGGACATCTAGGGGCAGACAGGGGGGCACCTGGGGTGGGGGGAATCCTGGGGCCCCGGGGTGGGGACACCTGGGGCTGGGATAGACCTGGGGGCCTGGGACCAGACATCTGGGCAAAGACAGGGGCCACCTAGGATGGGGGGAAACATTGGAGTCCAGCGGACACCTGGGGCAGGGATTCCTGGGGGCCTGGGACTGGACATCTGGGGATGGACAGAGGACACCTGGGGTGGTGGGAAACCTGGGGGCGCGGGGTGGGGACACCTGGGACAGGGATTCCTGAGGGCTGATGAGGCCTTCTGGGAGGAGGCTGGGAAGCTGGGCCTGGGGGTCAGGGAAAACTGCAGTCGGGAACACCCGGAGGGACACCTGAGGGCAGGGAAGCCTGGTGGCCTCTGCAGTAAGTGCAGCCATCCTGCAGCTGGGGCCCTCATGGCTGCCCGCCCTCTATTCCAGCCCCCAAGTAACAGTGGTGCCCAGAGACCCCACACCGTGTCCCTGAGATATGGAGGACAACAGGACTCCCAGTCTGTACTGGGTCTGCTGAGAGTGAACAGGTGCGTCCGGCGCAAGCCGTGCCCTGGCTGGTGGGGGTCTCAGTGGCTCTATGGGCAGGAAACCCTGGACCTGGAACCAAATGGCCAACAGGGACTCAGCTGTGCAGGACAGGAAACAGGATGAGGGGGTGCTGCAGGGACACATGGGGGGCTCCAGAGAGGAGGTGGCCTGGGGTGCTGCAGCGACACTTGAGTGCTCCAGAGGAGGAGGGGGCCTCAGGGTGTTCAGAATCCTGGGGTGCTGAGGGGAGGAGGTGGCCAGAGAGTGTTCAGGTGCTTTGGTGCTGAGAGGAGGGCACCTGAGGGTGTTCAGGGGCCTGGGGTGCTGAGAGGAGGGGGTCTTAGGGTGTTCAGGGGCCTGGGGTGCTGAGAGGAGGGGGTCTTAGTGTGTTCAGTGACCTGGGTTGCTGAGATGAGGAGACCTGAGGGTGTTCAGGGGCCTTGGGTGCTGAGAGGAGGAGGGGGCCTGAAGGTTTTCAGAGGTTGGGGTCCTGAGGGGAGGAGAAGGCCTGAGGGTGTTCAGAGGCATGGGGTGCTGAGGTGAGGAGGGGGGCTGAGGTTGTTGAGCAGCCAGGGGTGCTGAGAGGAGGGGGCCTGGGGTGTTCAGGTGCCTGGGGGCTGATGGGAGAGGGCCTGAGGGTGTTCAGGGGCCTGGGGTGCTGAGAGGAGGAGGGGGCCTAAGGGTGGTCAGCGGCCTGGGGTGCTGAGAGGAGGAGGAGGCCTGAGGATGTTCAGGAGCCTGCCTTGCTGAAAGAAGGAGGTGGCCTGAGGGTGTTCAGGGGCCTGGGGTGCTGAGGGGAGGAGGGGGCCTGAGTTTGTTCAGGATCCTGGGGTGCTGAGAGGAGGGGCCGTGAGGGTGTTCAAAGGCCTGAGCTATTGAGGGGGGAGGCGGCCTGAGTGTGTTCAGGGGCCTGGGGTTCAGAGAGGAGGTGGCCTAAGGGTGTTAAGGGGCCTGGGATGCTGAGGAGAGGAGGGCACCTGAGGGTGTTCAGGGGCCTTGGGTGCTGAGAGGAGGAGGGGACCTGAGGGTGTTCAGGGGCCTGGGGTACTGAGGGAGGAGGAGGCCTGATGGTGTTCAGGGACCTGGGGTTCTGAGAGGAGGATGGATCCTAATGGTGTTTAGGCTCCTGTGGTGCTGAGAGGAGGAGGATGCCTGAGGGTGTTCTGGGGCCTGGGGTCCTGAGAGTAGGAGGGCCCCTGAGGGTTTTCAGTGGCCTGGGGTACTGAGAGGAGGAGGAGGCCTCAGGGTGATGAGATACCTGGGTTGCTCAGAGGAGGAGGGAGCCTGAGGGTGTTCAGGAGCCTGGGTTGCTGAGGGAAGAGGGGGCCTGAGTTTGTTCAGGATCCTGGGGTGCTGAGAGGAGGGGACCTGAGGGTGTTCAAGGGCCTGGGGTGCTGAGGGGAGGAGGGTGCCTGAGGGTGTTCTTGGGCCTGGGTTGCTGAGAGGAGCTGGGGGCCTGAGGGTGTTCAGGGGCCTGGGGTGCTCATGGGAGGAGGGGTCCTGAGGGTGTTTAGGGGTCTGGCGTGCTGAGAGGAGGAAGGAGCCTGAGGTTGTTCACACACTTGGGGTGCTGGGGGAGGAGGGGATCTAGGGTGTTCTGGGGCCTGGGGTGCTGAGAGGAGGAGGAGGAGGCCTGAAGGTGATCAGAGGCCTGGGGTGCTGTGAAGAGGAGGGGGCCTGAGGGTGTTCAAGGCCCTGTGGTGCTGAGAGGAGGAGACAGCCTGAGGGTGTTCAGGGTCCTGCTGTGCTGAGAGAAGAAGGGGGCCTGAGGGTGTTCAGGGGCCTGGGGAGCTGAGAGGAGGAGGGGCTGATGGTGTTCAGAGGCCTAGGGTGCTGAGAGGAGGGGGCAGACTGAGTGTGTTCAGAGGCCTGGGTTGCTGAGAGGAGGAGGGGCCTGAGGGTATTCAGGTGTCTGGAGTAATGAGGGAAGGAGGGTTCCTGAGGGTGTTCAGGGTCCTGGGGTGCTGAGGGTAGGTGGGTGTCCAGGTGCTTTGGGAGAAACAACAACAACAAAAAGGACAACAAAAGGGAAAATAAATATACAAAAAATTTAAAAAATGGAAACACTGATAAGGCCATAGGATAAGAGGAGTACAGTTCCACACCATTTTTTTTTTAATCTTGCAGGGAGTAACATTCGCTCCCAGGTTCCTTTTTTAGTCATATAGACAGAGAGGAAGGTACACCATATTATTAGAGCTTTCCCAGGTTCTGCGGAATCTCCTACCTAGCGTCAGTGCTCAAAACTGGACTGTGCATGACAACATAAGTACTCTACCAGTGAGTTTTCCTTATAATTTTTAAAGTCCTATTCAAATTTCATTTGCTTTATTGTACTACTTCAAAACTGGGAGGAAAAGAGATAATTTCCTGTCTCTCTTCCTGAACTTTGCCTCTATTAGCAATTTTTTAAAATTTTAATACCTTGTTGTAACTATTACTAAAATATAGGTAAAGACAAATCAATAAATAACAGTGCCTGTTCAGAACCAGGAATATAAAGGGGGGATGTTCAAAAGCTAATTGATTTTTAATGTCCTAAATGCGAACTGAAATCAATACCATTGTAATGTTTACCTTTTAAACAAAATACTATACCACAGAAAACTGCATACATAAATATTATATACCACTAACTACTAAATGTAAGTAAAAACTATACATTCTATTATTCACTTAAAAAGTAACAATTCTTTTTTTTATACTTACAGTCTCAGTCTATGTGAAATAAGCATCTGTAATTTATGCATACAATTTTATTAATAACTCAAAGCACCCATAGAGGGGCCAGGTAGTGTTTATGCATCAGTGTGCGTGAGGTCCTGGTTGCCATCATTCATACCACATGGGAGCACCATAGACAAAACCAAAGGGGAAATTATGGGTCTTGGGTCAGTACTTGGAATTTATCCCTTCCTTTCTCTCTGTTTCTCCCTCTAAGGATTAAAAAAAAAGACTAGACAATTGAAGTCACCCTGTATAGATACTTAGGTTCATTCTTTGCCAAGATATACAAAATAAATAAATAAATAGACCCAAGAACACTTAGGACTTGCAAAGTACTGAAGTAATAAATTTTTCTCACCTCTCAGCTACTGAAAACCATAATTTAAGAGTATGAGAGGAAAGCAGATGAAGCAGTGAAACAATATTTACAATAAATACAATCTTTAACACTAGAGTTAGTAATTAGGTTTTCATGTACTTATTTGTTTCTTCTCACTAGTCGTGGTTTTATTTCCTTTTTTAAAAATCATCATGGTACTGGAAATGGCAAAGTAGATAAAGTGTTGGACTCTCAAGAATGAGGTCCTGAGTCTGATCCCTGGAAATACATGCACCAAAGTGAGTGGTGTCTGGTTTTTCTCTCCTCTTCTCTTCCTCCTATTACTCCTCCTCCTCCTTTTACTCCTCCTCCTCTTCTTTTTCATTCATTTCCTCCTCCTCTTTCTCCTCTTCCTTCTTGTCCTCCTATTTATCCTTCTCCTCCACCTCTTCCTCCTCATCTTCTTCCTCCTCTTTCTCCTTCTCTCTTCCTCCTTCTGCTTATCTACCGCTATCTCATAAATAAATAAAAATCAATAAAAACTAAATGAAATAGTTTTAATTCAGGTTATCTACATAGAAAAATATATGAGAACACATATGTGTATACTTATGTATAAATGCATTTCTGTAATTGACATATATGACATCAAATAACAGTGATATCTAGAAATCCATTGTCCAAACTTAGGCTGTTCTTTTTAAAATGCTTAACACATTTGACTATATTGCAAACACTATTACAAAATGTTTTCATAAAAAATCATCTGCATATGCTGGGAGGCAACACATCCAGTTGAGTATGGATACTACCATGCACCAGGACCTGGATTCAAGCCTCTGGTCACCACCTGCAGGAGGGAAGCTTCAGAAGTAGTGAAGTATCATTACTGGTATCTCTCTTTCCTTGTGTCACCCTATCTTCTCCCTTCTCAGTTTTTCTCTGTCTTATCAAATAAGGGGGGGGCTGCTGGAAGCTGCTGAAAGTGGTGGATTCCTTGTGAAGGCACAGGCCTTCATTGATAACCATGGTGGAAATAAATGAATAAATGAATAAATAAATACAAAACCCCAAGTTAAATAATCTTGACTATTTCTATTTTAAAAAAAATCAAATGTGCTTACGTGTAGGTGGCACTGAGTATGAGTAATGGAAAAAATGTTCTTTAACTAGTAAACTCATTAGAAAATCAAATAATTAAGTAACTAAAAAAGAGACAGTTGGGAGACAGAGAGGGAGAGAGACATAGAGACACTTACAACACTGCTTCACCTCTTGCAAAGCTTTCCCCCTGCAGGTGGGGACTGTAACTCTTACCTGTGACCTTGGACATTGTAACAAGTGCACTCAAACAGGTGCACCACTACCCAGCCCCTAAATCAGAATTTATAAGTGGCAGGATCATTTTATAGTGAATGAAAAAAGTAAGTTGAAGAAAGACAAATTTGTAAAGTTGTGTGACCTTTAAGTTCTTGAACTATATGTAAGCACATACCTGTGAAATTAGAAAAACACCTGAAAACTAGATTTTGGGATAAATGAACATAGTTGACTGAGTCAATAAGCATTTCTTTGCAAAAGTAAATTATGGTTTTGCTCTGCTTCCTATCAACTCTTTTTCAGCCACCAGGTTTCAGATGATACCGTGATGTCAAAGGGACTTCCAGGGCAGAAGACCCCTCCATGTGTCCTGGAGCCCCACCTCTCCAGATCCCTGCCCCACTAGGGAAAGAGACAGGCTGGAAGTATGGATATACCTCTCAATGCCCATATTCGATGGGGAAGCAATTAAAGAAGCCAGACCTTCCACCGTCTGCATCCCATAATGAGAGAAAAAGCCACCTCAGAATAGCAATGAGGAGGAAAAAACTTTAAACAAAAGTGAGAGAAAAAAATGAAATAGATGTCAACATTAATAATTAAAAAGAGGTGTCAGGGGAGTCGGGCTGTAGCACAGCGGGTTAAGCACAGGTGGTGCAAAGTGCAAGGGCCGGCTTAAGGATCCTGGTTCTAGACCCCGGCTCCTCACCTGCAGGGGAGTATCTTCACAGGTGGTGAAGCAGGTCTGCAGGTGTCTATCCTCCTCTCCCCCTCTCTGTCTTCCGCTCCTCTCTCCATTTCTCTCTGTCCGATCCAGCAACAACAACAGCAATAACAACAACAATAAAAACAACAGCAAGGGCAACAAAAGGGAAAAAATAAAATTAAAAAGTTAAAAAATTAAAAAAAAAAGAGGTGTCAGTAGTCAGGTGGCAGGTCACCAAGGGCAACACCAGGGGGCGGCTGAAGTGTGGGCTGCTCTGGACTCTGCACTGCAGCTCCAGCTCCTGGCTCTGCTCTGCTCCTCTACCGCCAGGTGTCCCGCCCCTCAGTCCACGTGCTTGAGGGCCGCCATCTCTCTAGCTTTGGGGCGACTCCGCGGGGAGTCCATGGCTCTGTGGGGAATCTCAGCTGGGGCGGGGCGCTCCGAGGGGCCAGGCCTACCCGCCCTGGGCCATGGGCCTCCCTCAGGCCAGGGCCAGGCCTGGCCGCACCAGCTCAGGGCTCATGGGGCAAGGAGGGGAAGGGGCCGCGCAGGGCGAAGGGCCGGGTCTGGAGGGAGCACAGTGCCTAGGGCAGCATGCGCAGGAACAGGCAGAGCAGGAAGTCCACCACCAGCCACTCTGCCGCACCCACAGCTCACAGGCCTGCAGGCAGCAGGCTGCTGCTGCTGGGGCGCCCGCACCGCCACCCCCCACCACCACCCACAAGAAGCCCCGCCTGAAGTCAAGCACATAGGCCATCCGCTGTTTCAGGTGAACCAGCAGGAAGACGAGGTGCTAGCAACAGAGGGCCCTGGCTGCGAGCCCAGTGCCCCCAGCACCAGATGCCAGAGCAGGAGCAACCGCCTCCAGCCAATCTCTCGATTGCCCGCTGCAGCGCCCTACCAGAGCGGGATGGAGGAAGGCGGGCCAGGGCTGCTCAGGGTGAGGCGCCTGACTCCAGGGCACCCAGAAAAGATGGTTGCTCAGTCCACGCGCCGCTCCCAGCCCCGGCTGGGTCACCAACAGTAAGTTCTTAATAATGTTTTCTATATTCTAATCAAATGCTGCCTATATAATAAATAAATATTTAAAATGTTTAATATTTATAAATATAATCTATATTTAAGTATTTATTATAATTATATTTAAATATTATGAACAGTATATTTATAATTAATATTTATTCATATTAATGTCTAATATTTATAAATATTGTAAATATAATTTCCACATAGTCATGTAATCTTTTCCAAATAGTCTACCTAATAGTAAGTTTTTGAAGATTTTAATATAATTGATAAGATAAAAATTGAGAAGGAAGGGGAAGTGGAAAGGAAGAGATAAATAAATCCTTGAAGCACTGCTTGTCATTGTTCCTCCCCTGTAGATAGGGACTGGGGGGCTTGAACCTAGTTCTTTGTGTATAGTAATAGTAAGTTTGTTCAACCTACAATAGTTAACCAACACTAGTTAATTCACAATAACACTAGTTAATTAACAACACAAGTTAATTAACACTAGTTAACCAACAATACTTAATTCTGATGGTAGCTATTACATATCTATCTATCTATATATATATATACTTATAATATATGTATATTCAGGGAATAGTTTAAGTAAGAATATCAGCTTTGGGTGTTGATGGTAGGACTGTAGTCTTTTCCTTGAGTGTCTCAGGAGGGTGTATTCCCGCTTCTTTGGTTTACCAAACTAGTGTATTAATATTTGTACTACAAAGACTCTTCATTTAAGTATATAGTTTTCGATAAGGCCAGTTAAAGGTATTAAGATAAGACTAGAAAAGAAGTAATAAATTGAAGCTAGTTGGCCAATAATGATGTATGGGTCTTCTACAGGTTGGCTTAATTCAGGTAAGAATTAATAGGTCTGATACTAGTAGTCAGAAAACAAATTAACTTATAGGTCGAAATGCTATACTTATATTTTGAAGTATGTAAGGTAGGTATAATACATAAAAAAGATAAATATGAATAATGCTAAAGCACCCCCTAATTTGTTGGGGATTGATGGAAGCATTGCATATGCAAATAGAAAATATCACTCAGGTTTTATGTGTGGGGGTGTATTTAAGGAATTAGGGGGGGTATAATTGTCCAGATCACCTAAAAGATCTGGGGAAAATAATGCTAATGTTATTAAAATGAATATTAATGAAGCTAATCCTAGAATATCTTTTATAGTATAATAAGGGTGAAATGGAATTTTGTCAGATTCTGAAATAATTCCTGTAGGGTTATTAGAACCAGTTTCATGAAGGAATAATAGGTGGATTAGTATGAGGGCAGTAATAATAAATGGGAGAATAAAGTGAAAAGCAAAAAAATGGGTTACAGTAGCTTTATCTACTGAAAATGCTCCTCAAATTCATTGTACTAGATCTGTTCCAATATAAGGAATAGCAGATAATAAATTTCTAAAGACTGTAGCTCCTCAAAAGGATATTTGTCCTAATGGTAAAACGTAACCCATGAAAGCTGTAGCTATAGTAGTGATTAACAAAATAACTCTGATATTTCATGTTTCTGTAAATATATAGGAAACATAATAAAGACCTCGACCAATATGTAAGAAAAGACAGATAAAAAAATATGGAATCCCCATTAGCATAAATATAGCGGTTTAATCAACCATAATTTACGTCTCAACATATATGGGTGACTGTTGAAAATGCTGTTAGTGTATATGATGTATAGTGTATAGCTAGAAATAAGCGTGTAGTAATTTGAATAATTAGACATAAGCCTAGTAAAGAACTGAAATTCCATCAAGAAGAGATATTTGATGGGGTTGGTAAATAAATGAAATAATTATTATGAATTTTATTAGTGGTTGAGTTTTTATTAGATTTAGCATTATATTCTTTTTAAATCTATTTATATATTCCTTTTGTTGCCCTTGTTGTTTTGTTGTTGTAGTTATTATTGATGTCATTGTTGTTGGATAGGACAGAGAGAAATGGAGAGAGGAGGGGAAGACAGAGAGGGGGAGAGAAAGACAGACACCTGCAGACCTGCTTCACCACCTGTGAAGTGACTCCCCTGCAGGTAGGGAGACGGGGGTTCGAACTGGTATCCTTCCACTGGTCCTTGTGCTTAGTGCCACCTGCGCTTAACCCACTGCGCTACCGCCCAACTCCCAGCATTATATTGTTGTAGTTAATTACAACAATGGTTTTTCATATCATAGGTCACGAGATTACTATAGTGTAAGAATTATGATAATCTATTTAGTATTATTATTTAGTCTAATTTTTGTAATGGGATTCGTAGGATTTTCTTTTTTATTTAAGAAAGGCTAAATTGACAAAACCATAGGGTAGGAGAGGTACAACTCCACACAATTCCCACCACCAAATCTCCATATCCCACCCACTCCCCTGATAGCTTTCCCACTCTCTATCCCTCTGGGAGTATGGACCCAGGGTCATTGTGGGTTGTAGAAGGTGGAAGGTCTGGCTTCTGTAATTGCTTCCCCACTGAACATGGGTGTTGTCTGGTTGGTCCATACTCCCAGTCTGCCTCTCTCTTTCCCTAGTAGGGTGGGTCTTTGGGGAAGCGGAGCTCCAGGACACATTGGTGGGATCTTCAGTCCAGGGAAGCCTGTCCGGCATCCTGATGACATCTGGAACCTGGTGACTGAAAAGAGAGTTACCATACAAATCCAAACAAATTGTTGAGCACTCATGGACCCAAAGCTTGGAATAGTGGAGAGGAAGTGTTAGGGGGATACTCACTGCAAACTCTAGTGTACTTCTGCTTTCAGGGAGTTTATGGATACGTGTGAACATATGCTCTCTCTCACAGAAACTGGTGTATATCTAGGTTTTGGGACTTTGTTAGAAATTGAACCACCTGAGATCGAATTAGAGTATACTATGAAAGGAACGGTCTCACCCGAGTAATGAAGCTGAAGGGTTGTCATTCCACACATGAAGTCTCTGGACACAGTCTGAAGTGAAGCATTTTTAGGTGGCAATCATTGTGTTGTTTAGATTGTGATCGGCACATACAATATTATTTGATACGGATTGGGAGAGGCATATGGGATAGTGGGACCTATCCAAGGGTTCCCGGACTGGGGGAAGTAGAGGCTCTATAGTGGAGATGTGAGGTTCCTGCTGTCTTTGGTTTCAAAAACACAATCGATAGTTAATGTTATCATCACATTATTTGGTAATTGGGTTAACTTTGAAAGTCCTTTTGTTACGGTTTGCTGTAAAGTACGCAGTATCTTGTATACAGCTGTGCTATTGGTTGCTTCTGATCTACTTGGTCTAGGCTTTTGAGAGAGTCTGCATATCACATACACAGCCTATATATTAAAAAGACTCAGTCTGTGTTTTAAAAAACTTCTAGACATACAATTAATTTTCCCCCTCTTATATTAATTAACTAGTGATTTATATGACTACATTTTGCTAGGAGTGTACATAAACACCATTACACCATCAAAAGACTGTGACCCATCCCTCCCACCCACTCCCACCCCCCACTGGCCCAGGAAGCTGCATGTCTACCCCTCACCACAGGGTTTTTACTTTGGTAAAAACACTTTCCCCACAGGGTCATATGTTCTACATATTAAAGGGCAGTCTGTCCTCAGGGAAGGCAAGTTGAATAGAGAGCACTTTGACAATTATAGAAGCCAGAACTCCCACCTTCTGCAACCCAAAAGAATTTTGGCCCATACTCCCAGAGGGTAAGTGATACAGGAAGTAAGCTAGAGGGCTCTGTACCCCCAGTCCACCAAAACCCAAAGCGTATGTCACCAGGAATCTTTTATATATATAACTGAAAGGGAGGAGAATCTGGAAAACACTAGAAAAGGAAAAAAAGGAAAGATACCTGAAAGTAGTAACAGGTGTAGTGGTGATTGAAAGAACAAGAAGGCAAGACCATTGGAAAAATGGGAAGAAAAAAATATAGATGGAATTAAACATAGAAATAGAGGTAGACAGTTATAGAGTCAGGAGGTTCCTGTGACCGTGGGAGAACCACCGTAGTTTCCAGTTGAGGGAATGGGGACACAGAACTCTGGTGGTGGGAACATTGTGGCATTATACCTCTGTTATCTTATTATTTTATTAATCAATATTAAAGGAAGTTCAGGAACAATTAGCTGTCAGCAATAAAGGCCATGCTATATATAGATGAAATAATGATCCTTTAAACATAGAGCAATGCTGCTGACAACACAAGTCCCCAATACACTGATGGAGAAAGACTTTAGGAAAATAAAAAAGAGAGAAAGAGCTAGGAGGTGGCACATCTGGTTAAGCACATGTATTACAGTGTGCAAAGACCCATGTTAAAGCCCCTGGTTCCCATCTGCAGGAGGCTGGGAGGCTATAATCTCTCTCTCTCTCCCACTCCTTCACCTTCCCCCTCCCCCCTCACTTTCTCTCCCCCCTCTCTCTTTCTCTCCCTCTCTGCCATGAATGGTGGAAAATCCTACATATATGGGTCCCTGGTTCCACAAGAGGATCCATATCAGTTATCATATGGTGGCAGGTGCTCTGAAGAGAGAGAGATTATATTTAAAGAAGGTGATAGATGGAATGCTTTTTTCTCACTGTCATTTGGGATTCAGACCTTGACCTTGACTATTAGTATTTTTATTTTAAGATTGAATGAAACAGAGTCAGACAGAGGAAAAGACACAAAGGCAATGAAGTTTCTTCCATACTCAGACCTGTGTCATGCATGTTGAAGAAAGAATACATTCCCAGGTAAAGTACCTTGCCACCCAAGGATTGTTTTTTTTAATGTCTTAATATTATCTATCGCTCTATCTATCTATCTTATCTATCTCTCTATCATGTGTAGATATAAATATAAAGAGAGAGATAGAGCATAGTTCATTCTACACAGTGTTTGTAATGGAACCCAGAACCTCAGGCCAGCAAGTCCTATCGCTGCCTACTGAGCCACCCCCCCCAGGCTGGACGTGGCCTCTCTTTACAGGGGATGCAGCTAGACCAGAAGGCAGAAAACCAAAGTCCCAGAGAAATGGGGGTGGAAGTCACAGCCATTTCTGGGAAAACCAGGGCAGGTCAGAGGGAAAATTAGGACGAAAGGCCACTAGAGACATTAGCTTCAGAAGTCAGCGATCCAGGTGTTGAGTGAGGGGAGCAGGGCGGTAGCACAGGAGGTTAAGTGCACATGGTGTGAAGCAAAAGGACCAGCATAAGGATCTACTGCTGGACTTTCTAATGCAATATATTTAAATAAAACACATAAGTACAATATAGACCTAACTGGAGTCATATTACAAAATCAATAGGAGTACCAGTGTAATAGCTCACTTGGATAGTGTGCTGCTCTGCTATGTGTATGACTCAGAATCAAGGCCAATCCCACCACACTGAAAGAAAGTTCAGTGTTATGATTCTCCCCACTTTCTTTCTTTTTTTTATTTAAGAAAGTATTAATTCACAAAACCATAGGGTAAGGGGTACAATTCCCATCACCGATTCTCCATATCCCACCCCCTCCCCTGATAGCTTTCCCATTCTCTATCCCTCTGGGAGCATGGACCCAGGGTCATTGTGGGTTGCAGAAGGTAGAAGGTCTGGCTTCTGTAATTGCTTCTAAAAATACAATAGAAAATGTTACATAATAAGCATTTTTTCTGAATATAATAGGTGGGTTTCAAAAGACTACTAGAGGTATAAAAGAAGTCAGTAAATAGAGGGGAAATGGAAATTCCTAACCTGGACAGTCTAAGAGTAAATCATCTAATATAGAAAAACAAACATCAATCCATTTAGATTTTTGTGAAATATCCAGATAGGCTATCATTTCAGCTCTAAATAATTTCATTCACAAACAGGAAAAAATGAATGAACTTAAGACTTTCCTGTATTTATCTTAATTTGTGAATGAAAAGGGGTTCATTTTCAGTCTTAACATATCAATATTTCATCACAATTTAGCAGCTAAAGAGATATGATGGTGAAAGTAATCAATCTTCTCCAGGGGGTTGTTGTATTCTTCCTTTCTCCACTCTAATTGAGCCTTCAAGGATGGTCAGGAGACCTGCAGCCTCAGAAATCTGGGAGGTTGTTTGAAATGCTAGTCTAAACTGGATTGTTGAATAAAATCACACCTTATTTTTTGTTTTTGGTGTCCAGGGTTATTGCTGGGGTTGAGTGCCTGCACCATGAATCCACTGCTCCTGGAGGTAATTTCCCCTTTTTGTTGCCCTTGTTGTGGTAGCCTTGTTGTGGTTATTATTGTTGTTATTGATGTCATTCATTGCTGGATAGGACAGAGAGAAATGGAGAGAGGAGGAGAAGACAGAGAGGGTGAGAGAAAGATTGACACCTGCAGACCTGCTTCACTACCTGTGAAGCGACTATCCTGCATGTGGAGAGCTGGGGGCTGGAAAAAGGATCTTTAAGCTGGTCCTTGCGCTTTGGTTCCACTTGCGCTTAACTCTCTGCGCTAACGCCTGACCCCCAAAATTAAACCTTGTAGCATAATCCCAGTGGGCTGATTCACAGATTAAATACACAGAAACACATTTTGTCCCAAAAAGTACTGTTTTACCTTTTTGTTATGACATAATGCTTCATCTAGTCTTCTTGGTGGGCAATCAGGTGATACTACCTCTGACTATTTTGAATATGGTGCTGTGAACAAAAGGAGCATAAACACCTGCCAATTTGTGTTTCCATCAGACAAATAGCATTTCTAGGGTGTTACTGCATGGTCCTGTGGTATTGCAATTTTAAAAACAAATGTCTTTACTATTTTTTTATAGAGGCTGTACCAGTTTACATTAGCGCCTACAGTATATCAGTTTCTTCTTTTTAATTTTTTAAATATATTTATTTATGGGTTAGGGAGATCAGAAGCTGAGATAAACGGGAGATAGAGAGGGAAAGAAACATAAAGACACCTACAGTACTAATTCACCACTTGTAATGCTTCCTTTGTGCAGGCTGGGTCTGGGGGCTTGAATTGGATTCTTGTACATTATAACACGTGCACCATGACCCAGCCCCCAGTGTGACAGTTTCATTAAAAGGTACTATTTAGCAAGCAAGGTGTCAAACAATCTGATTTTAATGGGAAGAGAATGCAGTGAAATGAAGAGTTTCTGTGGCATGAGAGGTAGCATAATGGTAGAGCTTTGAACTAGTAAGCATGGGGTCCTGACTTCCATTCCTGGCACAGCATATGTCAGAGCCTCTCTCTCTCTCTCTCTCTCTTTCCTCCTCTTCTCTCTCTCTTTGGCTCTTCCTTATGATATAAATAAAATATTTTAAAAAATCAAAAGTGCATGGACCAGTTTTTGAAAATCTTCTTTAAATTTTGGCAGTTCATTTTCTGGCAGGTATTAAAACTATAACTTTTTCTTACTCATTTAATTGTTCATCTTTAAAGCATCAGACATTAATTTAAACTATGACTAAATTAGCATTTACAATAAATGTGAAGCTTACAGCACATACCTGTGTTTATTTATTAGTTTATTTTTAACCACAAGGTTATCACTTGGGCCTGGTACCTACAAGACTCCATCTCTCCCAATAGCCACATTTATTTATTTATTTGTTTGTTGATTTCTTATGTTCTGTGCCAAATGTTAAGTGCTGATAATGTTGCTTTTGTTTTCATTGGATAGATTCCCAAAGTGGTATTGCTAGATATAATTGTATTTCTTATTATACTGATATTAGGTAATTAATTTCCTAATAAGTTATGATAATTTGTTTCTCCACCAACAATGTATCAAAGTAGTTGTTTCTCTGCCTCCCTTGAAATGTCAGATGATTTCCTTTGATGTTTCGGTTTAATATTGCTTTCTTATTTTTAGTCCTTTTGTTGCTAATAGTATCATCCTGTTTAAGTGATCCCACACAGTTAATGTGCTGCTACAAAAGGCAGAAAATAATTTGTCTAGGTCCCTTTGACATTGTCATACAGAGTATATCCACTTTTAGCTTCTAGGGATGTTTGATAATGTGAGTATAGGAGGATTATCAGTGGCATGTTTACCTGACTAGCTTCCTTTCTCATAGCTCCCAGCTTTTGGTAGCACCAGGAAATTTGGGCTTCATTGCCATGCACAGGAAAAACCTAACCCCTTCTCTGATAGAAAACAGAAAATCTTTAGCCCAGCCTAGAGCTATCCTTAGAATGCAAAGAATATAGCTACTGTCCAATGAGTAAGATAACTTACTTTATTTTGGAGAATCTTAAACTTAGATGTACTTCTGAATATGTTTTTTTTATTATCAAAATAGAAAGAGTGTTGGTTAGGAGAAATAAGTGTTGGAGTTTAAGTTATCTCTCTCTATTTTTTCCCCAAAGTAACCATCTGGCATTAGATGAAGGTGAGGAAGATAGTAATGATCATCAAGATTTGTTAAATCCAGGGGTCAGATCCCAGTGTATCTGATTGAGTTCACACATTCCAATGAACAAGGACCTGGGTTCAACCCCCTAGTCCCCAACTACAAGGTAGAAGCTTCATGAGCAGTGAAACAGTGCTGCAGGGTCTCTCTGTATCTTTCCCTGTCTCCCCTTTCTCTATCAGCTTCTCTGTCTCTATCCAAAATAAATATGTGTAAGAAATATTATTTTAAAAATACTAGTTAATTCCTCTGCAACTTATGTTATGATGTAACATTATCTTAATAGAATAGTTTTTTAATAAATGGAATGGGGTTCATGGTTTAGTGGTAGACTGTATATGAAATAACCTAGAGGGCGAGTGAAACTACGTTATTTTAAAAAGATTTATTTATTTGTTTACTTTTAATGAGAGGCAAAGAGACCAGTGCTCTCTGATCAAGAGATGGTATAAGAAAAACAGCCTTTAAACAGGCTACTAGTATAACCTGAGAATATGGCAGGTTCATGTTTCAAAAATCATGTTAACATCTTAGAAAATAAGTAGATTTTTTTTTACTTTCTTAAAGTTTATTTATAAAATAGAAGTATTCATAAGACCATAGGTTAAGAGGGGTACAATTCCACACAGTGCCCACCCCCAGTACTTCATAGCCCATCCTCAACCTTGAACGCTTCACTGTAAGTAGAGTTTTAGTAGTAAGGTATGAGGAGGTATGAATTGAGAAGATGCTGCAGATGCAGGATAAGGAGTAGGGAGATAGGAATTGGGGAGCTATTGCAGGTGGTAGACTGTTTTTCTCTAGGATCCTTCATAAATTTATAGATAAGAGTCAGAAGGATTTGAGATGAATGTGACAAACCATTAGAGAGCACTGCTCAGGGATACAGGCAGTGGCACATCTGGTTAAGCACACACATTACAATAGCAAGTATCTGGGTTCAAGCCCTTTGTCCCAACCTATAGGGGGAAAGCTTCCCAAACGGTTAGGCAGGGCTGCAGATGTCTCTCTGTCTCCCTTTCTGTCTACCCTTTATCTCAATTTCTCTCTGCCTCTATCCAGTAATAAATAAAAATATTTTAAAAATTAAATATATATATATATATATATGATATATATATATATATCTCGAGAGAGAGAGCACTGTTTAGCTCTCAGTGTTGGAATGCTGCTGGTTTGCAGCCATGCTACTCATGATGCAAAACTGGGCTCTTATTCCAGGTGTCAAGAATTTCCTTGCTTCTGTACCGTGACACACTCCACTGGCCAGCTACCCATCAACACTTAAGGGCCTCCACAGACTGTGAAGAGGAATTCAGTGCTTGCTGCCCCTTCTAGCTGCTGCTCTGTGTTGTTCCTGGATAGCTCCTGTATTACTGTCCTCTGTGTGTACAGCTTGCTTCCAGGGTGAGTCACTTCTGATTATCAGAAATAAGCTAGTGTCACTTGCTAAGTGGGGGCAATGGCTTGGGTTAGCTTGCCAGACCAGAATTTCAAAGTGTTCACAAATGAAGAGTGTGTTCCTTTGCCTGTTAATGATCCTGTGATCCACAATCCAGTGTCACTGTTACTTCCTGGGCTGCTGTGTCCTCTCTGAGTGGGCTGGGGCCATGGTTGCTCCTTCTTCTGGGGAGGATAAAAACATGTAGAGCTGACTCTCCCAGAACAGTTTCTAATGAGAACTGTGATGAGCTGCATTTGCAGGTGGCCTTTCTTTTTATTATTATTATGGGGGTTAGTGATTTACAGTACTGTTGTTGACACATAGGTTCAGTATCTCCTCTTCCCAAGATAGATGTATGCAACATATTCTCACTCCCATCTCCCCCAACTTAAGTCCTTTTTCACTAATATACATCAGAACCTGAACCCCACCCCAGCACCTTTTCTGACTTCCTTCCTCACAGTCCTTTTTTTGGTGCAGTACACCAAACCCAGTCTGAGCCTTACTTTGTGTTCCCTTTCTGTCCTTTTCTCAAGTTCTGCCTGTAAGTGAGATCATCCAGTACTTATTGTTCTCTTTTTTTGACTTATGGCTTTTAACTTGATTCCATCACACTCCATTCAAGATGACGTGAAGGAGATGATATTATCATTCTTAAAAACTGAATAGTGTTCCATTGTGTATATATACACTACAACTTTCTTATTCATTCGTCTGTTGATACCTGGATTGCTTCCATGTCTTGGCTATTCCAAACTGTGCTGCTATAAACATTGGTGTTAATGGATCTCTTTGTATGGGTATGTTTGTTTCCTTAGCCTATATCCCCAGGAGAAGTAATGCTGGGTCATAGGGAAGTTCCATGTCTACTGTTCTGAATATTCTCCAAACTGCTCTTCATAGGGTTGGACCATATTGCATTACCACCAGCAGGGTAGAAGTGTTGCTTTACCACCACAACCTCTATAATCTTTTTTACTATCCTTTTTAAATTATGACATTCTCACAGTGTAAAGTAGTGTTACATTGTTATCTTTATTTCATTTCTTTGATAATCAGTGAATTTGAGCATTTTTTTATGTCTGTTAGCCTTTTAGATCTTTTCTTTGGTGAAAATTATGTTCATATCTTCTCCCAATTTGGGGGTGTTTTTTCTTTTGTTGTTGTTGTTGTTCATTTGTTTGTTGTCACTAATTTTGCTGAATGTATATACTACCCTTTGTCTGATGTATGACATGTCTATTTATTTATTCATGAGAAAGATATGCAGAGAGAGAAAGAACCAGACATCACTCTGGTACATGTGCTGCCAGGGATTGAACCTGGAACCTTATGGTTGAGAATCCAGTGCCCCATTCACTGTGCCGCCAACCAGACCACCCAACATTTTAAAAAAATTATAATATATAACAAAAATCAAATTATGGATCCATGAAAGAGTGCAGTTTTTTTATGGAAGAAGCTTAGGCAGTCCCTTTATCTGGTGGTGGAAGTAGTGGATATGGGAGAATAAAGTTCTAAAGTTAGCAGAAAAAATCTATAGTCCGTAGCTGTGGAGGAAGAAAGGACTTGTCAGGAATGCTACAGGTTGTTGTTAAAATTCGGAGGCTCTAGCCAGCTGGGCTAGCTTCATGGGCGGGTAACAGAGACGCGGAGACAACGGCTGGGCAGGGAAGCTATATTTCTTTGTTCAGGAACAAAGATTTATAAACTAAACCAAACTAATCACCAAACAGAACTCTGCTGTCTCTTTGCTGTGGCGCAAGCACTCTCTCTTACTCTCGAACTCAGGAACCCTCTCTAACTCTCGAACTCTGGAACTCTCCCGGGGTTCCTTCGGGGCGGGGCCAAGCAGGCCTGCGAAACTAACTGGACTGATCCAATTCTCTTGGCGGGGAAGGGCTAGAACAAACCAATGTAAAGCATACGACAATTCCCCCTTTTCTTTTAACTAAATGACTATAGTATCAAGGGTGTGGGGTGAACAGAAACATATATCATACAGGCATTTTTTAAAAAAGAAACTGGCACAAACATGGAGAAAAATGTAAGCAAGTAACAAGAACCTGCGTGTTGCCAAGGGAAGGCCTGAGGGGGCCATATCTGCCTCTGTGGGCTAAACTTTATCAGCTTAAAAAAAACATTTCTTGCCTCTGGGGGACTACTTGCCTCGACGGGCATTTGCATGGGGGCAGGGAACGGCCTAGAGTCCCAAAGGCAGCTGGCTGCAATTTACTTACTATGAAACAAAACTTGTTATTAGCATATTTCTAATAGAGAAGGAATTTGAGACTTTTACATAGCAACAACGTCTTTTTAACCTTTTGTTACACCCATTCAAGATGGAGTCAGGAAAGGAAACCTCAGGCATGAGAATAATTAGCATAGCCATTGTGCTATCTACCATTTCTAATAGAGAAGGTAATGGAGAATTTTACATATCAACAAGTCTATTTAACCTTTTGTTTAGACCAACTTAGTTAAAATATATTGCTTGTTAACTAATTTTTACCTTAGACTTTAAATGTAAGTTAATTTTATCTTTATGACAATTACGTTGAAAAGCTTTTTCATTTAACTTTGCCTAGTAAGAATTTAGCCTTAAAGTTACAATTTAAACTTAAAGTTATTGTTTACCAAACTTTAAACATACACATAAACATGGTCATTAATACACAAGGAGAGAAACCTTTGTTACGAAGACATGTCATTTCAAACATGAATTTAAATCTGTACTGTCTTAGTTGTTGGGAGGGGGGTTCACCATCCGGAGGTGGCTTCTCGCGCAGCTTCACTTCTAGGAATTGCAGGTTGCAATCTCTGTACAAATCTCTGCGTACTCCAGCTTGTCTGCTTTCAGACCGGACTGGCTGCTGGAGATCTCGTGTGCCCAGTTTCGGCAGGGAGCCCGGGGGTCCGGGAGGTCCGGGATCGTTCCAGAATTCATAGCTGGGCAGGGAAGCTGTATTTCTTTATTCAGGAACAACAATTCATAAACTAAACCAAACTAATCACCAAACAGAACTCTGCTGTCTCTTTGCGGCAGTGCAAGCACTCTCTCTTACTCTCGAACTTAGGAACCCTCTCTAACTCTCGAACTCTGGATCTCTACCGGGGTTCCTTCGGGGCGGGGCCAAGCAGGCCCATGAAACTAACTGGACTGATCCAGTTAGTTTCTAGAACTAACTGGAGGGCTAGAACAAACCAATGTAAAGCATATGACAACAGGTTACTTTGAAACAGTTGTCCCAGCTCACTAGAGGAACTGTAAAATTTTATCACAGTCACCTATAGTCTGAAAAGTCACTGCAGCATAATCACTGAGCACTTCTTATTCAAGACAGTCACAGTTTGTAACAAGTGCAGCCAGTGATTAAAGCAATATGGTGACAATAGAATCACGCACATGCCTGAGATTTTTTTAATATTTATTTTTTTTTACTGTTTTACTTGTTGTTGCATAGGACAGAGAGAAATGGAGAGTGGGGGAAAGATAGACACCTGCAGACCTGCTTCACCTCTTGTGAAGCAACAACCCTGCAGGTGGGGAGCTCAAATCTTGAACTGGGATCCTTATGCTGGTTGTTGGACTTTGAGCCATCTACACTTAACCTGCTGCACTACCACCTGACTCACCCCCCCCGAGATATTTTATTGTAACTTCATCTTTTTTATTTTCATTATATAAGGTATATTGCCCTATACATTTTTGGCCATGGTACCAGGAATAAAAAATAAAAAAAAACTAAGGAATTTTCAACCAATACATATCACTCAGCTAGTGATTCCCTGACTATGGCCCCTCCCTGGGGTGGAAGGCATACTGATGAGGGTGAGGGCTGGAGGAGAGTCTGAACCTGGGTGGGGTATTCTGGGGACCCTGATACACAGACAAGGGGCTACCAGGGTAGGAGCCCCTCTGCTTATCAGGAGCCTGCATGGAGCAAGGTAGGGCCTGAGGACTCTTATAGCTGGGGCTGTCTCCTGCTTTATTCTTTCTCCTTTGAGTTCTGTAGGGAGTAGGATAGGAGTTCTACCTTACTGCAGATGACCTGGAGAGTCTGGTCCTTGCAGGGATAGCATGAGTACTGGAGTCCAAATCTGGGTCCTTAGTACTAGCCTTGAATTCTAACAATTTTTGCTTCCGATTTGAAACTCCTTGGTTCTCAGGCTGGTCTGGGGCCTGATCTTTCAAATATCTAACTCCTACCCTGCCACTGCCGCAGCTTTGTCTTTGATTATTTATTTATTCATTTATTTAATCAGAGCACTGCTCAGCTATGGTTTGTGTGATTTTGGAGCCACAGACATTAAAGTCTTTTTGCATAATTATTATGCTATCTCCCCTGCCCAATGCTTTATTGTATAAAAAAGGGGGGTATGACAGTAGTGCAGTGGGTTAAGCACAGATGGCACAAAGTGCAAGGACCAGCGTAAGGATCATGGTTTGAGCCCCTGGCTCCCCACCATCAGGGGAGTTGCTTCACAGGCAGTGAAACTGGTCTGCAGGTATCTATCTTTCTCTCTCCATCTCTCATCCACTCCTCCATTTCTCTCTGTCCTAGACAACAATGATGACATTAATTATAATAACTACAACAATGAAACAAGGACAACAAAATGTAATAAATATTTAAAAAACAGTCAGTAATGGGGTCCTG
This sequence comes from Erinaceus europaeus, assembly GCF_950295315.1. NCBI lineage: Eukaryota > Metazoa > Chordata > Mammalia > Eulipotyphla > Erinaceidae > Erinaceus > Erinaceus europaeus. The sequence continues at coordinate 68,537,530 of NC_080170.1, forward strand.
TCCACTCACCTGAGTCAGACATGGGGTACTGCCCACTCACCTAAATCTGTCTCAGGATCCTATCCACTCACCTAGGTCAGTCACAAGGTACAGTCCACTCACCTAAATCTGTCAAGGGGTCTTGTTCACTCACCTAAGTCAATCACAGGTTCCTGTCCACTCACCTGAGTCAGTCAGGGAGTCCAGTCCAGTCACCTAAGACATTCAGTGGGTCCTGTCCACTCACCATATCCCCAGTCCCTGTCCCCTATCCCTAGTCCCTTGTCCCAGCCCCTAACCCTAGTCCCTGTCCCCTTTCCCCAGTCCCTGTCTCCTATCCCCAGTCCCTGTCCTCTATCCCCAGTCCCTGTATCTCTGTCCCCATCTCCATTCCCTGACCCCTATCCCCAGTCCCTGCCCTCTGTTCCTAGTCCCTATCCCCTATCCCCAGTCCTTGTCCCCATTCCTAGTCCCTGTCCCCTCGCCCCAGTCCCTGTCCTCAGTCCCTAGTCCCTGTTCCCTATCCCCAGTCCCTGTTCCCTATCCTGAGTCCATATCCCCTATCCCCAGTCCCTGTTCACTATCCCCAGTCCCTGTCTGTTGTATGCTTTACATTGGGTTGTTCTAGTTCTCCCTCCCCAAGAGAATTGGATCAGTCCGGTTAGTTTCGTGGGCTCGCTTGGCCCCACCCCTGGGAACCCCGAGAGAGGGTTCCTGAGTTCCAGAGAGTTAGAGAGAGTGCTTGCACTGCCACAAAGAGACAACAGAGTTCTGTTTGGTGATTAGTTTGTCTTAGTTTATGAATTGTTGTTCCTGAATAAAGAAATACAGCTTCCCTGCCCAGCTGTATGTCTCTGGTCGTCTCTGTTACCCGCCTGTGAAGCTAGCCCGGCCAGCTAGAGCCTCCAAATTTTAACAACAAATGGCGCCCACGTGGACCTGACCTGCGCATCTCTCAGATAAGTAAAGACAATTTGGCTACCTATGTACTATGGCCTTCTCTTCTGCTTGTGAAGAGATCTCCAAAGGCCTCTGCTCTTTCTTCACGAGACTGTTTTGCTGTTTCTGGAACATTTATCTCTGGACCACTCTGTGGTTTCCACTCGCTTGGGCGAACTCAGAACAGCCAGCGGGAATAGTCAGTGGGCGGGAGGCGAGGTGGAGCTGCTGTTTCCACCTGGTTAAACAGCCAGCCAGCTGGCTGCGCCCAGACAACCCCACGCACCGTGCCCGCATCCCCGCAGCCCCGCAGCCTGCAGGGGGCTGACGCCAGCACGCAGGAGCCTGATGCCAACACGCTGGAGCCCAATGCCAGAACACAGGAGCCCGATGCCACCACGCAGGAGCCCGATGCCACCACGCAGGAGCCCGATGCCACCACGCAGGAGCCCAATGCCAGCACGCAGGCCAGCCCACAGGAGCTGGCTCTCCACCGCGTGGTGCAGGGCACTGGACATGTGATCCCTCCATGCTGCTCGGCCACTGCGAGCAGGGCAGCATACGTGGCAGGGCCATGGGGCAGGGCCGCGGTGGCCTATCATGGCCGCCACACCTGGGCACCTAGGCTCACGCCTTCTACAAAGCTGCCCCGACCGCCATCGTGCTATGAATTCTGGAACGATCCCAGACCTTCCGGACCCCCAGGTTCCCTGCCGAAACTGGGCACACGAGATCTCCAGCTGCCGGTCCGGTCTAAAGGCAGACAAGCTAGAGTATGCAGAGATTCGTGCAGAGATCACAACCTGCAATTCCTAGAAGTGAAGCTGCCCAAGAGACCACCACTGGACAATGCACCCCCCTAACAACTAAGACAGTACAGATTTAAATTCGTGTTTAAAATGACATGTCTTCGTAACAAAGGTTTCTCTCCTTGTGTATTAATGACCATGTTTATGTGTATGTTTAAAGTTTGGTAAACAGTAACTTTAAGGCTAAATTCTTACTAGTCAAAGTTAAATGAAAAAGCTTTTCAACATAATTCTCATAAAGATAAAATTAACTTACATTTAAAGTCTGAGGTAAAAATTAGTTAACAATCAATATATTTTAACTATGTAAGTCTAGACAAAAGGTTAAATAGACTTGTTGATATGTAAAACTCTCCATTACCTTCTCTATTAGAAATGGTAGATCGCACAATGGCTATGCTAATTATTCTCATGCCTGAGGTTTCCTTTCCTACACACAACTAGGTTGTGACTCCATCTTGAATGGGTGTAACAAAAGGTTAAAAGACATTGTTGATATGTAAAAGTCTCAAATTCCTTCTCTATTAGAAATATGCTAATAACAAGTTTTGTTTCATAGTAATTAAATTGCAGCCAGCTGCCTTTGGGAGTCTAGGCCGTTCCCCGACCCCATGCAAATGCCCGTCGAGGCAAGTACGTCCCCCAGAGGCAAGAAATGTTTTTTTTAAGCTGATAAAGTTTAGCCCACAGAGGCAAAAATGGCCCCCTCAGACCTTCCCTTGACAGCACACTGGTTCTTGTTACTTGCTTACATGTTCCTCCATGTTTGTGCCAGTTTCTTTTTTAAAAAATGCCTGTACGATATATGTTTCTGTTCACCTCACACCCTTGATACTGTAGTCATTTAGTTAAAAAGAAAAGGGGGGATTGTTGTATGCTTTACATTGGGTTGTTCTAGTTCTCCCACCCCCAAAAGAATTGGATCAGTCCAGTTAATTTTGTGAACCTGCTTGGCCTCGCCCCTGGGAACCCCGAGAGAGGGTTCCTGAGTTCTGTTTGGTGATTAGTTTGTCTTAGTTTATGAATCGTTGTTCCTGAATAAAGAAATACAGCTTCCCTGCCCAGCCGTATGTGTCTGGTCGTCTCTGTTACCCGCCCGTGAAGCTAGCCCGGCCAGCTGGAGCCGCTGAATTTTAACAACACGTGTCCCCTATCCCCAGTCCCTGTTCTCTATCCCCATTCCCTGTCCCCATACCCAGTCCCAGTCCCCTATCCCCAGTCCCTGTCCTCAGTCCCTAGTCCCTGTTCCCTGTCTCCATTTCCTGTCCACTATCCCCAGCCCCTGCCCCCTGCCCTTCCCTGTCCGTGTTCCCAGTTCTTGTCCCTTGTCCCCAGTCCCAAGTTGCTGTCCCCAGTCCCTGTCCTCTGTCCCCTGTTCTCAGTCCCTGTCCCATGTTCCAGTCCCCAGTCCCATTCCCCAGTCCCCTACCCAAAGTCCGCAGTCCCCTGTCCCAAGTCCCTGTCCCCAACCCGAATCCCAGTCCCTGTCCCCAGGCCCAGTCCCCAGTCCCTCTCCCCATTCCCTGTCCCCAGTCCCTTGTCCTCAGCCTCCTGTCTCCAGTCCCTGTCCCCAGTCCCTGTCCCCAGTCCCCTGTCCCTGTCCCCAGTCCCCTGTTCTCAGTCCCTGTAACCTGTCCCCAGTCCCAGTCCCCAGTCTCTGTCCCCAGTCCCCTTTCCCAGTCCCAGTCCCTGTTCACAGTCCTAGTCCCCAGTCCCTGTCCCTGTCTCCAGACCCCTGTTCTGAGTCCCTGTCCCCTGTCCCAGTCCCCAGTCCCAGTCCCCTGTTCCCAGTCCCTGTCCCCAGGCCCACTCCCCAGTCCCTGTCCCCAGTCCCTTGTCCTTAGCCTCCTGTCTCCAGTACCAATCCCCAGTCCCCTGTTCTCAGTCCCTGTCACCTGTCCCCAATCCCAGTTCCCAGTCTCTATCCCCAGTCCCCAGTCCCCTCTCCCCAGTCCCAGTCCCTGTCCCCAGTCCTAGTCCCCAGTCCCCTGTCACCAGTCCCTGTCCCCAGTCCTAGTCCCCAGTCCCCTGTCACCAGTCCCTGTCCCCAGTCCCCTGTGCTTAGCCCCCTGTCCCCATTCCCCTATCCTGGGAGCTCGCACAGTTCCAGTTCACTAAGTTAATATGGCTGAGTGCACAGAGGCCCCAGCCTGAAATCTACACCAATCCAGAAATCTACACACCCATCCAGAAATTTAAAAGGAGAAGGGAGGTGCAGAAGCTTCAGGAGGCCTCTGCCCTGCTGATGGGTCAGTCTCAAGGAAGCCTGGTCCTCAGTATTAAGACCAGAAAGGAGGGATCCCCTGAATGTGTTGGAGGGAGGAAGTTTACATGTCTGGGAAACCCACTTTTCCAACAAGTCTAAGCTGTTACTTAAAACCTCATTGTATGGGTGCTGGGAGAAAAATCTGATGTGAACGGCTTCATTTTTTGTATCTCTGGGTCTTTAATTTAATTTTAATTCATTCATACATTAATCCACTCATTCATTTATATTTCCACAGGAATGCTCAGCTCTGGCTTCTAGTGGTGCCTGCGATCAAACTTGGGACCTTGGAGCCCCTGGCAGGAGAGGCATTTTGCAGAACCACTAAGCTGTCTTTTCAGCTTTCCCAGGCTTTCTGAAAGTAACAAGTTCTCTCCACAGGGTGCGTGTTTATTTGCTGCCATATTGGAGGTGTTGAAAAGGGTAAGGAGTCTGGGGGAGGTAAGAAGGGATGCATTAAGAGTTGGGAGGTGATCATGATGCCGACCTGAATTCCCTGGGCAGATGGCCCTACCAATGTGTCCTATAGACCTCGCCATAGCCCCGCCCCACTATGGAAAGAGAGAGACAGGCTGGGAGTATGGATCACCCTGTCAACACCCATGTTCAGTAGTGAAGCAATTACAGAAGCCAGACCTTCCACCTTCTGCATCCCATAATGCCCCTGGGTCCATACTCCAGAGGGATAAAGAATAGGAAAGCTATCAGGGGAAGGGGTGAGAGATGGATAGATGGATACCTGGTAAGGGGAATTGTGTGTAATTGTACCCTTCTCATCCAATGGTTTTTGTTAGTGTTTCTTTTTTATAAATAACAATTTCAAAAAGAGTTGGGAAATGGATTGCTCTGGGAAAAAGTAAGTGGATGAGTGAGTGAATGAATGAATGAGACCCACCCTAAAAGCTACACTCTTCCAGAGATTACTTTTAAAAAAAAATTTATTATCTTTGTATATTTATTGGACAGAGACAGCCAGAAATTGAAAGGAAGAAGGGAGAGAGAGAGAGAGAGAGAGAGAGAGAGAGAGACCTGCAGACCTGCTTCACCTCTCACAAGGCTATCCCACTGTAGGTGGGGACCAGGGGCTTGAACCTGGGTCCTTGTGCACTGTAATATGTGCACTCAACCTAATGCACCACCACCTGGCACCAATGTTTGCTTTCTTTTGCATGTCTCTCTTCTTTTCTTTCTGGGAAGGGTGGGGGTAGAGGTGGGGGTGTTGAGTCATCTTTGGAGCTTCCCTGTTCAGGTCTGACTTTTCAAAGAGAGAAAGAGACTACGTCTGGAAGCCTGAGATATTTTTCATGCATACTCATGAGACAGCTATTTCCAGGAAGGTTCTATGCTGTTTACCCTAGGTGGAGTTGCTTCACCTCTTGGGGGGTGGGTAGATTATTTTTGGATTGGTTGCTGAATGGTTCATAGCCCCAATTTGTCACCTTTTTTTTTTGAGAGCCAGTGGGGGACAGGTAGAGGAGGGAGAGACATCTATAGCACTGATCCACTACTTATGTAGCTCCTGACTCTGCAGGTGAGGACTGAGGGCTTGAACCCAGGTCTTTGTGCATGGAAATGTATGCAGTCTGCCAGGTGCCTTACTGCCTGGCCCCTTTACTCCCCTTTTCCCTTTAGGGTTTACCAATGGAGACTCTGAGTGCAGGGGTGGGAGGGTCAGAAAGTAGCTGGGAGCTGCTATCTAGGGATCTCAACCCAGCCTCACTCAGCTCCTGTCTTTAGCCAGATCTGATAGAGATTCACCAACCCTGTTTAGTGCTTCCTCTCAAGTGCCAACTGGCCTCTGAGTGTGGGCTCCATCCCCTTCCGGTGGGCTAGTCACAGGGACAGGTGACCCCCCCATGGCCACCTACCACTGGACATGTAATCACAGGTAAGCAACTTGACTCCCCCTCTTAGAGGCTCCCTCTCCCCAAAGTGAGGCAAGTTATCTCTGTTGGCTAGATGTGTTTTGTATGTGTGACCCAGGTTTGAGCCCTGCCCTACCACATTGCTTTAGTATTGTAGTCTCTATCCCTCGCTGACCCCCTGAAAAACAAACAAATAAACACAGAAAAACAAATGTTGATAGTCCAAGCATTTGGAACCTGGTATCCTATTCTCTCCAAACCTGGGTGCCACCACATCCCTTTGCAATGAGAGAGGTCACTCTTACCTGGGTGGCCCATGGCAGGGGTGGGGGTAAGTTCAGTCTGGAAGGGAAAGAGTTCCATGATATGCCAGGAGGCCTTGGCATGGGCAAAATATCTGTGTGTGTGCTTGTGTGTCAGTATATGTGTGGATGTTGTATGAATATAGTAGGTGTGTATGTTCTTAAATAAGCATGTGGGTATGTATTTTCATGTGTGTGTATTTATGTGTACATAGTATAGGAGTATATATGTTTGAGTGTATTTGTGTCTGCATGTGTGTTTGTGTGTACTTAAATATGTTTTGTTTACACATATATATGTATATGTATATGAATATGCATATATATGTATATGTCTACATGTGTTTGTGTGTTAGTTCTTGTGTGTTGGTGTGTGCACATGTGTGTATATCTGTGCCTATATATATATATGTCTTGTCTATATGTGTGTGAAAGTGTAAATGTGTGTCTATATATGTGTGTTTATGTGAGAGAGAGAGAGAGAGAGATTGACAGAGTGCCATGGAGCCAGAGTTGACTTTCATGCCATCTGGTGTGACCTATTTTTGTCTCTTCTCTTCTGGCTGCCTGAGGCTGAACTGAGGGGACTGAGCCCTTACAGAGTTCACAGCAGAGGTGATGCTCCCCCTGCTGTTGCCCAGGCAGCCTTCACTCCTTGCCATGTGCTACCATGCCTCTGCCCTCACTACACAGAGTATTCCAGGGCTGCTTTTGAAAACCTGCCTTCTCCATAGCCTGCCTCCCGTTACCTCTTGCTCTTTCTCTTTCTTTCATCTTTTTTAACTGGAGCCCTGCTCAGCTGTGGCTTTTGGTGGTGCTGGGGCTTGGTCCTGGTGCCTCAAAGCTTCAGGCAGGAAAGATTTTTTTGTATCTCCAAGGCAGGCTCCCCTGCAGAAGTCACTGGGCTGCAGTGGGAGTTGGGGGTACTTTCAGTTGACAACATGTGTGGGTGTCTCATGGATTCCACTAGATGATCTAGTTTTTCAGGGACTTTCAAGGACAGGAACACATGTTGAGGGTCTTTGGGCAAATACCCTGGGTCTGTGTGTGTTGGTTTCCCTTGTGAAATTAGGGAGAGCCATGCTGTTTTTGTTTGTTTGCTGTTGCTTTTATAAAAACAGAGAATTTGGGGGGAAAGGATATATATATATATATATATATATATATATATATATATATATATAGAGAGAGAGAGAGAGAGAGAGAGAGAGAGAGAGAGAGATACTTCTAGTACTGCTTATTGCTCTCAAAGTTTTCCCCTTGTAGTTTGGGACCAGGACCATAAACCCAGGTCATTGTACGTGGTGACTTGTGTGACACCACTGCCCAAATGCTGCTTTTGCAGGCTTGTGACGTAGAAGGCAAGTGGTGAGAAGGAGGCAGTGAATCCTCCCTCCACTGTTCTCTCAGCCTCTGGGTCATGGTCTTTCACAGCCAGGAGTCCTCTTTAGTGAGGAAGCTTCTAGAAAGAGCCTATTCATGGCTCTTGGAAGCAAATGGGATAGAGCAAGCACCCTGGAAGTATGTCTCCTGACTGGAGGTCCTCCTCTACTGAGGTCCACCATCACTGCACATGCTTCCCACTGCTCTGTGCATAGCACCCCATTCCCCATCCCTGGTCCCCACACAGCTTTCACTTCTGGCTGCAAGAGATGCTGGTGACATAGGACCTGTCAGACTCTCAAAAGGCTCAAGGCACTTTTCAGTTGTAAACTCTCTCTTTTAAAATGAAAGACATAGTTATTTATCATGAGACAGGAAGAGAAATACCAGAGCACTGCTCAGCACTGGCATAAGGTAGTACTAGGGATTGAACTAGTGATCTCTGGGGCCTCAGACCTGTGAGCTGGTGCTCTAACAGTCTGAGATGGCTCAGTGGCCCTCAGTTTTAAATTATCCTGTTAGGGTTTGACAGCACTGGTCATCTATATAGTGTGCGGCTTTGGCACATGCTCAACTCAGATTTGCGCCAAGCCCAACCATAATGGAGGAAGCTTTGGTGCTATGCTCATTTCCTTCCTTCCTTTCTTTTTCTTTCTCTCTTTCTTTCTTTCTTTCTTTCTTTCTTTCTTTCTTTCTTTCTTTCTTTCTTTCTTTCTTTCTCCCTTCCTTCCTTTCTTTCTTTCTTTCTTTCTTTCTTTCTTTCCTCCTTTCCTCCCTCCTCCTTTCTCTCTCTGCCTCTCTGTTTCACTCTTTATCAGAAAGAGGAAGTAGGGCAGTGCAGGTGGTGGCCCACTTGGTAGAGTCCACACATCACCAAGCACAGGCACCTTGGTTGCAATCTCTGGTCTTCACCCACAGGAGGGGAAACTTCATGAGCAAAGTCAGTGCTGCAGAAGTCTCTTCTCTCTCCCCTCTCTTCCTCCCTCTTCATCTCTGTTTCTAGCCAAAGAAAAGAAAAGGAGGGGGAATGGTTGCTGGGAATACTGCTGCTGAACCTCAGTAATACCCCTGCTAGTCAGAAAAGTATCGTAAACTAAAAAAGACACAAAAGCCCGGCTCTTTGGAGAATGCCTGGCCATGGAATCAATGGCATGATCTGCTGTTCTACTTGAATGTCCCTGACCTTAGAGGACCTGTGGAGGATAGCCAGGTACTAGCCCCCCAAAGTTTTCTCCTTATTCTCCCTCTGCTTCCCTCATAGGGTCCTCTGCTTTGGTGCAACACACCACGTCCAGTTTATGTTTCACTTTGCGCCAAGTCCTACTAGTAAGTAAGATCATTTGATATTAGTCCTTCTCTTTTGGCTTATCTCACTCAAGGTGATGTCCTCATGTTTCATCCAGGGGGATGCAAAGGAGATAAATTCATTATTTTTAATAGCTGATTAGAATTACACTGTGTATACCAAACTTTTTTAGTCACTCATCTGATGTTGGGCATATGGGTTTCTTGCACGTCCTGATACTTAACAAATTGTGCTGCTTGAACATAAGTATTTAGATAGGTAAATCTGTTTCCATTGGGCAAATCCTCAGGAGAGGAATTGGTACATTTCTAGTGTGCTGATAAGTCTTCAGATTGCTTTCTACAGTGTTTGGATCATGTTCCTTTTTCTCCACATCCTTTCCAACATTTGTGATTTCTGTCCTTTCTGATGAATGACATTCTCACGTGTGTATGTAAAGTGGTAACTCATTGTTGTCTTTACTCATTGTTGTTTTATTTATATGATGAGTAGTGACTTTGGGCATGTAGGCATATATCTGTTGGCCCTCTGGATCTCTTCCTCGGTGAAATTTCTTCTCATGTCCTGGCCCCATTCTCTAAGTGGGTTATTCATTTATTTATTTTGTGCATTGTGTAAAGATCTTCTCCCATGCCATTGGATACCATTCTGTTTGGGCAGTGGTACCCTTTGCTTTACAGAGCTCTTCAGTTTGATGTAGTTCCATTAGCTTATTTTTTCTTTTGTTTTCTTTGCTGTTGGATTTGAATCCTTGGAAGCTTTTATGATGCATAAGTTGTGAAGTGTCCTGCTAATGTTTTCTCCCATGTATTTCTAGCCCAATATCCATGTCCTTGATCCAGTTGCAATTGACTTTGGAGCATGGTACAACTTCTTGTGCTTGCATGTTTCAATTCAACTTTCCCAGTGCTATTTGTTGAAGAGATTCTCCTTTTGCCATTTAGTGGTTTGAGTCTACTTGGGAAACACTTGTTGGCTAGAGATGTGGAGCCTTATTTCTGGGTCTGGGTCTTCAATTTTATTCCACTGGTCTGTGTGTCTGATTTGTTTCCAGCACCAGAGGGTTTTGGTTACAATAGTTCAGTGGTATAGCTTGAGGTCAGGTAGTGTAAAGCTTCTAGTCTTATTCTTTTATCTTAAGGCTGCTTGGGAAATCTTGGAGACTTTTTGGTTCCAAATAAATTTTTGTAAAATTTGTTCTATTCTTTTAAAGAAGTTTGTTGGTACCATGACGGTACATGGCTTTGGGAAGGATAATAATTTTGATGATGTTAATCTTGTCAGTCCATGAGCAAGGGATGTTTTTCCATTTCTTTGAAGCATGATTTATAGTTTTCAGTGTATAACTCCTTCACTCCTTTGCTAACTTTATTCCCAAATATTTGAATGTTTTTGCTGCTATGGTGACGTAGATTGATTTCTGTATCTTTCCTTCTTCTGCTTTTGTGTTTTCATAGAGGAATGACATTGATTTTTGTAGCCTGCCAGTTTATTATATATTTTCAATAAATCTGGGAGTTTTCTTTTTAATATTTTAAGTTTTTATTTATTTTATTTATAAAAAGGAAACACTGACAAAACCATAGGATAAGAGGGGTACAACTCCACACAATTCTGACCACCAGAACCCCATATCCCAACTTCTCCCTTTATAGCTTTCCTATTCTTTAACCCTCCGTGAGTATGGACCTAAGGTCATTGTGGGATGTAGAAGCTTGAAGGTCTGGCTCCTGTAATTTCTTCCCACTGAACATGGGTGTTGACAGGTCAATCCATACTCGCAGCCTGCCTCTTTGTTTCCCTAGTGGGTTGGGGTTCTGGGGAATTGGAGCACTAGGACACATTGGTGGGGTTGTCTGTCCAGGAATGTCTGGTTGGTATCCAGCTAGCACCTGGATCCTGGTGTCTGAAAAGAGAGTTAATATATAAAGCCAAACAAATTGTTGAATCATCATGAACTTAAAGTCTGGAAGAGTGCACATGAAGAGATGGGGGAGGGAGTCTCCATTTTTTAGATAGCTAGTAGGCAATTTTGGTTGTATTCTATAGAGTCTGTGGCTATACTAGTTTTTTTTTTCTTTCCCTCCCTGTCTGCCTGAAATCTGATATGCAGGTGTATCCAAGTTATTGTCTAGGGAGATGATGACTTGACTGCAAAAAGGATCAGAAAGCTGGATCAGGGAAGAGAGTAGCTCTCAAATATTGGAAAGGGGCATAAATATTGTTGACTATAAACCCCATTTATTTGATGTGATCTGGGGCCCATATTCAGCTTAGGAGCCTATGTGACCTCTGCATCCCTGTAGATCTGAGCTTACATTCTGTGGTCATCAATAGAAACAAGCTAAGCTGCTCCAATATCAATGCATCTTCCTCAGGTGTAGCATAGAGTATGTTTTCCATCCTCCCTTCAGAGGATGAAGCATTCTCTACCATTGTTGATTCAAGTTGAGGGCAAGGTCCTATGGAGTCCCACAAAGGGGTCTATTTTGTTGTTTTTGATAGAGATAACCGGTAAATAGAGAGAGGAGTTTATATGAGGTCTATCCCTATAATGTCTGTTTGGGAATCTCAGGACTCCACAATTAGGGCCCCAGCCAATGGAATGGCCTGATAGTGACTAAGGAGTCATCGTTAACGTATGCCAGTCTCTTGCCCTTATTCAGCTTTTGCAGTACTTGCCTTGATAAGGTGAGCGTTGGAGTGAGTAAGTGAGAGAACTGTAATAGGAGGTAGGTGTGGAGGGTATCTAAGTCTAAGTAGACACTATTTCTTTAGGAACTTTATACTGACTCATGACAGACCATTGTGCATTTTTGCTTTCAGGTATATATTTTGTCCTAATTCATGGATACATGTGAACATATGCTCTGTCTCACCGGACCTGGTCTATTTTTAGGTTTTGAGACTTTGAAAGGAAGTGAACCACCTGGAATGGAATTAGAGAATTCTATGAAAGGAAAGGTCTCACCAGAGTAATGAGGCTGCAGGGTTGGCATTCCATGCCTGATGTCTCTGGATACAGTCTGAAGTGAAGCATGCTAAGGTGGTACTTGTTGCATTGATTAGGTTAGGATCCACAGATTTAATATCATTTGGTCTGAGTTGATAGAAGCATGCAGGAAAGTGAACTCCACCCTAGAGGTTCCAGGACTGGGGAAATATATGCTCTGTAGAGGAAATGGGAGGTTCCTGCTGTCTTATGGTTTTAGAAGACAATAGATAGTTATTGCTATAATCACATTGCTTAGCAATTGAGTTAACTTTGAAAAGTCCCTTTGTTAGTATATAATGTATCATACACAACATAGCATAATTTATGTCTTTTGACATTATTTGTGTATAACCATGCTACTGGTTGCTTCTGTTCTCCCTGGTCTAAGCTTTTAAGAGAGTCAACATATCAAAGACACAGCCTATGTATTAAAAATACTCAGTATGCACTTTAAAAAGTTTGAGGCATTCAATCAGGTTTCCCCCCCCATATTACTTAAATAGTGATTTATATGACTACAAATTAATGGGAGTGTACATAAACGCCATTCCCACTACCAAAAGACTGTGTCCCCGTGAAGCCAAACATCCACCCTCACCCTCAACCCAGGGTTTTTGTTTTGCTGCCCTATTCCAGATTTAGTCAAATACTGCTTTGAGTTCTCCTTTCTGTTATTATTTTTCTTTTAAAAATGTTTTTATTTCTAAAAAGGAAACATTGACAAAACCATAGGATAAGAGGGGTGCAGCTTTGAACAATTCCCACCACCCGAACTGTGTATCCTATCCCCTCCTCTGGTAGTTTTCCTATTCTTTAACCCTCTGGGAGTATGGACCCAAGATCATCGTGGGATGCAGAAGCATGAAGGTCTGGCTTCTGTAATTGCTTCCCCATTGAACATGGGCATTGACAGTTGGATCCATACTCCCAGCCTGTCTCATTCATTCCCTAGTGGGGAATATCTCCGGGCAACTGGAGCTCCAGTACACATTGGTGGGGTTGTCTTTTCAGGGAAGTCTGGTTGACATGCTAACATCTGGAACATGGTGGCTGAATAGAGAGTTAACATACAAAGCCAAACAAATTGTTGTCCAATCATGGACCTAAGGGCTAGAATAATGCAGATGAAGAGTTGTAGGGAGTCCTCCATTTTTACATAGCTAGTAGACATATTTTAGTTAAATTCTAAAGGGCCTGTGGTTATGCTAGTTTTTTTGTTTGTTGGTTGATTGTTTTTTTTTCCTATTTCTTTTTGCCCCTGAGCCTGAAATCTGATACACCAGTGGATCCAAGTTCTTGTCTGGAGAGATGATGTCATGGCTGGGAAAAGGACCAGAAAGCTGGATCAGGGTAGAGAGTAGCTCCCTAATATGAAAAGGGGGTATAAATATTATTGACTGTAAACCCCATCAATTTGATGTGATCTGGGGCCCATAATTAGCTTAGGAGCCTATGTGACCTCTGTATCCCTGTAGATCTGAGCTCACATTCTGTAGTCATGAGTAGGAACATGCCAAGCTGCTCCAATTTCAGGACCCATCTTCCTCAGGTGTAGCATAGAGTATGTTGTCCATGCTCAAGGGAGGATGAAACATTCTCTACCATTGTTGATTCAAGTTGAGGGCAAGGTCCTATGGGGCCCACAAAAGGGGTCAGTTTTGTTGTTTCTAGTAGAAATTATCAGTAACAATGGAGAGAGGGATTTATTTGACGTCTAGGCCCATCAAGTCTGTTTGGGAATGTAGGACCCCAGCTGATGGAATGGACTGATAGTGTCTAAAGAGTCAGCGTTAAAGTATGCCAGTCTCTCCCCCTTTATTCACCTTTTGCAGTCCTTGCTTTGATAAGTTGAGCTTTGGAGTCAGTGAGAGAACTGTAATAGGATGTAGGTGAGGAGGGTATCTAAGTCTAAGTAGATACTATTTCATTATGAAATTGATACTGACTCACTTCAAACTGTTGCGTACTTTTGCTTTCAGGTATATATTTTGCCCTAATATATGGATACATGTGAACATTTTCTCTATCTCACAGGACCTGGTCTATATCTAGGTTTTGGGACTTGGATAGAAATTGAACCACCTGGAATGGAATTAGAGAATACTATGAAAGGAAAGGTCTCACCTGAGTAATGAGGCTGAAGGGTTGGCATTGCATGCCTGATGTCTCTGGACACAGTCTGAAGTGAAGCATGCTGAGGTGGTACTAGTTGCGTTGATTAGGTTGGGATAGGTGAATGAATTATCATTTGCTATGACTTGAGAGAAACATGCAGGAAAGTGAGCCCCGCCCCAGAGGTTCCAGGACTGCGGGAAATATATGCTCTATAGAGGAAATGCGAGGTTCCTGCTGTCTTAGGGTTTAAGAAGACAATAGAGAGTCATTGCAAAATCACAGTGTTTGGAAATTGTGTTAATTTTGAAAAAACACTTTAAGATATAATGTATGATACACAACATTACCATAATTTATGTCCTTTAACATTCTTTATTTTTTAATTTTTTATTATCTTTATTTATTGGATAGAGACAGTCAGAAATCGAGAGGGATGGGGAGATAGAGAGGCAGAGAGAGAGACACCTGCAGCCCTGCTTCACCACTTGCAAAGCTCACCTTTTGCAGGTGGGAACTAGGGGCTTGATCCTGGGTTCTTGTGTACTGCAACATGTGCGCTCGACCAGGTAAGCCACTACCTGGCCCCATGACATTATTTCTATATAGCTATGCCACTGATTGCTTCTGTTCTCCCTGGTCTAAGCTTTTAAAAGAGTTAAGATATCAAAGACTCAGCCTATGTATTAAAAAGACTCAGTCTGTGCTTTAAAAAGTTTGAGACATTCAGTTTTTCCTTTCTCATATTACTTAAATAGTGATTTATATGACTACAAATTAATAGGTGTGTATATAAACAGCATTCCCATCACCAAAAGACTGTGTTCCAACCCATCATCCCTCAACCTCCTCTATCCTGTAAAGCCAAACATCCACCCTCACCCTCAACCTAGGGTTTTTGATTTGGTGCTCTACTCCAAATTCAGTCAAATCCTGCTTTGAGTTTTCCTTTCTGTTATTCTTTCTCAACTTCTCTGAGTGTTATTCTTTCTCAACTTATTGTTATTGTTTCTCAACTTATTGTTATTCTTTCTCAACTTATTGTTATATAACTTAGTGTTATTCTTTCTCAACTGTTATTCTTTCTCAACTTCCCATACTCATCTTTATCTTTCTGACTTAGCTCATTTAACATAATTCGTTGTAGCTCCATATTCAAGATGGGTGAGGGACAGTGGGTTCATTGTTCTTAATAGCTGCATAGTATTCCGTTGTGTATATATACCACAGTTTTCTCAGCCACTCATCTGTTGTAGGACACCTGGGTTGCTTCCAGGTTTTATCTATTATGAATTTTGCTGCTATGAGCATAGGTATACACAAGGTTGGGGGTTAGGGAGTCCTTGGGGTATATCCCCAGGAGTGAAATTGCTGGGTCATATGGAAAGTCCATGTCTAGCCTTGTGAGTTTTCCAGACTGCTCTCCACAGAGGTTGGACAAAGTTACATTCCCACCAGCAGTACAAAAGGGTTCCTTTGTCCCCACAGCCTCTTCAGCAGTTATTGCTGCTGTCCTTTTTGATGTATGACTTTCTCACAGACGTGAGGTGGTATCTCAATGTTGTCTTTATTTTGCATTTCTCTGACAGCCACTGACCTGGAGCAATTTTTCATGTGTTTCTTAGCCTTTTGGATCTCTTCTGTAGTGAATTTTCTGTTCATATCTTCTGCCCAATTTTGGATGGGGTCATTTGCTTTTTGTTGCTAAGTTTGATGAGCTCTTTGTATATTTTGGTTTTTAATCTCTTGTTTGATGTATGGCATGTGAATATTTTTTCCCATTCTGTGAAGTATCTCTTTGTTTTTGTGATAGTTTCTTTGGCTGTGCAGAAGCTTTTCAATTTGATATAGTCCCATTAGTTTGTTTCTGCTTTAGTCTTCCTAGCAATTGGGTTTGTTTCATCAAAGTTGTCCTTGAGCTTTAGGTGGGAAAGTGTTCCACCAATGTTTTTCTCTAAGTATTTGACAGTTTCTGGTCTAACATCCATGTCCTTGATCCATCTTGAGTTTGTTTATTTATTTATTTATTTATTTTTGTTAGATAAAGTGTCTCTGTTTCAGTCTTCTGCATGTTTCAGCCCAGTTTTTCCCAGCACCATTTATTGAAAAGGACTTTCTTTCTCCATTTTATACTTTGGGCCCCCTTATTAAAGATTCGAGGTCCATAAGTATGGGGGTTTAGTTCTGGGCCTTCAATACTGTTCCTCTGGACTGTGTGCTTATTTTTGTTCCAGTACCAGGCTGTTTTGATGATGATGGCCTTATAATATAGTTAGAGATCTGATCATGTGATGTCTCCATTTGTTTCTTTTCCTCAAGATAGTTTTAGTTTTGGCACTTCCATGTGTTTTCTGGTTCCAGATAAATGATCATAATTTTTGTTTTATTCATTTGGTGGATCTTTGATGTGTATCATGTTAAATTTCTGTATGGCTCTGGCAAGAATATTCATTTTGAAGATATTAATTCTTCCAATCCATGAGCATTGGATGTCTTTCCATTTCTTGGTATCATTTTCTATTTCCTTAAATAGTGACTCATAGTTTTCAGTACGCAAGTCTTTCACTTCTTTGGTCAGGTTTATTCCTAGGCATTTTATTGGTTTTGCTGTAACAGTGAATGGGACTGATTTCTGGGTGTCCTCTTCTTCAGATTTAGTGCTTGCATAAAGAAATGCCACTAATTTTTGTACATTGGCTTTCTGTCCTGAGACCTTTTATTAGTTTTCTGCCTAATAACTTCCGGTTGTTTTCTGCTGGATTCTTTAGGTTTTTCTATATATACTATCATGTCATCTGCAAATAGTGAGAGCTTGACTTCTTCCCTTCCAATCTATATTCCTTTTATTTCTTTCTCTTGCCTGATTGCTATGGCAAGAACTTCCAATACTATATTGAAGAGTAATGGTGATGATGGACAGCCCTGTCTAGTCCCCGATCTGAGAGGGAATGCTTTCAGCTTCTGTTCATTGAGTATGATGTTGGCTGTAGGTTTATTCCATATGGATTCCACTATATGGAGGAATTTCCCATCTTTCCCATTTTTTGTAGTGTTTTGATCAAGAATGGGTGTTGGATTCAAAGGCTTTCTCAGCATCTATTGAGATAGCCATGTGGTTTTTGTTTTTGCTTTTATTGATGTGGTGAATAATATTGATTGACTTTCATGTGTTGTACCAGCCTTACATTCCTGGGATAAATCCCACTTGGTCATGATGAACAATTTTTTTTTTATATACTGTCGTATCTGGTTGGCTAAGCTCCAGTTCAATATTTTGGTATCTATGTTAATCAGAGATATTGGTCTTTAGTTTTCCTTTTTTGGTGTGTACCTATCTGCTTTTGGTATCAGGGTGATGTGGGCTTCATAGAAGGTGGAAGGCAGTGTTCCTGTCACTTCAGTCTTGTGGAAGAGCTTTAGAAGTATTGGTATTTAATGTTTGCTGAAGGTTTTGTAGAATTCATTTGTACAGCTCTCTGATCCAGGACTTTTGTTATTGGAAGATACTTAATAACAGTTTTGATTTTTTTCTGTCTGTGATTGGTGCATTTACATTTTGTATTTCTTCTTGTTGCAGTTTTGGAAGAGCATATATGTCCAGGAATTCGCCCATTTCTTCCAGTTCTCTAATTTGTGGTGTATAGTTCTTTGTAGAAGTTTAATATGATTTTGTGGATCTCTGTGTTATCATTCGTGAAGTATCCTATATTGTTTGCAATGCTATTTATTGGAAGTCTTCTCCATTTTTTTAAAGTAGAATCCACTATTGGATACTAGGATATCTTTCTTTTTCAGTATTAGGTTGTTTTTTTTTTTTGTATTCATAAAAAGGAGACTTTGACAAAATCATAGGATAAGAGGGGTACAACTCCACACAATTCCCACCACCGGCTCTCCGTATCCCATCCCCTCCCCTGATAGCTTCCCTATTCTTTATCCCTCTGGGAGTATGGACCCAGGGTCATTATGGGGTGCAGAAGGTGGAAGGTCTGGCTTCTGTAATTGCTTCCCCACTGAACATGGACATTGACAGGTCAATCCATACTCCCAGCCTGTCTTTCTCTTTCCCTAGTGGGGAAAGTCTGTGGGGAAGCGGAGCTCCAGGACACATTGGTGGGCTCTTCTGTCTAAGGAAGTCTGGTTGGCATCCAGCTAGCATATGGAGCCTGGCGGCTGAAAAGAGAGCTAACAATACAAAGGCAAATTATTGACCAATTATGGACCCAGAGGCTGGAATAGTGCACATGAAATGTTGGGGGGGGGTCCTTCATTTTATAGAGAGCTAGTAGGCATATTTTAGTTAAATTCCAAAGGGCCTATGGCTATACTAGTTTGTTTTTTCCCTGAGCCTGAAATCTGATACACCAGTGGATCCAAGTTATTGTCTGGGAAATGATGTCATGGCTGGAAAAGGGACAAAAGCTGAATCAGAGAAGAGAGCAGCTCCCTAATATGGGAACGGGGTATAAATATTGTTAACTGTAAACTCCACTGATTTGATTTGGTCTGGGGCCCAAATTCAGCTTAGGAGCCTAGGTGACCTCTGCATTCCTGAAGATCTGAGCTCACATTCTGTGTTCATGAGTAGGAATATGCCAAGTGCCACAATTTCGGGACCCATCTTCCTCAGGTGTAGCATAAAGTATGTTGTCCATCCTCCCTTCAGAGTATGGACCATTCTCTCTACCATTGTTGAGTCAAGTTGAGGGCAAGGTCGTATGTGGGCACACAGAGAGGTCTATTTTGTTGTTCCTGATAGAGATGATCGGTAACAATGGAGAGAGGGATTTATTTGAGGTCTAGGCCCATCATGTCTCTTTGGGAATCTCAGGACTTCTCTCATAGGGCCCCAGCTGATGGGTGACCTGATAGTGACTAAAGAGTCATCTTTAAAGTATGCCAAACTCTTGCGCTTATTCAACTTTTGCAGTCCTTGCTTTGATACGGTGAGCTTTGGAGTAAGAGAACTGTAAAAGGAAGTAGGTGAGGAAGGTCTCTAAGTCTGATTAGATACCATTTCATTAGGAACTTCATACTGACTCACTGCAGACTGTTGTTTACTTTTGCTTTTAGGTATATATTTTGGCCTAGTTTGTGGATACATGTGTACATTTGCTCTATCTTATGGGATATGGTCTATATCTAGGTTTTGGGACTTTGATAGGAAGTGAACTACCTGGAATGAAATTAGAGAATTGGGTTAACTTTGAAAGATCCCTTTATTAGGATTTGCTGTATCATACCCAACATCACCATCATTTATGTCCTTTGACATTTTTTGTATATAGCTGTGCCACCAGTTGCTTGTGTTCTCCCTGGTCTAGGATTTTGAGAGAGTCAACTTATCAGAGACTCAGGCTATGAATTTAAAAGAAAAACTCAGTCTGTGCTTTAAAGAGTTTGAGACATACAATCAATTTTCCCCTCTCATATTACTTAGTGATTTATATGACTACAGATTAACAGAACTATACATAAACACCATTCCCACCACCAATAGACTGTGTCCCATCCCACCCACACACAACTCTGCCACCCTAGGAAGCTGAATATCCACCCTCACCCTCACCCTCACCCCAGGGTTTTTACTTTGGTGCCCTCCCTGGTGATATTCTTAAACATTGCTGTGAATACATTGGCACTGGAGAGGTGGGTCTGTTAGAGAGAGAAAACAGGCATATCTGAGGTACCTGGTGCTGACCCACCCTCTTCTGCCAGACTGCTTTGTGGTCTCTTTCTCCTTTTTGCATACTACATTAGCTTTGAAAAGAATAAAAACATGTCCAGTGTGGGAAAAGTGAGTACCTCCAAGTGGAGACAGCAAGGGAATGTGGCACAACTCATTATCCATGGGCTCCAATTCAGAGAACCTGGGCTGGCACTAGCAATGCAGAGAGTAGGGGTGTCTTGTCTCAGGTAGCTTTGCTTGTAAATCTGTGTGACTTTCAAATCCTGCTGGTCTTCCACTCTCCCCCCAGGCAGCCCTGGCAGAATCTTCACTTGGGTAACATTGAAGCAGAGTGTAAATGGTGGCTCCCATGTCCTGGAACATAATCTCCACCTTCTTTTCTTTCTTTTTTTAGTGTGCTCATTTATTATAGTAACACTACAGTTAACATGTATCACCCTGGAATATAATTTAAGGTTAGTTAATTTTATAATTGTAAGGAAATGTTTTATACTACAAATAGGTTTATGTATGAAGTTTGACCAAACTAGTTCCAAACCAAGCATGCCATCATTGGCCATTTGTTTTATTTATTTATTTATTTATTTATTTATTTATTTATTTATGAGAAAGACTGGGAGAGAGAGAAAGAACCAGACATCATTCTGGTACATGTGCTGCTGGGGATTGAACTTTGGACCTTATGCTTAAAGGTCCAATACTTTATCCACTGTGCTATCTCCCAGCCTACTAGTTTATTTATATTTTTAAAAGATTTTCCACTTTATTTATTTAGTTTTATAGGACAGAGAGAAATCAAGAGACAAGGAAGAGGGACAAAGAGACATTTCTATTTAAAAATGACATTTTAAAATACTTTTGACAGAACAGCAGAAAAAAATAAACTTCTGTAATTACAAAAGTGCTAGCAGGAATCCTTAATTAAGGTGTTTGGAATGGGAGAGAATGACTTTTTCTACCCTTTCAGCGCACCACTTTGACTTTTAGCTTCTGTCTTTTTTTCCTACTTTTTATTTTGTTAGGACAGAGAGAAACTGAGAGGTGAAGGGAGAGATAGAGAAGGAGATAGAAAAAGAGACACTTGCAGACCTGCTTTCCTCACTTGTGAAAGTTTCCTCCTGCTGGTGGGAGTGGAGGTTTGAATCCTGGGTCTTTGTGTCACTCCTGACTCCCTCCTTAATTGATTCTTCTTATTTACAAGTGTGGTTGTGAAATAAAGACTACTTTTAAGTAGTTCTTCTGTAGTTCTTTAGGTTCGGTGAAATACACACATTTCCAGCTGTTGGGAAGCTTATAATGTTATTCCATGCAATGCTCTTCAACAGACAACCAGCCTTAAAAACGGAAGTACCCATGAGTCCACAGGGCAGGCAAAAAAAAAGATAGATGGAGTAAATGGGACTTTGTTATCAAACATCAAAATCAGGCAATATTTTGCAGCAATTTTATTTCAGAACTGAACTGTTATCTTCTTTAAAAGGAGCAGTGAAGCGACACAACTTGATTACTCCCTTAATGACCTACTTAGTGAAGCACTCACTAAAATTTCAGTCATCCTGTAGAGCAGCTAAGGCTGAGGCAGGGCTCATTGTGATGTCACATAAAGTTTGACAATCAGAATCCTCCCTGTCTCCTTAAGGAGTCCTGCCTGTGGAGTGTCTGGGCATTATGGACAGCTGGTCCTGAGCTGCACTGCTCTCCTGGACCTTGCCCCTCCTCACAGCAGGGGCCACTGTGGCCTCAGGTGGCCAGACTCTGGCTCCCTCCCTCCCACAACCCAGCAGGTATGTTGTTCCTGGATCTTGAAGTGTCTTGTTCCAGGACATTGTTTCTACTGTTTAGGGATTCAACTGGGGGCCAAAAACTTGCAGAATAATCTGAGCTTTTGGTCTGTGCATTAAAACATTCCTGTCTCCTTCCCCCAAAACCTGGCTCCAGTATCCTCAATTTTCTATTGAGAATCTAAATTTGTTTCCCTAACAATAATTGGAATACTTTGTCTTGTTTCTAATTCTTATTTTTATTTTTCAAAACTGGCTTCCTTGGGGAGGCCAAGGAGCACAGAGGCCTGCAGAGCCTGGTCTCGGGTCAAGGGGGAGTCTGGGCAGAGGTGCCGCTGTCCATCCACATGCCACTGGGGACCCGGGAACCCCACATCTGCCCCCCAACGGCATGGGTGCCTGGCAGCCTTGTTGCAGGACTGCAGTTCCCATGTCCGCAAGCTTCTTGTGACTCCGCACCCTCGGGCCCCTCACTCCTGAAGGGCAGCCTTGCGAACCCACAGCCCAGGGTCTGGGCAGTGCTGGTCCCTCCACGCTGCCCCTGGTCACCTCATCCCATCGCAGGGCAGCCACCCGGGCCCTGTGCACAGCCTCTCCTCCTTCACGCCTGATTTCATCCTTTCCTCCAGCTGCTGCCTGCAGGACTCCAGTGCTCCAGCAGACTCTCTGGATTCCCTCCAGTCAGAGATGAGGAAGAGGGTGAGTAGACACCATAGCATGATTCCTCCTGTTGTGCTGTCATCAGGACCAGGTTCTAAGAAATGTGACAGACCCGCAAAAATCTTGAAGAATCCAGTAGAGTACTCTTACAGAATCACTAGGCAATATAGTAAGGTGGTAGTCTACAACATTCACATACACAAGTCACAGGCTTCCTTTATGAGAGCCATACTGTAGAAGTATAATAAACTAGAAAATAAAGTGAAATGTATGGAGTATTGCACCATAGCAAATAACTGTGAGGAAAGAGGGTAAACAAGGGAGGGATATTGGGGATATTGGGGTTCTGGTGTAAAACAAGGGAGGGATATTGGGGTTCTGGGGAAAAGGTTCTAGGTTGGGCAAGCTAGTGCCTTGCAGATACCTAGACACCTATGGTGGGGAGATGAGAGGCTATACTTGTGTGCCCATAACTGTATTGTAAACAACTAACACCCAATAAAGTATGTGCATATACATCAATACCAATTAGAATTATATAAAAACAGATACCTAGGAATATATATATATATATACTTAATTTTTTATTATCTATTTATATTTTGGATAGAAACAGCCAGAAATTTAAAGGGAAGTTAGAGATAGAAAGAGATAGAGACAAAGACACCTGTAACACTGCTTCACCACTTGCAAAGATTTTCTGTGCAGGTGGGGATCAGGGGTTATATCCTGGGCACTTGTGCATTGTAACATGGGTGTCTAACCAGGTGTGCCACCAACCTGTCCCCTCTAGGAATATATTTAACAAAGGAAACAAAAATATGTACATTGGAAACTATGAGTAACTCTGAATAGAAAAGACACAAGAAAGTGAAAAGTTTTCCATGCTCATGGATTAGAAAAATTGGTGGCATTCAAAAATCCAATTATTTTCAATATCCTAACTAAATGAAGAAAACAAATGCTACAGGAGGTTATTGGGAACAACAACAACAACAAAAAAAAGCAAAAAAAAAAAAACCCTTAGCAAATCAATCCTGAGATAAAAGACCAAGTTTGGAGGCATTACCTTTCCTGACAAAGTAAACCAGACCATTATGTAGTTATTCTCTTTAATAAATATTGTGGAGAAAACATGGTAGCTACCTGCCTAATCAGGAAACAGAGCCACCATATTTCACCATGCAGAAAAGTAAACTTGAAATGTGTCAAAGAGTTAGATGTTAGAACAGAAACCATAAAACACTAGAGGAAAACATCAGAACACTACATGCTGTCTGCTGTGAAAGGTCTTTGGCATGTATAAGCAAGAAAACTACTAGGACTGCATCAATCAAAAATCTTATAAACCACTAAAGGAATCGTCATAAAAAAAAAAAAACCAAGACAAATTTAATCACTGAGAGATAGGAGAATATAAGAGAAACCTTCTACACTGTTGGTGGCAATATGAATTGGTGCAATCACTGTGGAAAACTGGAGATTCCTGAAAATGCTAAAAGTGAATCTACCATATAACCCAGCAGTTCTCTCTCCGGCATCTATCCAAGAGTATGCCACCTGTCTGAAAAGATATATGCACACCATTTCATTGCATTCATCAACCCAAGTGTCTCTACAGATATATGATTACAGATGCATTACAGAGTTGTGGCATATACAATTGAAAACTATAGTTGGGAAAAATGTCAACATTCTCTTGCACCAACATGGAAGATACTAGAAGGAATTATGTTGGGTTGAATAAGTGCTAAGGAGAGGGAGATACTTTAAATCTCTTCCAAAAGATTGAGACACAGGAATACTCCTTTTCCACTTCTGTGAAGACAACATCACTCTGATACCAAAAGCAGACAGGGACACAACCAAAAAAGAAAACTACAGAGCAACATATCTGATGAACATAGATGCTAAACTAGTGAACAAAACTGTAGTCAATCGGATATAACAGTATATTAAAAAGATTGTTCATCATGACCAAGTGGGGTTTATCCCAGGCATGCAAGGTTGGTTTAATATACGTAAATCAATCAATTTGATCCACCACATCAATAAATGCAAGACCAAAAACAACATGGATATATCAATAGATGCAGAGAAAGTCTTCTGAAAAAATCCAACATCTCTTTATGATCAAAGCACTATTAAGAATGGGAATAGATGGAAAATTCCTCAAGAAGGGACTAGGTGGTGGCAGACCTGGTTGAGTGCACATATTACAGTGCACAAGGACCCAGGTTCGAGGCCATGGTCCCCATGGGTTCAAACCCCTGATCCCACCTGCAGGGGGGAAAGCTTTGTGAGTGGTGAAGCAGGGCTGCAGGTGTCTCTGTCTCTCCTCCTTCCTTCTCAATTTTTGGCTGTCTCTATCCAATAAATAAAGACAATGAAAGAAAATTCCTCATGATGGTGGAGTCCATATTTAGAAAACCTACAGTCAACATCATAGTCATTGGTGAAAAACTGGAAGCATTTCCTCTCACATCAGGTACTAGACAGAGCTGTACCATTACTATTCAACATAGTGTTGGAAGTTCTTGACATAGCAATCAGGCAGGAGCAAGGCATTAAAGTGATACAGATTGGATGAGAAGAAGTCAAACTCTCCCTATTTGCAGATGATATGATAATATACATAGAGAAAACTAAAGAATCAAGCAAGAAGCTTTTGGAAATTATCAGGAAATAATTTCTATCAGATGTTACCATTGAGCTAAATTCATGGGCAGGATTCAGTTACAGAAAGCCATTCTAGCACTATATTTCTCAATCACTTTCCAGTTTTTAGAGAAGCAATTCATTGTGGGAGGTTGTAGTACACTAAAGTAGAAAGTCATTATTTTAGATATACTATTATTCTGGTACATTCTTTGCTCTGCCTGTTAGTGCAGTCAGTCACTGTGTAAAAGTTCCTCTATCCCAGCAGAGTGCATACAGTGAAAAAAGAGCCTTAGGTAGTTGAGAGGTGGATGAGCAGCTACTCTGTCTACTTTTTATGTGTAAAGCAGAGCTCTGTCTCCTACAGCTCCACAACAGCACTGAGACAATGATGGTGATGGCATCTTAATAACAAAATGTTGCTGTGGGCTCCTATTTCTGCTAACTTTGTCTTTCAGGATTTGAACCTTTCTATTGCTCACAGGGTTAAGGGGAAAAATCTCACTAAATATCTCTTTAATCACTTAATGACCTGGTGTTAGGGACTGAGATATAACTTAGCACTATAAGATAATTCTAAGTGGCACTTCATAATTGTCATATCTTCCATTTAATACTTTGGGCCCCCTTATCAAAGATTAGATGTCCATAGGTGTGGGGGTTTATATCTTGACTTTAAATTCTGTTCTACTGGTCTGTGTGCCTGCTTTTGTTCCAGTACCAGGCTGTTTTGATGATGATGGCCTTATAATATAGTTAGAGATCTGGGAGTATGATGCCTCCATTTCTGTTTCTTTTACTAAAGATGGTTTTGGCAATTCTAGGTGTTTTCTGGTTCCACATAAATTATTGTAGTTTTTGTTCTATTTTCTTAAAGAAACTTGGTGGAACTTTGATGGGTACCACATTAAATTTGCATATGGCTAAGGGGACAATATTCATTTTTATGATATTGATTCTTCTGATCCATGAGCATGAGATGTCTTTCAGTTTCTTGGTATCAGTTTCTATTTCCTTGAATAGTGACTCATAGTTTTCAGTACACAAGTCTTTCACTCTTTGGTCAGCTTTATTCCTAGGTATTTTATTGATTTTGTTGCAATAGTGAATGGGAGTGGTTTCTGGATGTCTTCTTCAGTTTTAGTGTTTGCATAGAGAAATGCCACTGATTTTTGTACATTGATTTTGCAGCCTGACACCTTGCTATATTGCCTGATAACTTCCAGTAGTTTTCTACTGGATTCTTTAGGTTTTTCCATGTATACTATCATATCATATGTAAATAGTGAGAACTTGACTTCTTCCCTTCCAATCTGTATCACTTTGATTTCATTCTCTTGCCTGATTGCTATGGCAAGAACTTCCAATACTATGTTGAATAGTAATGGTGATAGTGGACAGCCCTGTCTAGTCCCTGATCTGAGAGGAAACACTTTCAGCTTCTGTCCAGTGAGTATGATGTTGGCTGTAGATTTGCTATATATGAATTCCATTATTTTGAGGAATTTCCCATCTATTCCCAATTTTTGTAGAGTTTTGAGCATGAATGGGTGTTGGATTTTGTCAAAGGCTTTCTGTGCATAATTGTCATATCTATGAGGTGACCAGATTGCCAGAATCTTCTGTGATGTCACACTACTAATTTGGTGAGGGCTCCTTGGGTGCTATGAACAGGAAGGCTACTATGCAATGAAGGACAGTGGGGGAGCATGCTCATTGTGGACTCAGGTATTGTCAGAATTACAGACTGTGGAACAAGCTGGAATGGGTCCCCATGGTCAGGGAGAGCCTTATCAGTGTGCTAAGTACAGCTGAGCATCTCAGATAATCAGCCTGGGGCCACATGTCTGATTTTACATTTTGGATTCTATACTATACATAGTATATGTTTGAGTTCCTGACTTTCCATGACTCCAGCATCTTGTCTAACATTGTGTGAAGTATGTAACAATGAACATACTACAAAAATTACCCTTGAACAATTCAATGAAAACATTTCTACACACCATTTCTCAATTGGTCCTTCTCTGTCAGGTTTCATACAGTCCCAGACAGGGACGGCCCACTGCTGAGGATCAGTAAACACAGGGCTAGATTCCTCTTCAACAAACATTCCTGAAAAAATGTAAATAGAGAAAGCTATTGACATCCCTCAGAACCCAGAAAATAGTAAGCATATCTTAGAACATAAAATCTGATCACATTGTCCCAGCACATTCGTAATGGCCTTTATATCTGACTGAATAACCAAATAGGACATGTAGCCTGTTATAGCTTGCAAAACATTTGGATATTCCCAAAAATATCAACCAAACTGCTACTTAGTAAACTTTCCACTTCTAAGGTATGCCATTTGTAGCTAAAAAGAGATCTATGCCTTCCATCCCAGCAATAGTCACAATTGTGAAGCCATGAAACATACCAAAGTCCCACAGCAGGGATCTGACAAAGAAATACTGCATTATACAAAAAAAAGTCTTTACATATATTAGTAACCTTTCATTTGTGAAACATGAATGAACACCATGCTCAGGAATAGAAGTGAGGTTCTGAAGGAAACACCAAAGCCAATTTTATGGAGAATCTAAATTTATGAAACACACACAGATGGAGTATAGAACAGCAGTTCTCAGAGGAGGAGTGGGGGTGGAGAATTTGTCCAAAATACACAGGTGTTTCTCTTATTAAAAAAAAATCAGGGCTGGGAGAAGGCATCATGACTTTCATGCCTGAAAAGCAACAAGGATCACCTGAGAACTCCACAAGACAAGGATCTCTTCAAATACCCACCAAGCCACAGGTGAGTGCAAAAATGTGTGGCTTATTGACAGAGAGGGGATGAGAGAGATTCCTGGGGCTAAAAGGCATATTCAGGAGAGGCTGGTACCAGTCAGAGTGTGCCAGCTAACCCGTCACTTCTGTTGTTAGTTTTACCAACAGAAACACCATTGAATGGAGGAGAAAATCACCTAAAATTTGCTAATTTACAACTGTGAGTCCCCATTGCTTTTTCCCCTCAGAGGATGGAACATCAGCAGGGAAACCCTGTATTGGTATCAAGGTCACAGAAATGGCCAGGTGATTCAAGATGAAATCTACCCTCCCAGTAGTCAAGAAGTGTGGCTAGAGAGTAGGAGCCTTTTTGCAATGTTTTCCTGATAAACTAGGAATAATGGCAAAGAATCACCTCAAATATCACCAAATACAACCAGGATTTATTCAGAAAATCACTGGGCCACAGAGTGTTACTTGGGTCTGGCTGGCAGTGGACAGGGGAATTGGGCCTGGGATTTTGGACCCTCAGGCATGAGTCTCTTGCATAACCATTGTGCTATCTATCTTTAACCCTGTTTTATCTTTTTCCAGTGAGTGATTTAAGTTGAAAAATCTACTCACAGTTAAAAAACCCTCAGGCTCCCATAGTCCACAGGGATAACATGCAAATCACCATCAATACCACAAAGGTTTAAAATCCATTGTGCTTCACCTTAGGGACTGAGGTAAAAGGAAAACAACTGCTAATATTTGCAACTGTGAACTCTTACTTGCATTACTTAGACACAAGTCAACCCAGGCAATTGTGATCAGTGGATTGAAAAGTAGTGATGGGGGAACCTTCAAGCCTGTAAAAGGTATTCTCAACATAAGGAGGTGCCCTCTTGCTATTGCAATCACTTTTCTCTTCAGTTTGAACACACCTTACTTTCCATCTTCCAAAAGCAGCTGTGTCAACATTAAACTAACAGCTCCACCCGGTACTGAAATACATCAAAGGCCAAAGGAAACCAGCTTCAGGGATCCAGGAACCAACCAACCAGAAACCACTTCACACCATATATAAATATCAAGACCCAGGAAATCTGTGTAAATTTCTTATAAGTACTGAACACTAACCAACTGCATGACTGGAGCTACTTTGTGTAAAATTCATAACACACCAAAGATAATGGTCAAATCAAAAAGAAACATTGGAGAAATAAACTAGTAGAAAAGCCCAGAAAAATCCCCAAAAGCTAGAAGCAAGTAAGAATGAGGACAACATGCAAACACTAATAGTTATAGGATTGAGGAATGCTTCTGAAAGGAATATGAGAAATAGGGAAACAACAAATGAGACTCTCAAAGAAAACACTATCTTGAGGTAATTAGAACTGAAAACTGAAATAGCTAAGGTAAGAGGACAACAAGCTGAACAAGCTAATACATATCTGAACTGGGTAACAAAATAATTGAGCTACAGAAAACAGCAGAGGAGAAAGAAAGCAGAATAATTGAAGCAGAAATCATAATTAGCAAGATTGGGGATGAATTAGAGAAAACTAAGAAAGAAAAAAAACCAAAAAGAATAATAGATACTGAAAACAGCAACAGAAACATGGGATGACTTCAAAACAAGTACTATACATATAATTGGCTTGCAAGAGGAAGAAAGAGAGGAAGGGTAAGATAGCATTCTATGGGATAGTTGTTGAGCACTTCCATACCCTATAAACAACATAAAGTTCATAAGGGTCCAAGATTCCACGAGAGTCCCAAGCAGAACTGACCCAGACCTGAAGACACCAAGACATATCATATTTAGAATGAAAAGAAATAGGGTAATGAAAAGATCCTGAAGGCTGAAAGAGAAAAACAAAGAGTCACTTACAGAGGAAAACCCACAAGATTGTCTGATTTCTCCACACAAACTCTAAAGGCAAGAAGAGAATGGCAAGGCCAGAAGAGATGGCAAGGTATATATTGAGAACTCAATGAGAAAGGCTTTCAACCAAGAGTACTTTATCCTTCTGCACTGTCATTCAGGCATAAAACCTTCTCACAAAAGACTTTCAAGCCTGAGGCTCCAAGGTCTCAATCAATCTCCAGTACCACTATGAGCCAGATTGAGCAGTGCTCTGGTATTTCACTCTTTATCTCTCTCTCTTTTTCTCACTCATTAAAATTAAATATTTTAAATATAAAGTTTTTATAATAAATAAATAAATCCTGAAGATGCTATGAAATATATTTGCTATGATTAACAAAGTGGGAAGAAAGATCTTCTATTAAATCCCCTAACCAAAAAAGGTAAAACCACAAAACAATTGTACACAAATACTCTATTTGAACAAAACACCTAGAAAAGCAGAAGAGCACTTGGCTGAGCCTGTGCTCTGTGCCTAAGTCCTCTGCCTTTCCTGTGAAACTGTTTAGAGCAGTTAGTTTCAGTATGAGAAGGAAAAAAAAAGTTGAAATGACAGATCTGCAGGAAATGATACCAGTGACTCTTCAATGCTATAAAATTCTTGGGTACTAGGATATCTGGAGGAATAAACTAGACTCTCATTAGTAGTTAAATCAGAAAGGGGACTTGGTTGACAGGGGCCTAAGGACATGGACTTTGCATCTTGGCACAGGCCTGATTCTTCACCATCATGGAGAATATCTGTGAGTTACATGTGATTTCCACATCAGTCATCAAGGGGCACAGGTGAGAATGGGGCCAATCCATCCTCATTCATGGAAATGTTATTTGGAATTTTGAAGTGTCTTGTCCACTTTCCAGTACTAATTGGGAATCTAGGACAGGGATATTTTTGGTTCCTTGGGGAGTGGAAGACATCTCATTCTGAGACATCCCAGAGAAACTGAGGCCAAGCATTAGGACCTCACTTAAGATCCCTGATTACTATCTGTATCAAATATTCTGGCTCCAACACTACTAGGAGAGAATTGATGCCTTAGTGAAGGAATGGAACCAAGAGAAAAACATAAATGCAGGTGCAGCACTTTCTGTCCATATCTCAACTCCTGATCCTAAACACCATGCAGAGTCTGCTAAACAAAGACTCCCAGGAAGAGAAGTATGGTCCCTGTCATCCTCTTCTGCATAATCACTCTGCACCCTCTTCCTCCAGTTTTCACATAACCAACCCAAATGGCCAGGAGAGGGCTTGTCAGCCAAAGGAACTCAGGGCATTCTAAATCAACTGAGCCATGAACACTGTATTGATTAGCTCCCACAAACTGCACTTGACATCTGCCCATGATCAGCAGAGCTCAGATTGTTGTGTCTAACTCTCACACCTGGCACATGAGAAAACTGTGTTTCTGGTCCAAATGCGTGTGAGAGTTGTATTTCCTATGTTTTCACTACAGGTCAATTTGAACCCACCCTAATAGTTGCCTGTTTCACTCCTAGAGATTTCTATCTAAATAAAGCCAAGGACCCCATGATTTAAAGTGGCCAAGAAATATTTCTGGTCTCTGTGAGTGATCACATTGAATTCCCAAAGCAGAACAGACCATTCTAGCTCTGTGCAATGAAATTAAAGGCAGAATTCTTCCTTACATGGCACTAAAATAGGAGAGAACAAAAGGAAGCCAAATACTTTTCTTTGTGTTTCTGCTGCTCCTATTCACACTCTCAAAAACAGCAGGTCTAACTCAATGCCCCACACCCTGTCATCCATATTCAGGGAGTTTTCCTAACTGGTATCTCTTGGATCTCATCAACCCAAGAATCTAGTTCTTCAGGGAGCTCTACAATATTATCTTTAAAGGCACACACATACAGAATACAACTCAGATCTGAGCTGTGAGAACATCTTGTCTGATGCCACACATGAGAAAATCTAGCAAGGATCAGTGCACTAAGCCAGAATATGGAAAAGTGAGATGATCTCATAAGTGGATTTCCAGAAAGAAAGAAAAGAAAAATGAGGGTGAAACATTAATAAACTTGAGGCCAATTTCAACACACTTGAAGGAGAATACACAAAGGGGAGACGGGTGCGTGTGTAGGGGTGTAGACAGATGGGTTGGGGTCTTTGCACAGGTTAGAGGAGGGTAACTTTAATGATGGACAATGTTTGCAGGCAATTATTTTGAGGGGTGTGAAATTAACCAGACACAAAGTGTCTGGTAAAACATTTTCATAATAAACACAAGTAACAGAGTATTGTATAACCTAAGTATTCTAGAGGGACTTACCTAAACTTGGAGTATATAGGTCATTGGATCCGAAGACAAGCACTGGAGTGCTGGCAGCCTGTTCTCCTTCTTCATGGGGCAAAAAGAGGAGAGAAAGGACAGGAGACACTCAGCCCAGGCTTTGCAGTGAAAAGCATCTGAAAACTACCAAGGACCTTCCACTCATGACAAAGAACTACATGCCACTGTTTAAATGACAGAGATGCTTCACACCCAATACTGACATCTTCAACTATTCTGCCTCAGGAGACCCACACATACTGTCAGTTCATTCCTCACAAGTCTTACAGGATTTTACCACTGCGCCAATCTCATGGATGGGATCCAATGACTCCAGGCATTACATTCTAATGCATTACTGCTTATTTAATTTTTTAATTATCTTTTTTGTTAATGGACAGAGACAGCCAGAAATCAAGATGGATTGGTGATAGAGAGAGAGAAATAAAGAGAGACACCTGCAACACTGCTTCATCACTTGTAAAGCTTTCCTCCTGCAGATGAGGACCAGGGCATGAACCTGGGTCCTTGTGCATTGAAACATGTGTGCTCAACCAGGTGTGCCACCATCCAGCCCCTATTGCTGCTTAATTATTCCTCAGTTTTTATACAAGCACTTCATCAGGGAGATGGTAATGTACTATAATTGTAAATGTCATATGGTCATACCACCCAGAACAGGCCTGATCTCATCTGAAATTATAAACATAATCATCACTAAAGAAATCATATTGACTGTCCTTTGCTTTGCATGTCTTTGTAGTCACTGGGTTGGATTCCCCCCTATGCCAACAGAGTTCATCCAATGAAGGGGGAGCTCAGCAGAATGGGGTGTAAGCTCCTTCTGCTCTCTGTAACTTGGACACATACAAGACAGAACTTGTCAAACTGTCAAAGCTCTTTCAAGAGCACCATAGATGCTGACTCCGATTTAGTAACAAACTATTCCTGCTACGGTGTCTTTCAGGATTTGAGTGCTTCGACTGCTCATGGGAATAGTGACAAAATCTCACTAAATATCTATGGATTCCTGTTTTGATGCCAGTGCTGAGGAAGATGCTAGAACTAGACATGGTGCTACTCAGAATTTGTGGGTCTTCTGTAAGTTGTCATAATAATATGGGGTTCAGGTGGTGGCACACCTGGTTCAGTGCACACGGTATGAAAATATATGGTGATGGTTCCTTCAGATTGTGTGAACAGGAAGGCAACAGGAAGTAATGATAGACAGGAGGTCCCTCTAAAGGGGCTCACTATAGATGCAGGCACAGAATTACACACACAGTGTGGTGCACCTTAGGAGGCTCCTACTGACTCCAAGGACAGAGGCAGCCTTGTTAGTGTGCTAAGTACAGCTGAGCATGTCACATATCTGAGGTCAAATTTTGGCTTCTCTTCTTCAGACATTTATCTCTTTGAGTTCCATAATTTAATAGATCAGTTCATGAATCTAAGCAATGACTCAGCATTTGTGTCTAAAATAGTGTTAATAATGAACATATTATAACAATGGCCCTAGAGTCAACGCAATAAGGTTATTTCTACTCACCTCTTGGGGCCGCTTGAAAGTTCTGAGTTACCACCTCTGTTTCTTCATTGATGACTCTGTGAACTGAAACAGATGTTCAATGTTTTGTTTCAGGGAAATTTATTACCAAAGAGTCAATGGCAAGTATCCTTTATTCCCAGTCAAAATCTGATCACATTGTGCATCAGTGGCCACCAGACTCACAGTGGGCTTTAGAAAGACTCAGTGTCTTATGAAGGCTTAGTGTGCCTCTTGAAAGTGAGGCTGAGGTCCTACAGTAACCATCCTCCCAGAACCTTTACCCTCCCAGGTGTCTCATACCCTGCCTCCTTCTGATTCCTTAGTAAATGCTTGTCTCCCTAGGAAACTCAGAATTCAGCTTCCAGTCAACAGCATGGCAGACTGTTAACTCTTGCTGTCACAACCACAATGAACACACTCTGAATCCCACAGATTTATGGGGAAATCATATGATTATTCTAAGGAAAAATGGCCCAGACCCCTAGTGGATCCCCTAAGGAGTCACCTGACTTCTAATCAAAATTTCCATTATGTTATCATAGCATTAAGAGGTTTTATTAGTTCACAGAAGACTTTGATGTCTTTAAAAACAAACCACAGCTATCATGAAATAATTCATATGAGCAATGCAAAATAGAACATACTGAGCCAAGGACATACTATAGAAAATTAGACTTTTTACATGACAATCCCTTGTCCTTATTTTACTATGCAACTGAGCTGGACAATCCACTGCTGTGTGAACTACAACAAAATCTGTGCAATTTATCCCATGCTGCATGTGACAGACTAGAGTCCAAATGGCACAAGCCATTCCAGCCTTTACTGACTTGGATCTTAAATTACTTGAACAAGTTGAGAGAAGATGACTTTAGACATGAACTTCTACTACATATTGAGGTAGGCAATCAGTTCAGAAAAAAGAACTATATTTAGTATACATTTGCCATAGAGTGATTATAAAATTAAAACTATAGACAGAAAAGCTTGTTTTACTTTTCAAAATCACACAAATAAGGGTGTTGTTCTACTAATAAAACTGATCTGCTAACTGAACTGGTTTTATTTTTTTAACACTTTAATTTGAGGCTATCATTTTACCTGAGAGTTTGACTCAGAGTTAACATATGAGTGAATCAGTATAAAATTATGGTTGTGTCATGAGATATAACTCAGGGGTCAAACCTATGTAAATTTTAATGGAAAACAAAAAAGTGAATAATAACAAGTTGGGTACCTGGGCAATAAATGGGACACTGAAGATAAAAGTCAGAAATTCTACGTGCACATGGCACAAAACATGAATTTATAAAGAGGGAGTGTTCAAACTGCCTCTCTTATCCTATGGCTTTTGTCAGTGTTTCCTTTTTATAAATAAAAATTATAAAAAGAAAAAATATCTGTCGGGCTGAGCTTCACTGATGGGAGACAGACGACCCGGGACTCATGGCTGGGCTGTACACAGTATCTCTTTATTCATGCAGGACGCAGCACAGTCAATGCCGAGCTAAACAAAAACTAAAACTGTCTTTAATATATACCTACCAAGTAGGGTGGGAACAGGATGTGACATAGGGTGGAGAGAAAAGTGACTGGTGAATATCAGGGTGTGACAAGGAGAGGGGGCGGAGAAGGCAAGAATTCTACTACTGAACCACCAATGCCCTGTAGGGAGGGTGGTGCTTTACGTAAATATAAAAGTGATTTATGTAAATAGACCGAAGTTTTGAGTGGGATCAAACCAATCCCTATACAGGCATACCGGTGCTTGGTTAAGCAGAACCAGGGGGAGCTGGCATACTACCCAACAAATATCTTTACTGGTTTCCTGTTAAATTAAAATTTCAAATACTCAAAAAAAAAGTATTATACAGGTTGGGTTGGGGGAACACAAAACTTTGGTGATGGATGCAGTGTGACATTACACTCCTATATCCTATAAACTTATAACCTAAATCATTAAATAACCTTCTATATCATTAATTAACTAAGGTTTTTAAAAAACATAGTTGAAAGGAAAAAAACACCATTTCTCTTGGAAATAAAGCTAAACTTATGATAATGGATGCAGAATACACATTGAAGAAAAGAAAAGAAAAACATGAATTTACAAAGAGTGTGTGTTCATACTGCCTCTCTTCTCCTATGATTTTTGTCAGTGTTTTCTTCTTATACATAAAAGTTACAAAAAGAAAAAAATATCTTTATTGATTTCCTCTTAAAATAAAATTTCTGCTTGCAAGAATCCCACCTGACCCAATAAGACAAACAGACTTAAAGTGAAAGGATGGAAAACTATCATACATGCTAATGGGCCACAAAAAAGGGCAGGAACAGCCATACTCATATGTGACATTGTAGACTTTAAATTAAATAAAGTAATAAAAGATAGGCAAGGCCATTACATAATGATTAGAGGATCAATCAACCAAGAAGATTTAACAATTATTAATATCTATACACCAATGAAGAACCATCTAATATATCAAACATCTACTGAAAGAACTACAAAAATACATCAATAGTAATACAATAATAGTGGCATACTTTAAAAACCTACTCTCACACTTAGATCAACAAAGCAAAGAATCAACAAAGAAACAAGAGAATTAAATGAAGAGATAGACAGACTAGACCTCTTCGACATTTTCAGAGTTCTTCAACACCAAAAGGAGGAATACACATTCATTTAAAATCCACACAGCACATCCTCAAGGATAGACCACAAGTTAGGCCACAAAGACAGTATCAACAAATTCAAGAGCATTGAAATCATCCCAAGTATCTTCTCAGACCACATGGGAGCAATGCCAACATTCAACAACAAACAGAAAATTACTAAAAGTGGAAGCAACCCAGGTGCCCAACAACAGATGAGTGGCTGAGAAAGCTGTGGTATATATACACAATGGAATACTATGCAGCTATCAAGAAAAATGAACCCACCTTCTCTGACCCATCTTGGACAGAGCTAGAAGGAATTATGTTAAGTGAGCTAAGTCAGAAAGATAAAGATGAGTATGGGATGATCCCACTCATCAACAGAAGTTGACTAAGAAGATCTGAAAGGGAAACTAAAAGCAGGACCTGACCAAATTGTAAGTAGGGCACCAGAGTAAAAACCCTGTGGTGAGGGGTAGACATGCATCTTCCTGGGCCAGTGGGTGGGTGGGAGTGGGTTATAGTCTTTTGGTGGTGGGAATGGTGTTATGTACACTCCTAGTAAAATGTAGTCATATAAATCACTAGTTAATTAATATGAGAGAGGGAAAATCAATTGTATGTCTCAAAGTTTTTCAAAACACAAACTGAATCTTTTTAATATATAGGCAGTGTAATTGATATGCAGACTCTCTCAAAAGCCTACACCAAGTAGATCAGAAACAACCAATAGCACAGCTATATACAAGATACTACGTACTGTACAACACACCCTAACAAAAGGACTTTTCAAAGTTAACCCAATTACCAAATAATGTGATGATAACACTATCAATTGTCTTTTTGAACCCTGAGACAGCAGGAACCTCACATCTCCACTATAGAGCCCCTACTTCCCCCAGTCCTGGAACCCTTGGATAGGACCCACTTTCCTGTATGCCTCTCCCAATCCATATCAAATAAATAACTAATTCTTTAAATAAATATAGAGATGAAAGAGAAAAATAACATTTCTCTCTGATATAAAGCTATATTTACCACAATGGGTGAATATGCAGTATACACATAAAAAAAAAAGAAAAACAGGAACTGATAAAGAGGGAGTGTTCAAACTGCCTCTCTTATCCTATGGTTTTTGTCAGTGTTTTCTTTTTATAAATAAAAATTATAAAAAGAAAAACTTTCATTAGTTTTCTGTTTAAATAAAATTTCAAATATTAAAAAAAAGAATTATGCAGGTTATCTAGGTGGGGAGAACACAAAACTTTGGTGTTGGGAGCAGTGTGACATTAAACTCCTATTTTCTATAATCTTATAACCTTCTATATCATTAACTAATTCTTTAAAAATATATAGATGAAAGAAAAAAATCATTTCTCTCTGAAATAAAGCTAAATTTATCACAATGGGTGAATATGCAGTATATACATGAAAAAAAGAAAATAAAAACATGAACTAATAAAGAGGGAGTGTTCAAACAGCTTCTCTTTTTTTAAAAAATATTTATTCCTTTTTGTTGCCCTTGTTGTTTTATTGTTGTAGTTATTATTGTTGTTGTCATTGTTGGATAGGACAGAGAGAAACAGAGAGAGGAGGGGAAGACAGAGAGAGGGAGAGAAAGACAGACACCTGCAGACCTACTTCACCACCTGTGAAGTGACTCCCTTGCAGGAGGGGAGCTGGGGGCATGAACTGGGATCCGTACCCTTGTCCTTGTGCGTTGTGCCACCTGCGCTTAACCCGCTGTGCTACCACCCGACTCTCCCAAACTGCCTCTCTTATCCTATGGCTTTTGTCAGTATTTCCTTTTTGTAAATAAAAATTATAAAAAGAAAAAATCTTTATTTTCCTACTAAAATAAAATTTCAAACACTCAAAAAAATAATGATTCCGGTTATCTGAAAAGGGAGAACACAAAACTTTGGTGATGGGTGCAATGTGACATTACACTCCTATATTCTATAATCTCATATCCTCCTAAATCATTAAATAACTATTTTTTAAAAAAATACATAGACAAAAAACATCATTTCTCTCTGAAATAAAACTGAACTTACTATAATAGGTGAATATGCAGTACTCATACTTATCATTTTTTAACAAAATTATTAAATAACTGTTTTTTTAGAAAATACATAGATGAATGAAAAAACAGCATCTCTCTCTGAAATAAAGCTGAATTTACCACAATGTGTGAATATACACATGAAAACAAAACAAAAAAGAAAAGAAAAACATGAACTTATAAAATGTTCAAACTATCTCTTACCTTCTGATTTTTGTCACTCTTTCCTTTTTATAAATAAAAATTATAAAAGAAAAATTTTTATTGCTCTCCTGTTAAAATAAAATTTCAAATATTCAAAAAATTATGCAGGTTATGTGAGTGGGGAGGACATAAAACTTTGGTTATGGGTGAAGTGTGACATTATACTTCTATATTCTATAACCTTATATCTTTCAAAATCACTAAATAACTATTTTTAAAAAAATACATAGAAAAAAGACAAAAAACACCATTTCTCTCTGAAAGAAAGCTGAACTTACTACAATGGATGAATATGCAGTATTCATATAAATCATTAGATAACTATTTTAACTAAATCATTAAGTAACTACTTTTTTTTAGAAAGCACATAGTCGAACGAAACAAAACACCATATCTTTCTGAAATAAAGTTGAACTTACTACAGTGAGTGAAAAGACAGTATATACATGAAAAAAAAAGAAAGATAAGGAAAACATGAACTTATAAAGAGGGAGAGTTCAAACTACCTCACTTATCCTGTGATTTTTGTCAGTAAAATAAAATAAAAATTACAAAAAGAAAAAAATATTGCTTTTCTATTAAAATAAAATTTCAAATACTCAAAAAAAAATGAATTGTGCAGGTTCTCTGGCTGGGGAGAACACAAATCTTTGGTGATGAATGCAGTGTGACATTACACTCCTGTATTCTATAATCTTATAACTTTCTAAATAATTAAATAACTATTATTTAAAAACTACATACATGAAATAAAAACACCATTTGTCTCTGAAATAAAGCTGAACTTATCACAATGGATGAATATTCAGCACACATGAGAAAAAATTAAAGAAAGAAAGAAAAAATCTTGAACTTATAAAGAGGGAGTGTTCAAACTGCGTCTCTTATCCTATGGCTTTTGTCAGTGTTTCCTTCTTATAAATAAAAATTATAAAAAGAAATAATCTTCATTGGTTTTCTGTTAAAATAAATTTCAAATACTCACAAAAAATTATGCAGATTTTCTGGGTGGGGAGAAGACAAAACTTTGGTGATGGATGCAGCATGGCATTACACTCCTATATCCTATAATCTTAAAACCTTCTAAATCACTAATTTTTTTAAAAAAAAATACATAGATGAAAGAAAAAAACACTATTGCTCTGAAAGAAAGCTGAACTTACCACAACTGGTGACGACTGCTGTGGCAGGACCCTGCATGCACCTAGGAGGACACAGAAGAACTGTGAGGGAACTGGCAGTTCTAAACCTGTCAGTTGCTGTCGTTATTGTCAGTTGCTGCTGTTGGTTAACAGTGTGGACTCAGGTGCTGGTGGAGAAGGATCCATCCTCTCCTTCTCTTGGTTGGAAGGAGGTTGGGCATAGTCTGTGGCTTTCTTGGAAAAACCAACCTAAAGCACCATCTTAGCCAAGCTTCAATGAGTAAATACTGAAAACTGCTACATTTTATAGCAGTTGACTGTGACTGTAGCCTTTTACTACAGACTGAATCCAACTGCAGGCCCATCTGATACTGATAGTCATCTCTTACAGAAACCACCACATTATCTTACACACACCCAGAGCAGAAAGAGTATATAGCAAAGATATTTTGAATGCAGTGATAGGTACCCACCTTGTGTGGAGGGCCTCCCATGAACCTTTCTAAAACCTTTCTGAATCAGTCTTGATTCAGTATTAATTTATGACATCAATAACTGAATCAAGTATTAAGTAACCAGGCTAAAATATACACAAAGGTAAAATGTCACCACACTTCTGCCTAATTAACAGTCCTGATGTGATATGAGGGAGTGGGCCACATGAGGTATAATTTTTTTTCTTTATGTAGGAAATGAGCTTGAGAGATGGAACCAAAATACAGAGGAAAAAACACAACCTCAAGTCCCATGTGCAAACTGTATGATCACCCGGAGCAGCTGAGTTAACAGTGGCTGGAAAGTACTTTGAAGAAAAGTTAACTGGCACCTTAGTAGCAACAGTGTTCAGAGAATCTGATGAACATACCTTTACAGCAACAAATATTTCCCATTATGTGACATGATCCTCTGCTCAGGTACCACCTCTCACCTGTCACTAGTCTAAGCCCAGAATGACATTTGGGAGAGAAGGCTCGATGACATCATCACATTCCAACCTTCCTGGAACTCCCAGAAGGCCTTCTCTACATCTATCCCCAAGCCCAAGGCACTGACAGCCTAAGCTACATCAGGTGCAGCTCCACAATCACACTCACATGGCAGGATGCTCAGGCCAAGGTCTCCTCCCAAGGTCTGCTGCCCCTGCTGCAGAGACATTGGCAAGGCAAGGGACACACCCCACCCCGGCAGAACTTTCCTTCAGGATGCCACTGCTGCTCCAGGTGTCTCTCTTTTCCCCCAGCTATATCTACCCCCACCATGTCTTTTTTCACTATTAAATAAAAAAGAAAATGAAAAAAAATGGCTACAGGACTAGTCAGTTTACCATACAGGCACCAAGTCACTGATAACACTGTTGAAGGAAGGAGGATGAGGAGGAGGAGGAGGAGAAGCAAAAGGAAAAGACTGAGAAATAAAAATTTGGTGAACGGGCTGGTTGACCTCACATATTACAATGTGCAAGGACCTGGGTTCGAGCCCCTGTCCCCAATTGCAGAGGGAAAGCTCTGTGAGTAGTGGAGCAGTACTGCAGGTGTTTCTCTGTCTCTCTCCTTCTCTATCACCTGCTTCTTGATTCTGGCTATCTCTATCCAATAAATGAAGATTTAAAAAATTGGTGAACACTGGTATATATGGAAATGACCTGCCCACAAACCCTGGCTATCCCTGCTTCCCCAGAGCCCCACCCCCCTAGGGAAAGAGAGAGACAGGCTAGGAATATGGATTGATCTGCCAATGCCCATGTTCAATGGGGAAATAATTACAGAAGCCAGACCTTCCACCTTCTGAAACCCATAATGATCCTGGGTTCATACACCCAGAGGGTTAAGGAATAGGAAAGCTATCAGAGGAGGGGATGGGATACAGTGTTCTGGTGGTGGGGACTGTATGGAGTTGTATCCCTCTTATCCTATGGTTTTGTCAGTGTTACCTTTTCATAAATAAAAGTTAAAAGAAACAAAACAGAAAAAGGCTGGGAGTATGGATCAACCTGTCAATGCCCATGTCCAGTGGAGAAGCAATTACAGAGGCCAGACCTTCCACCTTCTGCACTCCATAAAGATATTTGGTTCATACTCCCAGAGATAAAGAATACAGAACTTTCCAATAGAGAGGTGAGGATACAGAACTCTGGTAGTTGGAACTATATCACTCTTACCCTACAATCTTGTCTGCCAATCATTCTTAAATTAATAAAAGAAAAAATAAGATAAAAAGAAAGAAGAGATAAAAATAAAGAAATAAGAGAACTAAGAAAGAGATCAAGAGAGACTGAAAACAACAGAGATATATGGGATGATCTCAAAAGAAGTAACATACACATTACTGGATTGCCAGAAAAAGAAAGACAGCAAGGGCTTAAAGAAAGTATAATATAGGGAGTCAGGCAGTAGCACAGTGGGTTAAGAGCACATGGCACAAAGTGCAAGGACCAACATAAGGATCCAAGTTCAAGCCCCTGGCTCACCACCTGCAGGGAAGTCACTTCACAGGTGCTGAGGGAGATCTGCAGATGTCTTTCTTTCCCCTATCTGTCTTCCCCTCCTCTCTCCATTTCTCAGTGTCCTATCCAACAATGACATCAATAACAACAATAATAATAACTACTACAACAATGAGAAACAAGGGTAAACAAAAGGGAAATAAATATGAAAAATTAAAAAGAAAATATAAGAGATAAGAAAAGAAAACTCCCCCACTTTAAAAAATAGAAAAGACATGAAGATTCAAAAAACCCAGCTAGTTCCAAACAGAATCAACCAAGCTAACATACACCAAAACACACCCTAGTTAAAAATAAAGGAGTAAGGATAAAGAAAGGATTCTGAAGACTGAAAGATAAAAGCTGAGAGTCAGGTGGCTGGACGGTGGCATACCAGATTAAGCACTCATAGTTGAAGCGCAAAGACCAATGCAAGGATTCTGCTTCCAGCCCCTGGCTCCCCACCTGCTGTGGGGGAGGGGGTCACTTCACAAGCAGAGAAGCAGGTCTGCAGGTTTGTTTTGTTATCTATCTATCTATCTATCTATCTTCAATCCCATTTCAATATATCTGTCCTATCCAATTAAAAAATCCTTAATGGTCTACAGCGGCAGTGGATTCTTGTGCTGGCACTGAGCCCCAATATCAGAGAAATGCAAATAAAGACAACAATGAGATACCATTACATCCATGTAAGAATGTCATACATCAGAAAGGACAGTACCAACAAATGCTGGAGAGGATGTGGGGCAAAGGAACCCTCCTGCACTGCTGGTCAAAACTAAATTGGTCCAAACCCTATAGAGAGCAGTCTGAAGAACTCTCAGAAGGCTAGAAATAGACTTACCCTATAACATGCCAACTCCTATCCTGGGGATATATCATAAAGAATGAAACACACTCATCCAAAAATAGGTGAGTATACATCTAGGCATAGCAGCACAATCTATAATAGCCAGAACCTGGAAGCAAGCCAGGTAGATGTAAGATGGTAGAATAGTGACTGAGACATCTGTGGTATATATGCACAATGGAATACTACTTAGCCCTTAAAAATAAAAAATTCACATTTTTCATGTTATCTTGGATGGAACTTGAAGGACTTCTTTTAAATGAGTCAAGCTAGAAGACAGAGACAGAGGAAAAGACAGCACTGAAGCTTTTTCCATTGTGGTGGGAGTTAGGCTCAAATCAGAGTCACATACATGAAAAGCAGAAACACTTTGCAAGTAAACTATATTGTTTTCATCCTTACTAATTTATGATACCAGATGCTTAAATTCGAGGAACTAGCTTTTAGTACATATGAGAACAAGCATCTTATCTATTTGAAGGGCAAAAAAATTCAGTCCTTGATTAATACATGCCTTTACTGTAAATAATTAACCCAAATTAAAAAAATAAAGACCAAATACAGTTGTTGGTCCATGTGTAAAACAATTCATAGGGAAGGGTATATGCCCTTATAAGGTGAACACTACTGGCAAACACTTCTAGGACTCAACAGAAAACTCAGTGAGATGTTCTTAAATTTTCCTTTAGTTTTTCTAAATAGATTTTCTGCTTAATCCTTATTTTCAGCTAAATTTGCTGTGTTTCTTCCTGTGACACTTTGCAACTTCAGTGTCCATGCATGCTTTATACTCAAATAAATAACTATGCAAAAATTCACATCTAGAGCATTGGGGCCTGATGTGGTTTATACATGTAGTACCAACCTGTAGCATGGCAAATACTGTAGCGGCTACTATTGGATTTCGTGTCTTTGTATTGGTTGGTTACACACTACATGGAAGAAATTTCAAAAACCTTACATCAACAAAAAGCATGATAGGTTCTTTAAGAGCAACAAGTTGAAAAGAGGCATGCAGAAGTACTACAGCAGAGATAGCAAGTATTGCATCTATCAAAATTCTAAAAAAGTTGGGAGCTAGCTAGTTGGTGCTGCACTCAGTTGAATGTAGATATTACCACATCCAAGGGCCCAGATTGAATCCCCTACTCCCCACATGCAGGGGAGATGTTTCACAAGTGGCAGAGGAGGTCTATAGGAGTATATTTGTCTTTCTCCCTAACTCCCCATCCTTGCTCAATTTTTCTCTGTCCTATCACATAAAATAGTAAGAAAAAACAAATAAGAAAAAATGGCCTCTCAGAGCAGTGCTGACACAAATCCTAGAAATAACCCCAGGGGCAATACAATTTCTGTTCTGCTAACAAGCTTAAGTATTTCAAAGTTTCAATATCACCCTTAATGGTATCTTCCAGATATATGGCTATTAAGGACCAACAGCTCATGTTCTTCTTCATTCATGTTAGATGCTTCTCACTGTTAGGAGACATCTGGTATGAGGCTCCTGGCCTCATAAGCACATGTCACTGTTTGAGAATTGAGAGTTGAAAGCATTTTAATGTAATTCATTATGCCATGGATTGTGTGGCCTAAGGCAGACACTAAACCTGGTATGCTAAGATTTATGCTCTCCAATATGTAACATTTTTAAATAACTGGTAGTTTAAATTTACAAGCCAGGCTTCAGGCATACAGTCTTTAGTAGACCATAATATCTAACTAGAAATAAATAATTTTTTGTCATTGCCTATTATGGTAAATTGTTACTAACTTCCTAAATTACAATTTCTTTTAAAAAATTAACTTTAGGGAGTCAGGCGGTAGTGCAGTGGGTTAAGTGCACGTGG
Source organism: Erinaceus europaeus (assembly GCF_950295315.1). Lineage (NCBI taxonomy): Eukaryota > Metazoa > Chordata > Mammalia > Eulipotyphla > Erinaceidae > Erinaceus > Erinaceus europaeus. Next base: position 68,582,049 of record NC_080170.1, read on the forward strand.
CACAAAGCACAAGGACTGGTGTAAGGATCCCGATTCAAGACCCTGGCTCCCCACTTGCAGGGGAGTCATTCCATAGTTGCTGAAGCAGGTCTGCAGGTGTCTTTCGCTCCCCCTGTCTTCCCCCTCCTCTCTCCATTTCTCTCTGTCCTAACAATGACAATAATAACTACAACAATAAAAAAACAATGGCAACAATAGGTAAAATAAAATATATATTTTTTAAAAAATGAACTTTAATCGGAACTTTACTGGCCAGTGGTTTTACTATGAAACTATAGCCGTAGAATAATTATTTTGTAAATCACAGTGCTATAACCAGTAAGTAAAAAATAAATAATAGCATGTTTAAACATAAACTTTGAAATGTAAGGTAATTTAGTTAATTTTTGCATATGAAAATTTAGAATGTATTTACAACTGAGGGTTTTTGTTATTATTACTGGACAACTCTAGGACCTTATTGATTCTTATGTTGATACATAGGTTTATTGTTTTTATAAGGATACATCTACATACTCCCCCCAAATAGGAGGTATGTAACAATTTCACCCTCAACCACACCATCATCTTTGTTCTACCATAGGTAATTAGGTTTCCAACTTTGCCTTAGTCTTCATACTTCTACCTTCATTCTTCTAAGACCCAAGTCAAAGAAGTATGCATGACAATCAATGTAAAACTCACTCTTTATTGTCCTTCGAGTTGTTTCTTAGATCCCATCTGTGGTTGAGATACATCCACTACTCCTCCCTTTTTAAAAATTTCTTTATTGGGGGATTAGTGTTTTACAGTCGACAGTAAATACAATAGTTTGTACATGCATAAAATTTCTGTTTTCCACACAACACAACCCAACTAGGTCCTGTACCATCCTGTTCCAGGACCTGAACACTCCCAACCACCCACCCACCACAGAGCCTTTTACTTTAGTGTAACCTACTCCAGTCAAAGTTCTGCTTAGTGTTTTCTCTTTTAATCTTGTTTTTCAACTTCTGCCTGTGAGTGAGGTCATCCCATATCTATCCTTCTGATTTACTTCACTTAACATGAATTCCTCAATCTTCATCCAAGATAAGCTGAAAAAAGTGAAATCACTATTTTTAATACTTGAGTAGTATTCCACTGTGTATATATACCACAACTTGCTCAGCCACTCATGTTGCTGGACACCTGGTTTACTTCTAGGTTTTGGCTACTACAGATTGTGAGGCTATGAACTATTCTCCTGTAATCTTACAATATTGAAATAATTATTAAATCACTGATGAAAAAATGAAAAATAAATGAAAAATGAAAAACTAAACTGGAATACTACTCTTGAAAATAGAGAACATTTACTAGTTATCTTCTAGAATCACAGACTAGAAGTTAAGGGTCCAAAAACAATACTCCAAATAAACACTGCAGCTCTGGGTTGCTGATGAAATCATCAGCACTGTATGTACTGAGTGCTGATTCCATGAAATACCATGAATTGGACCTCAGTGTCCACCCTCATGTTCTGATCATAAAGCTGCTGTTGAGGAAGGAAATACACCCTCCAGACCCAGAAATCCAGATAGCCAGACTCAGCTCAGAAATCTATGAATCCTCGTCTTTCTGACTGTAAACTAAAGATGGATATTCAGAGTAAAAGTTACACAATGATTGTCCTTGAAGAGTTGAAATGCACTGAGGGCTTTCGGAGAAATCTGTGTAAGGTAATAATTGAGAGAAGATACATGTGCCTAGGGAAGCAAAAGAACAAAGTTTAGGTGACTGAATATCTAAACTGGAAAAGCCTTACAGGACCCAAGGGCTTCACTCCAAGGAGGCCTAATACTATTACAGAACATTATAGGAAGGCTGTGTCATTTCTTTTTTTCATAATTTTTTTTGTTTGTGACTAATAGTATGTTGTAGGATTTTAAGATTATAGTATATAGTTCCACATCACACTGTTCACCAAAGTTCTATTATCCCTACCCTCTTACCTTCCAAAGGTAACCACTATAGTTCTCATAAGTGTTAGAAATAGTTGCTTGTGGGGGTCAGGCGGTGGTGCAGTGGGTTAAGCACACGTGGTGCAAAGTGCAGGGACCAGCATAAGGATCCCGGTTGGAGCTCCTGGCTCCCCACCTGCAGGGGAGTCGCTTCACAGGCAGTGAAGTGGGTCTGCAGGTGTCTATCTTTCTCTCCCCCTCTCTCTCTGTCTTCCCCTCCTCTCTCCATTTCTCTCTGTCCTATCCAACAACAAAGCAACGTCAACAATGGCAATAATCACAAGGAGGCTGCAACAACTAGGACAACAAAAAAAGGGGAAAATGGCCTCCAGGAGTGGTGGATTCATGGTGCAGGCACCGAGCCCAGCAACAACCCTGGAGGAAAAAAAAAAAGTTGCTTCCTTCTTTTTTTTTCTTCCAAATTTATACATATTAGGTCTCTAGAGTCCACATTAGTGACTGGAACCATTTAATAGTTGTCTTTAATCTCTTATTTTTCTCAGCATAATCATCTCCAGTTCCATCCATACTGTCCTAAAGGACACATTATTATTATTATTATTATTATTATTTATAATTATTATTTGGATTGCAGAGTAGTATTACATGGAGTATATAGGCCAACATTTCTTTAGCCAGTCATTTGCTGATTAGAATTTAGGCAGTTTCCACTCTTTGGCTATTGTGAATAATGCAGCTATGAAGATAGAGGTACATATGTCCCTTTGAATCAGTGTTTCAGTGTCCTTTGGATAGATGCTGAGGAGCGGTATTGCTGGATCATAAGATAATTCCATTTTTATGGAGGTCATAGCAGTTTATATTCCTAACAGCAGTGTAGCAAAGTTCCTTTGTTTCCACAACCTTGCCACACCTGTCATTTCATGATTTGTCGATGGAAGCTATTCTCTCAGGTGTGAGATTGTATCTCACTAGTTTTAACTTTCATTTCTCTAATTATAAGTGAAGTGGACAATTTCTTCATGTGTATATGGGCCATTTGTATCTCTTCTTTAGAAAACTGTCTTTTTAGTTCTTTGGCCCACATTTTTACTGTGTTACTTTTGCTTCTTTTATTTTTATTTTGACTGTATGTTAATAGGAGTATATATTAACACCATTTCTGCTATGAAATGTCTGTTTCCCTACCTACCCTCCATAGTGAATCTGAAAATCTACCCTCACCCTCTGCCCAGAGGTTTTTACTTTTTTGCAATACTCCAAACTTAGTCAAATTCTGCTTTTCATTTCCCTTTCTGTTCTCTTTCACAAATTCTGTTTCTAAGTGGGATAATACTATACACAACTTTGTCTTTCTGACTTATCTCATTTAACAGAATTCCTTCTAGCTGCATCCAAGATTGATTAGAGAAGATGGGTTCTTAACATCTTATTAATTATTAATACTTAATAGCTTAGTAGTATTCAACTGTGTGTATATATCATAGGTTTCTGAGCCATTCACCTGTTGTTGGGCACCTAGTTTTCTTCAGGTTTTAGCTATTACAAACTGTGCTGCTAGGAACATAATTCTACATATACCTTTTTGGTTGAGTGTGATTGAGTCCTTAGGATATATCCCTAGGAGAGATATTACTAGGGCATATGGAAGGTCCACTTCTAGCCTTGTGAAGATTCTTCAGACTGCTCTCCACAGAGGTTGGACCAATTTACATTTCCACCATAAGTGTAGGAAGGATCCTTTGTCTTCTCAACCTCTCTAGCATTTGTTTCTGCTGTTGATTTTGATGTATGACTTTCTCATATGGGTGAGGTGGAATCTCAGTGTTGTGTTATTTGCATTTCTCTGACCATCATTGATCTGGAGACAAGTGCCATGTTTTTGGACCTTTTGGATCTCTTCTGCAGTGAATAATCTGTTCATATCCTCTGTCCACTTTTGGATGGGGTCATTTGCTTTATTGTTGCTAATTAAGGTGAGCTTTTTATACATTTTAGTCCTTGTCTGATATATGTCATTTTCTCTCATTTTGGGGTCTCTTTTTTGGGTGATAGTTTCTTTTCCTGTGCAGAAAAGTCTACAAAAAAAACCCCACACAGTTTACAAAAGTAAAGCATTGGACTGAAAATAAACAATAGATGGGCAGGTTTTCTTTGCAAGTTATTAAACAACAGAATGGATTAGGTGACACACTTTAAAAAAAATGAAATACTCAGTCACCCACAGCTCCTGATTTATCTTAGGCAATAACAGAAGAAAAGGAGAGCTATGGAATAAGAGGAGTGTGAAGGGGAAAAGCAAACAAAAAACACATTAGCATATAGAATAGATTGATGAAAGGTGATACTATTAATAGATAGAGATATATATTTTATTTCTTGGAATTCATAATATCCCACCCCCTAAATACAATGTCTTGAACACTGACACTATTTGAGTAGAGCCATGTGAGGAATCAGAAGCACTGGAAGGGCTTTTTGAAAGGTATTCCCCTTTCTGGCTAAGATCAGGCTTAGTGTTTCCATTGAAAGCTTTGCTGCTTATCACAAAATGAGAGACCTCAATACAAACACTGAATACTGACACCAAATTAAGTTTTACTAAAATAACCTGTCTTTCTTTAATCCCTGTCTTCCTTAAGTCATCCCCTCCCCAAACATTTCCTAGTGTCTCTTCTACAAGATACTGTCCTAGGCCAAGTGCTTTGCCTCCTTATATCCCAACAATGGATACTTCTTTGCTTAAAAAGTGTATAGATTTCTGGATCCAATAGGTGTAGGTATGACCTAGAAAGGACTAGAAGGTAGGACCATAGAAAAACGGGAATATCTATACATATACATATTCCCATTTTCTATATATATATATATATATATATATATATATATATATATATATATATTTTAGTCAATCCATATCTGTAACCTTGGGAGAACTACTATGTTTCCAATGGAGGGAACTGGTATACTGAACTCTGGTGGTGGGAAAGGTGTTCAAATTATGCTCCTGTCATATAATTTTTAAATCACTAATAAAAATAAAGATTGAGCAATTTTACTAGATAGATGGTCATAATAGAATTTTACAGCTCTCTGCACCACAAATAAAGTATAATAATAAATTTAAAAAACATAGAAAGAAGGAAAAAAGAGGGTGGAAATGGAAATCAAAAAGTAAATCTTGGACTAAGCATTGTATTACACCAAATCATGGGACACAGGGGAAGTTGGGATAGGAAGGGACTATGGCTGTGCTTTAGACTCTGAGAGCATGATGGTGGAAATAGGACTCCCAAGTTAGCAGTAACAGCATTTTGTGGATAATTGTCCAAGGGAAATGAGGTTGTTCCAGTTTCTCAACAGCTGTACTATAGTCATAAATTAACATCCTTCCATGAATTTAAAAAAAAGAGAGAGAAAAGGAAGGGAACATGAATGAAATGTGAGGTTTACTATTTGATGTGATAAATAAGTAAGCAAGATATCCACTTATGTGGCAGTGAAAAAATGGAAACACTTAAAAGGATCTAAGATGGAGTAGAAAGTGGTCTGCATATGCCTATCATAGGGAGATGAGAAATTGTACTCACTAATCAGTAGTCATGCTGTAAGTCATTATATCCCCCAAATAAAATGATACATATTGTACAAATAAGAAGTGAATTGTTTCCTGTGTTAATATGTTGTTAATGTTCAGGGGCCTCCAGCTGGCTGGGCTAGCTTCGCAGTGGTAGACAGAGACTCGAGGACACATGGCTGGGCTGAGAAGCTGCAGTTTAATCATTATTCACGAATGGGCAAATCACCGCACCATGTGTTTCCCAATCATTCTTCCTCTGCTGCTGCTGCTGGGACTCTCAGTGTCCTTAGCATACGGGATGGGGAGAAAGAGGGCCGCGAAACTAGCAAGGACTAAACCATTTCTCTCAGAGGTAGGGGGAAGGCGACCAAACCAACACGAAGAATACCAACATATTCCCCCTTTTATTTTTAACTAAATAACCACAGTATCAGGGGTGTGGGGTGAACAGAAACCTATATCGTACAGGCATTTTCAAAAAAGAAACTGGCACAAACATGGAGAAACATGTAAGTGAGTAACGAGAACCAGTGTGCTGCCAAGGGAAGGCCTGAGGGGGCCATTTTTTGCCTCTGTGGGCAAAACTTTATCAGCCTAAAACAACATTTCCTGCCTCTGGGGGGCATACTTGCCTCGACAGGCATTTTCTAGCATGGGGGAGGGTGAGGCCTAGAGTCCCAAGGCATGGCTGCAGTCAGTGAGAAACCCAGCAGCATAAAGTGAAGCTGCAAAGTGTCCAAGAAGTGTACCAGTTGAGTCCGATAGAAGTCCAAAGCAGATGTCCACCAAAGAATTGCCAGGGGGTGAAACGTATGAGGAAGGTCCGCTGCTGGAATTACGCTTTTTTGTAGAGAACTTGACAGCTGCAATTTACTTACTATGAAACAAACTTGAAGCAGGTTAGAAGTTTACCACAATTGATAACTCTATCACAGTTAGAAGTCTTTTTTAGAATGCTTTTAAGGTTGTTTAAAGTTTAAACAATAGAATGTGAAAAGGTAGACATAAGAATCAAGGAAAGAAAACCTCAGGCATGAGAATCATTAGCATAGCCATTGTGTAATCTACTATTTCTAATAGAGAAGGTAATTGAGAGTTTTACATATCAACAAGTCTATTTAACCTTTTGTTACACCCATTCAAGATGGAGACACACCCTAGGTGTGCGCAAGTTTTGTTTAGACCAACTTGGTTAAAATATATTGATTTTTAACTAATTTTTACCTCAGACTTTAAATGTAAGTTAATTTTATCTTTATGAGAATTACATTGAAAACCTTTTTTATTTAACTTTGCCTGCTAAGAATTTAGCCTTAAAGTTACATTTTTAACCTTAAAGTTACTGTTTACCAACTTTAAACACACACATAAACATGGTCATTAATACACAAGGAGAGAAACCTTTGTTACGAAGACATGTCATTTTAAACACGAATTTAGATCTGTACTGTCTTAATTGTTGTTGGGGGGTCACCATCCGGAGGTGGCTTCCTGCACAGCTCCACTTCTAGGAATTGTAGGTTGTGATCTCTGGATGAATATCTGCGTGTTCTAGCTCGTCTGCCTTTGGACCCAAGCTGGAGATCTCGGCCAGGGGGCCCAGTTTCGGCAGGGATCCCGCGATCTCTGGGTGGTCCGGGATCCTTCCAGACTTCATAGCACGAGGGCAGGTGGGCCAGCCATGCAGAAGGCGCAGGCTGAGGTGCCCTGGGGTGGCGACCATGATAGGCCACCACGGCCCTCCCCCATGGCCCTGCCATGTCTGCTGCCCTGCTCCCAGTGGCCAAGCAGTGTGGAGTGAGCCGGCCCCCAATGCCCCGTGCCACACGGCGGAAAGCCGGCTCATGCAGGCTGGTGTTGGGCTCTTGCTGGCTGGTGCTGGGCGGAAACCACAGAGTGGCCCAGAGATAAATGTTCCAGAAACAGTGAAACAGTCTCGTGAATAAAGGGCAGAGGCAGTTGGAGATCTCTTCACAAGCAGAAGAGAAAGTCATAGTACATAGGTAGCCAAATTTTCTTCACTTGTCTGAGAGATGTGCAGGTCAGGTCCACGTGGGCACCCTTTGTTATTAGGGTTCGGGGGCTCCAGCTGGCTGGGCTATCTTTGCAGCGGTGAACAGAGACTCATGGACACACAGCTGGGCCGGGAATCTGCATTTGTTTATTCACAAACAACGATTCATAAACTAACCCAAACTAATCACCACACAGCTCTCTCCTGCATCCTTCTCCTCCCATGGCTGCCCCAAGAACATTAATAGATATATATTAAATACTTGGGCTTAGTCACCTAGCACTTAACAGGGTAGGAGAACCCTTCTGGTTACATACAGAAGTATATTAGTTTCCTGCAATTCTGACAAATTCCTTTGGCTTATGAGTTATGAAGGGTTAGAAAAACTTGGGCAATGAATTCCAGAAGGCTACTTAACTTATTGTAGAATGTAGACATTACCAAGTGTGAGGACCTGCATTTGAGCTCCTTGCCACCATATGAGAACTGCCTACAGAGGGCAAGCGTCTTTAGTGGTGGAGTGGTGCTACACTGCTGCTCCTTCTTTGCTTTCCTTCCTTCCTCCCCTCTTTCTTTCCTTCTCTCCTTCCTTGCCTCATGCCTTCCTCTTTCTCTCTTTATTAAAATAATGCTAGGATGGAGTCAAGATGGTTGCATGAAGACCACACCCAGGTTGACTCTCCTCAAAAAACTGCATCAAATCCTGGGAATTCTCAGTTGAAGCAGGATTTGCAGGTTAGTAGGAGAAAAATTATAGAAGGGACAAAGAAGAACCATGGTGGAAAATTAATTAATTATCTTGTTACATACCAACAACGGATAGTTCTTTGCTTAAAAACTGTATAGATTTTGGGAGTCCAGCAGTATATACCCAAATGGGTATAGCTATTGAGTGGACAGAAAAGTTGTGACACATTTGTGCATGGAAAAGCATAGAAAAATACATCATGACTTTTCTGGTATTTCACTAGGTGAAGCATCATCTTTTTCTTGAAAAATCTTAGACCATTTATAAGAATGAAACAGATTCTTATTTTTCATTTGGTGAGGTGACAGAATCTGTCTTATATATATTTGAATGATCCAGTTTATAAGTTAAATCAGCATACTCTTGTGTAAACCAAATCACAGAGTGACAATGACTTTAAGCTCCTTCTCTAAGACAGACTCCATTTAAAGAAGGTAAGGGTCTTAAGTCTAGGATTATATCAAGATAGACATGGACTCCAAGGAAATTTATTTTATAAAATTATGATGAAAAGATAAAAAAAATAATTTTCTTTTCTACACAGTTATAGAAAATTCTCTTGCTCTGACTTTCTCAATATATAATGGATTAAAAATATAAAAAAACCTACTTTTGGTGAAACTTAGAAAACACTGAATACTAGAAATATTTTCCTTTTTTGTCTCCACATTATCACTACACATCAATACTTGTAATATGAATCCACTGCTTTCAATTGCCATTTTATTATTTTCTTATTTGATAGGTGAAAGAGAAACTGAGAGGGGATTGTGGGAGATAGAAAGGGAGAAGACATCTGCAGTACCTGCTTCACTGTTTATGAAGCTTCCCCTCTGCAGGTGGGGATCAATAGCTCAAACCTGGGTTCCTGTGCATGGGGATGTGAGTGGTCTCCACTGCCTAGCTCCTAAAATATTTTCAACTGGAGTGAAGAAAATAGTGACTTTGTGCCACCAGGATTTTTTTCAAAATTCAAGCAGTTGATCATAAAGGGCTTATGATATTGCTCAAGGCCCTCTACAATTTTCATGTTTTATAAGAGCTGTTCTCTCGTGGTCCAGAGGTGGTGCAGTGGATAAAATACTGGTATCTCAAGCATGAGGTCCTGAGTTCAATCCCTAGCAGCACATGTACCAGAGTGAAGTCTGGTGTTCTCTCTCTCTCTCTCTCCCTCCTATATCTCTCATTTATAAATTATAAATATTTTTTTAAAAGCTGTTCTCTAGAACTCTAATATTCCCAGTTAAACACGCTCTGTCCTTTGAACTAGTTCAGATACAAATCCTCCTCTAAGAAGTCACTAATGATGCCATAAATGAAATACATCTTTGCAAATTCACAGAATTTTAAAAATTTGTAGATAAATTTATTATTATTAATTTCAAGGTAATAGTTTACTCACTTATAAGCTTTCACATATAAAATTCTTCTTTCCTTCCATCCGTCCTTCCTTCCTTCCTACTTTCCTTCCTTTTCATCCTCTACTCTCTCCAAATCCTTATGGAATTGGAGCTCAGATACCTCTGTTGCTCTTCCCCTAAGATTTATCCATCTCTGGGAGTTTAGAGAACATTTTCACTTATATCATTGATTGTCTCACAACTTACTTTTACTTATAGTTTAATGGTTATTTATCTAGAATATGTCTTCTCAGGCTGACATCAGCTATATGCTAATTACATTCATGTCCCAACAGTATGATATATTGTACTTAAAACTAAAAGCACTTCTGCTAAGTCTCTTCTATGAAATCTGTGAAATTTGCACCACTGGAGTTTGCCTGGGACTGTCAATACTATAGTTGTCAACAGCAGTGCCATTTTCACATTAGTCAGTGAGTTGGTAGTTCAACTCTAGGGTCCCATTCTAGAAATTTAGGTACTGGCAATACAGCTCACTTGGATAGTGCACTTGGTTGTCATGTGCACAACAAATGTACAAGCCTGCCCCTTGCCCCATGCAAGAAAGCTTTGGTGCTCTTTTATCTTTCTCCCTGTCTCTCTATCTTTTCTCTCACTTTCTATCTGAAAAAATCCAACCCAGAGGGGTGAAGCCCTAGTGATTCAATAAATAACTAAATAACAAATAAAACATTGTAATTGGCTTTCTAGGAGCACAATTGGGTTCAACTCTCTTCACTCAAAATCCCCAATAAATGGAATCTGAAATGGAAATGCAACAAGTAGAGAATTTACTATGTAGTAAAGACCATAAGGAATAATGAAACCAGGATGGGACAGAAGACTACAGCTGACATGTGACTCAATTACATCAGAGACTTTAAGTCCATATTAACTAGGAACTCTAGTTAGGTTTAAGACGATTGTTCCAAGTTGTTCAAAGTTCAGAAAAGTAGAAGCTTTATTCCCCCTTATAGTATATAACCACTGGTAGTAAACCACCTCTATAGATATAATTTTATTATGCTGATTCCCATCCATTTGAATCAAGAAATTTTGAGAAAAGGATTGAATAGTAATCCCAAGGCTACCAACACTCCCAGCTCATGGGGAAGTTACTATCTCAATTCTGATTAGGGATTCCTTCAGCAAAGACTACACTAGTCATTCCACATGAATGTGTAAAGTTCAAGGTTATGGACATACTAATTACTACTGTGGAAAATTCAGGGTGCTAAGACATTGAAGAAAGGTGAGAACACACGATTCTTTAAAATACAGAGAATAATTATTTGTCATGTGAAATAGATCACGTATATAAAAATTAAAATAGGGGGAGTCGGGCTGTAGCGCAGCAGGTTAAGCATAGGTGGCGCAAAGCGCAAGGACCTGTGTAAGGATCCCGGTTCAAGCCCCCAGTTCCCCACCTGTAGGGGAGTCGCTTCACAAGCAGTGAAACAGGTCTTCAGGTGTCTTTCTCTCCCTCTCTCTGTCTTCCCCTCTGCTCTCCATTTCTTTCTGTCTTATCCAACAACAACATCAATGATGACTACAACAATAAAACATCAAGGCAACAAAAGGGAATAAATTAAAAAATAAAAAAATTAAAGTAGTCCTACTAACAAGATGATTATGACAGCTAGACTGTAAGTATTGCATAGATAATTCTCCTTTAACTGGTGAAAGCTATTTTTCTTATTGAGGACTAAATGAAACTTGAAGGAATGACATATTTCAACATAGGTGGGTAATGTCCTAGTGAGTTTTAAATGATTGAATTTCTTTTTTTTTTTTTTTGAATCTCTTTATTGGGGGATTAATGGTTTACAGTTGACACTAAAATACAATAGTTTGTATTTGAACGTGCATAACATTTCCTGGTTTTCCATGCAACAATCAAACCCCCACTAGGTCTTCCTCTGCCATCATGATTCAGGACCAGAACCCTCCTTACCCACCCCAGAGTCTTTTACTTTGGTGCAAGTGATTGAATTTCTTATGTAGACTTATATTGTTATTAACCAGAGCACTATCACATAAACTTGAATTTCAGGAACATTGCATGGGCTATAATGAAACTGTCTCTGTTCCTATAATTATCTCATAGAAAGAATGATGCTAAAAATAACGTACAAATAAGGGAAACAGAAAGAAAATATGTTTTGGGGGGCTTTAGTCACTCCAGGCATAGGCAATGAGTCCCCATGCTAACCCTGGAGGCCAGCAATTTTTTAATAGAATATACTACTATGTTTTATTCTTTTTTAGTACTATTTTTATTGGGGGAATTAATGTTTTACATTCAACAGTAAGTACAATAGTTTGTACATGCATAACATTCCCGATTCCCATATAACAATACAAACCCCACTAGGTCCTCTGAATCCTGTATTCTCGCCACCCACCCACCCCAGAGTCTTCTACTTTGGTGAGATATGCTAATTCCATTTCAGATTCTACTTCTGTTTTCTTTTCTGATCTTGTTTTCAACTTCTGCCTGAGAGTGAGATCATCCCTTATTCATCCTTCTGTTTCTGACTTATTTCACTCAACATTTTTTCAAGGTCCATCCAAGATCGGCTGAAAATGGTGAAGTCACCTATTTTAACAGCCGAGCAGTATTCCATTGTGTATACAGACCACAACGTGCTCAGCCACGATAAAACAACTAAAATTTCAGAATGGCCAGAGCTTTCATGGTTCAGTAATAAATGTTTGTTTGTTGAACTCATGCACAAAACTATTTTCTAATAGTATAGTTTCAGTTTAGGAAAGGTTGTGTAAATTCCCTGAGGTTACTGATATACAGCCGATGCCACTGTTGGGAAAGTCTTTGGAATTCTTATTTTTCAAAGGACATTTTCCGGCTATGAAAAGAAAATAGAGCACAGCCTTGAGAGTCAGTGTTAAGCAGAACTATTAAGATATTTAGGATCAATGGAAATCTAGATCTCTAGTTCTGAACCTTCTTTTGATTCTCAATTGTTTCCCATTAGACACAGAAGATAAATTCAGTGAATCTCTCTCAAGAAGTCCTTCATCCAATTTCTTTTCACTCTTCTTCAATTGATTGTTCAATCTCTGTCATGAAATTTTTGGACAGAAGTTTGAACTAAGTACGTAAATGGTATTCTAGTTTCCCTCTTTTCTCAGTTCCCTCACTGAGTATGTGAACCCTACCAATACATTTCGAGAACATTTCAAATACCTTTCTCTTCTCCATGGTCGGTATCCTAAGTGAAGTCCTATACTCCCAGGCTGCTCAAACCACGATTTAATTCAAATAAACACTTCCATGATGAATACAGCAAGGGCCTTTTATTAATTATCAGCCACTAGATCTATCATATATTGTGTCCATGGTAAAATAGCAAAACTTTATCTGGCTACACAGTTTATTCTCTTACAGTTTAATTGTTTGATCTGTATATAATTTCAACATTTTATTATTATATATATATATTTTATTTAAGAAAGGATAAATTAACAAAACCATAGGGTAGGAGGGGTACAACTCCACACAATTCCCACCACCGAATCACATTATGCCACCCCCTCCCCTGATAGCTTTCCCACCCTCTATCCCTCTGGGAGCATGGACCCAGGGTCATTATGGGTTGTAGAAGGTGGAAGGTCTGGCTTCTGTAATTGCTTCCCCGCTGAACATGGGCATTGATTGGTCAGTCCATACTCCCAGTCTGCCTCTCTGTTTCCCTGGTAGGGTGGGTCTCTGGGGAAGCGGAGCTCCAGGACACATGGGTGAGGTCTTCAGTCCAGGGAAGCCTGGCCAGCATCCTGATGACATCTGGAACCTGGTGACTGAAAACAGAGTTAACATACAAAGCCAAACAAATTGTTGAGCAATCATGAACCCAAAGCTTGGAATAGTGGAGAGGAAGTGTTAGGGGGATACTCACTGCAAACTCTAGTGTACTTCTGCTTTCAGGTATATATTTTGCAGTAGTTTATGGATACTTGGGAACATATGCTCTCTTCTCACAGAAACTGGTGTATATCTAGCTTTTGGGACTTTGTTAGAAAGTGAACCACCTGAGATGGAATTAGAGTATACTATGAAAGGAAAGGTCTCACCTGAGTAATGAAGCTGAAGGGTTGTCATTCCACATGTGAAGTCTCTGGACACCGTCTGAGCTGAAGCATGTTGAGGTGGCAATTGTTGTGTTGATTAGGTTGTGATCGGCAGATGTATTATTATTTGATATGGATTGGGAGAGGCATACGGGAAAGTGGGCCCTATCCAAGCGTTCCAAGAAGGGGGGGATGTAGGGGCTCTATAGTGGAGATGTGAGGTTCCTGCTGTCTTAGGGTTCAAAAAGACAATCGATAGTGTTATCATCACATTATTTGGTAATTGGGTTAACTTTGAAAAGTCCTTTTGTTAGGGTTTGCTGTATTTTATATTTTTGTGTGGAGTCCGGTGGTTCTCAACACCACTGTACCTTGAAATTTTTTTTATGGCATCATCCATATATTTAGTTGTACATTAGTTCCCAATAGACTATAATGGTTGGACTGGGAAGATAGGTGAGTGAGTCAACTTCGAACCACAAAGCCTTATGTTCCAGATTGGTTCCCCAGAAATACTTCTAGCAGAAATGAGCCCTTAATCACAGACATCACACTCTCCCCCTCTCCCTGTATCCCTCTCCCTTTCTTTCCAACTCTCTCTCCTCCTCCTCCTTCTCTCTCACTCCCTCAATTTTTATCTATATCTATATCTATCTCCGTATCACTCTTATAGCAATAAATATATAAAAGAAATAGGCCCAGCAAAGTAGTTTATTGGATAATGCCCTGCTTTGTCTTGTGCACTGCCCAGATTTCAGCCTGACAACCAACACACTGAAGGAAGCTTTAGTGCTATAGTCCTTTTCATTCCCTCTCTGCCTCTGTTTCTACTTTTATGAAGTAAACAAACTATTTTACATTTGTTAGCAGTGATTTTTCAATTAGGAGATGAATAGTTTATAGTTAATACAGTTGTTGGCAAACATATAAAATCAGTTTTCTGAAACTAACTTTCAGCCCCAAATAGGTCCTCCTCCACCTTCATGTACCTGAACCTGAAGGGCACTTGCTCCCTTTAAAGTCCTTTAGTTTGGTGCAATTCTCCAAATTCAGTCTAGGCTCCACTTTGTGTTTTCCTTTCAGTTCTTATTTCTCAATTTCTATCAAAGAGTGAGATCATTTCATATTCATCCTTCTCTTTCTGGCTTAACTCACTTAATAAGACTTCTTGAGGATCCATCCAAGATGAGGTAAAGAAAGTGAATTCATCATTCTTAATAGCTAAGTAATATTCCATTGTACATAGACACCACACATATTTTTCTCTCCAGGCTTATTGCTGGGACTGATGTCATCCCTAGAACAATACTGCTCTGGGCAGCCATCTTCTCCCATTTTTATTGGATAGGACAGAAAGTAATTGAGAGAAAAGCAGAAGATATCTAGGGAGAGAAATAGAGAGATAATTGCAGACTAGCTTCACAGCTTGTGAAGCATCCTATCATCTGCAGGTGAGAAGCCAAGGGTTTGAACCCGGATCCTTGCATGGGTCTTTGTGCTTAGTACTATGTGAGCTTACTACTATGCATGCTTAACTGGGTGTGCTTATGCCTAGACCCCAACCACAACTTAATTTCTCCTCTGTTTTTGGACACCTAGGTTACTTCCAGATTTTGGCTATCATGTATTCTACTCTTATGGACATAGGTATACACAGGACTTTTTTGAAGGTTTGTGTTTGATTCTATAGGATATATACACAAGAAAGGAATTGGCAGCTCATAGGGTAGGCCCATTTCTTGCCTTTACAAGCTCTCCAGGCTACTCTCCACAAGAGCTGGATAAAGTCATCTTCCCACAAGTAGTGCAAAGAGTTTTTTTATCCACAAACTCTCTCCAGAATTTCTTGTTGCTATCCTTTCTGCTGTATGACATTTTCTGAAGAGTAAAGTGGCATCTCATTGTTGTATTAATTCGCTTTTCATTGACCATCAATGACCTGGAGCATTTTTCCTTATCTGTTCCCATCCTAACATAGATCCCCATGTATAAGGGTAGAAATATATGTAGGGCATTGCATGATGATTAGGGACCCATAATAACATGAAGCTGTTACATGGATTACCCTGTCTATGAACCAAATAAAATAAAGGAGCAGCACATACATGAAACAAGTATTAATAAGATGAATCACATTAACAACCATACAGTTAAGAGTAAATTTCAATACTCAGTGGGATACAGTGAATGCCCCCCATGTATCAGATATGCAAATGCTCCCAATAAAAAGTGGAACATTCCTACCATGGGTTGGGGGAGGGATAGTCATGGAACATTACCACCTGAGCTGACATTAGAAAAACACTTTCCACCAATCACAGGGCACTGGGACAGTCCACATTCCAATGGGGGGGTAAGAAAAGCTGTCCCTCAAGCACCCAGTATAGGTTGGGGTTGCTGCAGGGGGAGGGGACATGCTTCTTTCAGAGGGCCTGTTGCCCCCCAGGCCAGCACCCAGAAAGTCCCTGTAGTCCAAGACTGTCTCTGTTGGGAAGACCTCCCCCAGACCCCACACTGGACTTGGGCTGCCCTGGCCAACAGCTTCCACTGGTCTCCTGGCAACAGCTCAAGCAGTTGGCATCTCTGATTCTGAGCTGACCTCTGATCAAGAGATTGCTCTCTTCAGGTCTGATCCCTATGCGGTGAACTGCTCCCTCCTGTGCTTTATTCAGAAACTGAGGACTTGTCCTGGGATCAACAGCACCCATATCAGGTGGTCAGGAACACTAAGGGGCGAGGGAGGGGAGGGTTGGGGCCAGGGTGGGGGGTGGCCTCTCTGGGCCTCTCTTGGGTCCTACCCCTAACACACACACACACACACACACACACACACACACACACACACACACACACACACACACACAGCAGTGCAGAGATATTACCACTGGAATCTTCAGATCATACTCCAGCTAAGTGTCCAAGCAATTCAAGGTTCCTTCTGGGGTGTGTCCTTCCCAGTTACCCAGTCATTGAACAGGGTGACATGTCAGTGACGCCTGGGCAGAAGAGGAGCAGAGGTGTAAGACCTAAGACTAGAGCCTCTAAAAGAAGCCATGCCTCCTCTGACAGTTCAGGGGTCCAGCAGGTCACTGTGGAAGGAACTGCACCAGTAGGAGCACAGGGGTCCTCAACCAAAGCTCCTAGGAAGGGAGCCCAAAAGAGGAGCCATATCCCCTCTGCTGCTGCCCAGGCTGCTGGTGATGCAGGCACTGCAGCCCCCTTTAAAGGGACAGCAGACATCCTCCCCAGTGGGGGGAGTTACTCAGACACCTGGAGCCATGCGCTCTCCAAGAGGGGGACTGCTTCCCAGGGTCCCTCAGCCACTGCCTTGTCCTCTTTAGGGCCCTGGGTGCAATGGGCTCCAAAGCCCCAGGCTCTGAAACTGACCAAGCACAGACGGGCAGACCCCCACAGCCAGGAGTACTGTTCCTAGATTTGTCATCTACATGGCAGAGGGCTACCCTGTCAGGCCCAAGACCGTGGGAGGGACAGCTCCCACCGCAATGTCTGGAGCAGACCCCAGAAACAGCAACAGGGGTGATGGTGGCACTGCCATGAGTACCCCTCAAGTCACAAATCAAGATTCTTCCAGCACACAGGGGAGCCAGGGCACAGTCCAGTCATCCCCTGTGCAGGTGCTCCCTGGGGGCCACACAGGGAAGGATGCAAGGACCCCCACCTCTGCCAGTGTTCTCTCCAGTGGAGCACCCTCCAGCACAGGAGCAGACGGGGTGCCCTCCTCCAGTACAGGCCTTGCACCTGACTCCACTACACCACCAGGTACTCAGAGCTCCTGCTCTACACTATCCATTTTGAGGGCCCAAACCAGCAGCCTGCAACCCTCTACAGCTGCCCAGGCTGCTGGCAATGCTATCACTGCCACTTTTATAAGGGCAACAGGTACCACCCTGCCCAGTGGAGGGATTCACACTGGCACTGTGAGCCATGATCATTCCAAACAGAGAACTGTGACCCAGGGTCCCTCAGCCACTGCCTTGTCCTCCTCTGGGGCTCTGGGTGCAATGGGCTCCAAAGCCCCCAGCTCTGAGACTGACTCAACACAGATGCAGCACACCCCTACAGCCAGGAGTACTGTTCCTAGATTTGTCATCTACATGGCAGAGGTCTACCCTGGCAGGCCCAAGGCCGTGAGGGACAGCTCCCACTGCAGTGTCCAGAGCTGACCTCTGCAACAGCAACAGGGGTAGCGGGGGCAATGCCATGAGCACCCCTCAGGTCCCGAACCAAGATCCATCCAGCACACAAGGGAGCCAGGGCACAGTCCAGTCACCCTCTGTGCAGGTGTTCCCAAGAGGGCACTCAGGAAAGGATTCCAGGACCCCTACCTCTGCCAGTGGTCCCTCTAATGGAGCACCCTCCAGCACAAGAGCAGACGGGGGCCCTCCTCCATGGTTACCCCAGATAATTGGGGCTCCAGTGTTACATTTCTCACCGTGAGGGCCAAATCCAGCAGCCAGCCCAGCCTCTGCAGGCTGCAGCCCCCACAGGCAATACCAGCACTTCTGCCTGGACAAGAGATAGCAGCTTACACAATGCTGGAGACAGGAGAGTGAGTGCTATCACCATGCAGCACACACTGAGCCTGGGGGACTCTACCAAAGTGGGGACTGTGGTCCAGGGTAACTCAACCACTGTCCTGTCCTCCTCTGGGGACCTGGGTGGGAAAGAACACAGGGCCTCAGGGATGACAGGAAAAGAAAATCAATCACTGCAACATCTGAAGTCCCCATGCCTGGTGCTGTCACCAGAGTCACTAGTGACTTGGAATCACCTAACAGGAAGTTGCAGGCTCTGAGCTTTACCCATGCCAGCATTCCCGGGACTGTGTCCCAGGGTTCAATGACTAGTTCTCTTTCCCACTCAGAGAAGCAGGGTGGGAAAGACAACAGAGTGTGCAGGTCTGCTAGGAAGAGGAAATCCACCACTGCACCATCTGGAGTCACTCCTTCTGGTGGTCTGGGAACCATCCCTCCATCAGTGTCAATCTGTCTGGAGGGAGAACTCACTCAAGAATTCCTGGTGCTGGCAGCAGAGCCACCAGAGACATAAAACTAGCTAAAAGGAGGCTGTAGGGTCTGAGCCTTACCCATGCCAGCATTCCGGGGACTGTGGCCCTGGGTAACTCAGCCACTGTCCTGTCCTCCACTGGGGCCTGGGTGGGAAAGAACACAGGGCCCTCAGGGATGACAGGAAAAGAAAATCCACCACTGCACCATCTGAAGTCCCCATGCCTGGTGCTGGCTCCAGAGTCACCAGTGACTTGGATTCATCTAACAGTAAGTTGCAGGCTCTGAGCCTTACCCATGCCAGCATCCCAGGGACTGTGGCCCTGGGTAACTCAGCCAGTGCCCTGTCCTCTTCTGGGGCCCTGCCTGGAAATGAGCACTGGACCTCCAGGGATGACAGGAAAAGGAAATCCACCAATGCACCATCTAGAGTCACTGCTCCTGGTGCTCTGGGAGCAGGGACCTTTAAGAGTGTCAATCTGTCTGGAGGGGAAGCTCATTCAAGCATTCCTGGTGCTGGCAACAGAGTCACCAGAGACATAAAGCCACCTAAAAGGAAGCTTCAGGGTCTGAGCCTTACTCATGCCAGCATTCCAGGGACAGTGGCCCTGGGTAACTCAGCCACTGTCCTGTCCTCCTCTGGGGCCCTGGGTGGGAAAGAACACAGGGCCCTCAGGTATGACAGGAAAAGAAAATCCACCACTGAAACATCTGAAGTCCCCATGCCTGGTGCTGGCTCCAAAGTCACCAGTGACTTGGATTCAACAGTGTCACCTGTCTAGAAAGGCATCTCACTCAATCCTTCCTGGTGCTTGCAACAAAGTCACCACTGGCTTGAATTTACTAATAAATAATCTGCAAGCACTGAGTCTTTCCCATGACAGCATTCCAGGGAATGTGGCCCAGGGTAAGTCAGCTAGTGTCATGTCCTCTCTGGGGCCCTGCATGGGAAAGAACACAGGGCTGCAGGGATGACAGTAAAAGGAAATCCACCACTGCACCATCTCGAGTCACTCCTCCTGGTGCTCTGGGAGCAGGGACCATTAATAGTCTCAATCTGTCTGGAGGGGCAACTCACTCAAGCTTTCCTGACTCTGGCACCAGAGCCACCAGTGACTTGAATTTCCTTATAATTAGGCTACAGATTCTGAGCTTGAGTGACTCCAACACAGGGAATACTGTGGCCCAGGGTCCCTTACCTACTGCCCTGTCCACATCTTGGGCCCTGGGTGGTATGGACCACAGATCAGCCAGGTCTGCCAGAAGGAAAACCACCACTGCTCCTTCTGGAGTCACCACTTCTGGTGCTCTGAGAGCATGTTATAATGTTCCCATCCTGTCTGGAGGGGCAACTCACTCAAGCCCTTCTGGTGCTGGCACCAGAGTCACAAGTGACCTGGCTTCCCTTATAAGTAAGATGCAGGCTCTGATCCTAACCCATCTGAGCATTCCTGAGATTGTGGCCCAGGGTCACAATGCCACTTCCCTGTCCAACCCTAGGGTCTCTATGAGGTAGGACCACTGACCTTCAAGCTCTGACTGCAGACCCACGCAGACCACCACAGCTCCAACTGGGGTCGCCACCATTCCTGCTCCTTCATCTGCAGGCCCCCAGGCAACTGCTGCAGCCTATCCAAAGCCCCCTCCCACAGTGAAGTCCAGAGCTGGTAGCCGTGATGACTGTGAAATCCACACCCTCATCACTGGCCTGGCGGCTCTGCACATTTAGCTTACATATATTGTTATTTTTTATTTAATTTTATTTTTAATTTTAATTTGATAGCCTTAAACTTAGGGAATTAGAAGTGAGGAGCCAGAGCAGGAACTCAAATCCACACACACTGTTATGTGACAATGTGTATGATTGACCAGGGGGACAGACACCAATGTTTTATATTTTTTAATTTTCAATTTAAATTTTTCATTTTTGTTTTTTATTTCATTTTTAGTTATTATATATCTATTTTTAATTTACTATTTTAAAGCATATTTTATTTTTATTCTATTATTACTTTATTGTATGAACCATTTATTTCAGTATTTCAGGGTCATTTCTGGGGCTTGGTTCCTTAACAGTGCTTCACATTTCTCCTGGAAGCAGTCTTATTTTCTACTTTCCATTTTTAGTTGCATGTATATAAAAGTATTGATATAGATACCCTCAATACCAGCCTGTAGGGGCTTGGCATCCACTTCCATGATACACTTTAATTTCTTGCCACCAGGCTTGATGCCTGCACAGTTACCCCACTATCCTGGTGGTCCTATTTATATACTTTCCTTTGGAATAGAAACTTTGAAGGCAGGAGGAGATAGGGAGGGAGACACCAGCAGCTCCCCCCCGGGGTGTGGACCAGGGTGCAACATCTGGTCTTGAACACAGTGGCCTGTAGAGCAGCGGACTTGCAGGGCAGTATGGCCAGCAGCTGGGGCTCTGAGGGATGCAGGTACAGGGCTGATGCTAGATGTACCCTGTGATTGTGGCCAGTCTGCCTTCCCACCCCCAGGAGTATCATCTGTAGCACGGGACACACCACAGTTAGAGGGACCTGGAGACCCTCAGCAAAGACCTGCTCAGTAAGTGTCCAGGGGACGATCTTCTGATCCCTCTATTCTGAGTGGGAGTAGGCCCAGGTACAGTGTGAATCTCAAACCAAACAAATAGAGCCTACATGCAGGACAGTGCCCTGTGCCTCCTTAGTGACATGTCTTGTCTGTCAAACAGTCCAGCATTACACACAGTCATTTTAGTGATTACTGGTGGAGAGAACAGACTAAGTCTGGCTTAGCAGTTTTAGTGTGTTAGCACTAATGAGCAAGTTCCAGAAGTCCAGAAACACACACAGATACAGTGGTTTCATGGATACCCTGGGCAACCCCTACAGGGCACTTGGCAGCTGAGCATCCTGGGCAGAGGACAGTTCTCTCTGCAGCACGCAGCTGACAGGGTGGATCTTGCCTCACAGGCAGCTTTCACACAGACCCCCGAGATTGATTTTAACTCAGGTATTTATTCTCACAGCACACCAATCCTCCAGTCTCCCCTTTAGTAAACACTCAGCTCTTCTTCTGATGCAGGACCTCCTCTGGTCTTGGAACCTGCAGGGAGGTAATTATTGCACTTCATGATCTTTCTGGCCTCCAGACTTCATTAAAATGATACATGATTAGCACAATCAGCATTTCCTAGCTTCACTGAGGTTTAGTTCCAGTGGGAAACACTGCACCCCAGGCACTGGGACCTACTTAACAGAAGCTCCCACACAGAGCTGCATGCACAGTCTGGTGACCCCATCAGAGCACTTGGCCAGTGAGCATGCTGGGCAGACATACAATGAGGGTTGCAAGCTCTGCAGAGGAGTCCTCATGGGGTGCATCCCTGACTTGGTCAGGAGTGGCCTTCACACAGACTCCTGAGTTGTCTTCTCTGCTCAGGTGCAGTCATCCTCTAACTCTCTATCTCCTCCTACTCTACAACACAGCCACCACATCTCTCCCTATCAGAACATGCAGCAGCCGTTACTGAGAGCCAAGGACTCATCTGGTCCTGGTGTAACATCTGAGGAAGAGACAAGGAGTGCCTGCCTCATGGAAAGACAGAGAGGACAGAAAGACAGACTCTGCAATGAAGACACTAAAAGCAAAGTTGTTCACCTTCTGTACATAAAAACAATGGAGTTCGTCAAAATGTAGATGGGAAAGGCTTTCTAGACAGTTAACGAAGCCACTGTATTAATTTGAGAACATGAGAAACCCCTCTGGACTTGCACATTTCCATATATTAAATGAATGGTTTCATGTCATTTCCTAGCTCTAATATAATGACTGTCCTATGCAGGTTAGTCTCTTTCTCTTAAACATGACAGAATATGGCAATTGCTGCCCAGGAGGATAAGTCTTGGCTGAGGCTGGAGAGAAAAAAGTGCTCCCAAGTTAAGTCCCTGACATTACAGGAGCTAGAGTGATGATCTGTATATGTGTTTTTCCGTCACGTTATAGAAATATTTTTATGAAGATGGATGTCAGTTATTAAATAATTCAAATGACATTTATGTTCTCTAATATTTCTTCCTAATATCACTAATGACACACTTCCACTGTCCCAGTTCCATATGTTCATTATGGTACAACACTGAAATAACCCTTCCTGTTGACTGGGTGAGTTTCCCATGTACCAGGAACCTGCCTCCACACAAGCAGTGGAGCATAATCAAGAGGATCATAGAACAATTTGCCACAGAGACCTGGAGAGAAAAATGGAAACCTGACTCTGGTAGTGGGAACTCTTCACACTAAGGAGGGACCTGAAAAGATTCCCACACAGAGCAAGAACTGTCACTGATTACATACTCTGTAGAGGTTCAGCCCCTGCACCCCTCTGAGTAACTGAAGAGGCCCCACCCTGCCTTCTCCTGGAGGAGCTGTGAGGGAGGAGGGTCAGTCAGGGAGCACCTGAGGAGTGAGTGCAGTGAGGAACTTCCAGGCCTCTTCTCCCTGCCTTCCTCATGTGGGAGGGAGCCTAGGCCTGTATCCAATAAGGATGCCCACCCTTTCTGAGTGTGGCTGCCACCCTGGTATTGATCCAATATGCCCACAGTGTTCAGCCTGTGGTACTGCTTTAGGAAGAAAAGTGAGGGGGTTACCTATTGTCATCTGGTGAACATTTCTATGACCTTCCTTAATCCCTTGTGACAAAGGATAGTGAGGCAGCACCACTGGGGATGAGAGAAGCCTCCACAGATCTCTGGGATCACCAGCATCCATCCATTCAGCCAACCTACAGCACAGACATTATACTGAATTAGTAAAGGAAGAACTGCCAATGCCAACACCAAGGTACCTATTGCATTCCGTGATCATTATTATCTCTGAACTTAAAGGTGTAAACTCATTACAATTTAAATATGTGAGAAAAAGCATTCCAAGCTCCACTCAGGGTTGCAGCACAGTGGGGAACACTGTTCTCAGAGGAACTCAGAGATCCCTCTGAGTTCCCTCTGCAGGGTGAGTGGTGCAACCCCCAAACACAGAACAGAGCCTGATTGAATAAACATGTCAATGACCTTCCTTAACCCAGGTGGAGAATAGCAGGGAGGCAGCAGCAGCATCAGGAGGAAAAAAGCCCACCCTACATCTCTGGACTCAGGGACACCTGGGTCCCCATTAGTACAGTGAGAAGCCAGCATGGGCCAATTGAAGACCACATAGTTTCCTCAGGAAGGTATCTATGTTTCATATCAGCTTTCATTCCCATATCTATTTGATTAAAACTTACAAAACACATTGTGGTTTAAACCAGCAAGCCCTACACTAGCCAGCACTGTAGAGTGAGCAGGGTAGTAGGTCCAGTCTAGGGTGTGTGTAGCCTTGGGCAGGTCTCCTCACTCTGTGTTCCCATCACTCCCTCTGGATAAGACAAGAGATGAGGACCAGTTCACATACAGGTGACCCTCAGAGAGCAGGTACCAGGGATAGGTCCACATCTGAGAACTTTGGAAGGGGATGTGTGAATCTCAGCCCTTGCCTACACACACTTCCTTGTGGACAGAGTTCAGAAATGCTGGGCTCACAGCATCTTGACCTGAACAAGCAGATTTCCTCCCTGGCCTATTGAAACATCAGTCCCTGCAGCATCTCTGGCCTCTGTAAGAGATTCTCAGCCAATGGCTTGGTCTTGGAACACACCAGAAAACACCCAGAGTGACCTCTCAACCAGCACAGCAGAGTCCTTTTAAACACACATACTATGAGATGGACATTCATTTGTTTCATCTGTTTTCTTCTATTTATTGATTGATTCCATTTTTGTTGTCTGTGTGTGGATTGTTGTAGTTATTAATGTTGTCATCATTATTGGATAGGATAGAGAGAAATGGAGAGAGGAGGGGAAGACAGAGAGGGGGAGAGAAAGAGAGACACCTGCAGACCTGCTTCACTGCCTGTGAAGCAACTTCCCTTCAGGTAGGGAGCCAGGGGACTCAAACCTGGATCCTTAAGCCAGTCCTTGCACTCTGCGCCACCTGTGCTTAACCTGTTGCACTACAGGCTGAATCACTTTATCTCATGTTTCTTAGAAACATCTCAGTGTGGTCAAAGGGCACAGGGGAAGGTAGCTGAGATGGTGCGGGAAGGTAACTATGTCCTGGTGTCACATTTTCTGAGGATACAGCACTCTGACTCAGAGAAGCAAGCACTGGTCCTGGTACTTTCTCTGAAAAGCCCTGACGTCCAGCATGGGGGAACTGATGGAGGGGCTCAGCTGGGGGCTGCTCAGTCCCTTGTCCCATAGGGGCTTCCTCCCCTGCTGTCTGAAGTTGCTGAAGTAAGAGAGCCCTGTGGGCAGGGCTCAGCATTAAGGAACATTTTCCTCTTTGAGAAGGAGAGGGAGACCCCAGGGGCTGGGGCTCCAACAGTAAAGGGAGAGCAGTGTGCACACTGACTGAGGAGCTTGTCACCCAGGGTGGGTCTGCATTACTCTAAAGTTGTTCTCACCCTTTGCCTAGCACCCCCAGGTTCCCTCCTCTCCCCCACTGCTGAGGAGACTTGGCTGCCCTAAAGAGGCCTCCTTGCTCTTTCCCAGGTCATGACTCAAGGCTCCACATCAATATGGCTGCACCAGTGCAACACAGTCCACAGCTCACAGCAACCACCTGCCCCAGAGCAGCTCCATGGAGGACAGTGCTTGAAGAGAACTCTACAGACCCCACATGAGAACATAAGCAGCTGCACCCTTCCCTATCATGTACTCTCTGTGTACCCCTGAGGGAAGCATGTAAACTGTAAATTATAAAGTGTAAACCGTAAACTGTACGGAGCCACTTGGTACCTTCAGCCAGTGGCCTCTCCCGCTGGAAATTAAACATGTGCCTTTTTAATGCACTCTTTTTGCCTGGGCTCCTTGCTTTCTCCCCACAGCCTTATCAGGGTTAGGCAGAATTTGGGAGGGAGGACTTGGAAGGAAGGTAGTGCAGACTTGCATCCCAGGAATCCTTCAGAACACAGCTACTCTCTTCCCTGATCCAGCTTTCTGGTCCTATTTCCGGCCATGACATCATCTCCCTAGACAATAACTTGAATCCACCTGCATTTCAGATGTCAGGAAAAGAAAAAAAAAAGTATCCTGGATTCCCACTTTCCTAGAATCTGCCCCACTAGGGAAAGAGAGAGACAGGCTGAGAGTATGGATTGACTTGCCAATGACCATGTTCAGCGGGGAAGTAACTACAGAAGCCACACATTCCTCCTTCTGCACCCCATAATGACCTTGGGTCCATACTTCCTATGTGTTAAAAAATAAGAACACTATCATCAGGGGTGGTGATGGGATATGGAGTTCTGGTGGTGGGAATTCTGTGGAGTTGTGCCCCTCTTATCCTATGGTTTTTATCAGTGTTTCCTTAGTATAAATAAAAAAATATTTTGGACACCTACTTTTAACATAGTAGTATAACTTTGTGATTGTCACTGAAAGGGGCTCTCATCTGTTTATTAATTCATATGATAATTCCTTTTATAAATTAACCATACAAAACCAACACATTTGAGACACGAATGATTCTGAAGTTTAAAAAATATTTTTTATTTACATAGAACCAAAGTCAAAAATATTAACACTAAAACCTTATAAGTAATGCAAAATAGAGCAGAATGACAAGTTATATGTATTTATGAAAAGAAAACCTTAAAATATTCCAAATAACTTCACATTTTTTACACCACCCTTCTTCTGATAAATCACTAGGTAATTAAACTTTTACTTAGAACCTTTCAACAGTTGTCTAAGAATAAGGATTGTCTTTCCATTTCTTGGTATCTGTTTCTATTTCCTTGAAGAGAGACTCATAGTTTTCAGTATACAAGTCTTTCACTTCATTCTTACTGTTTTGGCTTGTTCTTTCAAAAATACATTATCAGTATAGTATTTTACTATCTAAGAAAATCATATAGAATATAATTTTATCTTTCTTTGATGACTTGGAGCTTTCAGTTTAGACAGACATTCAAATTGAGCATGTATTTTTATAGCACTTACTATGCAGCACTGTATGTTCAGATTTACTTCTCTTCCACTGGACTTAAAATATGAGCTAAGTTTTTATTTTTTTATTAACTGTTTACCTCCAGGATTATCACTGGAGCTCAGTGCCCACAGTATGAATCACTCCTCCTTATGGCCATATTGTCTTTATTAGGTAGGACAGAGGGAAATTGAGAGAGGTAGGGGAAATAGGGAGGAAGAAAAGGGCCAGGTGCTGGTGCACACCTGATTGAGTGCATACAGTGCAATGCACAAGGACCCAGGTTCAAGCCCCTGGTAAAGCAGAGCTACAGGTGTCTCCCCCCATTTTTAATTATCTTTATTTACTGGATAGAGACAACCAAAAATTGATGAGGAAGGGGTAGATAGAAAGGGGAGAGACAGAGAGACACCTACCACACTGCTTCACCACTGGAAAAGCTTCCCCTGCAGGTGGGGGGACAGGTGGGATAGAAACTGGGTTCTGGTGCATTGTGGCATGTGCACTCTACTAGGTTACTAGGTGCACCACTCCCCGGTCCCTGCAGGTGTCTCTCTCTGTCTTTTTCCCTCATTATCTCCTTTCCCCTCTCACTTTTTCTCTGTCTCTATCCAATACGAGAGAGAGAGAAAGATGGACACCTGCAGACGTGTTTTGTCACTAGCGCAGCTTCCTCCCTGCAGGTGGGGAGGGTGGACATCCAACCTGGGTCCTTGTGAGGTCCTTCTGTTTAGTACCATGTGTACTTAACTGGCTGTGCCACCACCTGGACTCCTGAGCTAAGTTTTATATGCCTGTACCTTAGAATAGAATACAATAGAGTTCTGAAATAGAAAGCCTGTATAAAATGAGCCAACAGTTTGTTGCTCCTGTATATGTTAAGCCACATGGCATAATTTTTAACTTAACAAGTTGATTTCCATCAAACTTTGGATATCCAGCCTTTGAAATAAATATGGCAATATTTGACTTTTCATTAATATTGACATTTAACAAAAGAAACCATTTCTTTCTTTTTTCACTGCCTCCAGGGTTATTACTGGGGCTTGGTATGAATCCACCACTCCTAGAGGCTATTTTTCCCTTTTTTTGCCCTTGTTGTTTATCTTTGTTGTTGTTATTATTATTGTTGCTAGTGCTGTCATTGTTGTTGGATAGGACAGAGAGAAATCGAGAGAGGAGGGGATGACAGAGAGGAGGGGAGAAAGACAGACACTTGCAGACCTGCTTCACCTCTTGCCAGGCAACCATTCTGCAGGTAGGGAGCTCCAGGCTCAGACTGGAATCCTTATGTCAGTCCTTGCACTTTGCATGAGCGCTTAACCTGCTGTGCCATGGCCCTACTCCCAGAAACCATTTCTTTTAAAGAAAATATGTACTCCCAAGCACCTTCACTATTAAAATATTATTACCACAATTGTTTCTCTCAAGTGTTAGAATAGAGAGGGAAGGGGTAATAGAGAGGGTGAGAGAAACACCTGCAGCCTTGATTCAACACTTGTGAAGATTTTCCCTTGCAGGTGGGGGTGGAGGGCTCAAACCTGGGACTTTGTGCATTATAACATGGGCACTCAAACAGGCGCACCACCACCCAGACCCATAAACTGTAAATTTATAAGTCAGGGAGGTAGCACACCAGGTTGAGCACACATGTTATATGTTCAAGTTTCCAGTCCCCACCTGCAGGGTGAAAAGCTTCACAATTGGTGAAGCAGTACTCCAGGTCTTTTTCTCCCCCTCTCTATCTCCTCCTTCCTTTCCAATTTCTCTCTGTATGTATAAAAATAGGGGTCTGGTGGGGTGCACCTGGTTGAGCACATATGCTACAGTGCTCAAGGACACAGGTTCAAGCCCCCCGCCCCCACCTCCAGGAGGAAAGCTTTACAGATGGTGAAGCAGTGCTGCAGGACTCTCTCTCTCTCCTTCTCTCTCTCCCTCTCTCTCTCATCTCCCCATCTCCTGTCAATTTCTGTCTGTCTCTATCCAACAAATAAATAAAGATAATAAAAATAAAAGCTCATAAATAATGAATAACTAAATAAAATAGTTAAGAAAGTATAAACTTAGTTATCTGTCTTTAGTTAATATTAAGATATTTTTTAAATGAAATGTTCTTGGAGTAGATAGGATACTGGTTGTAAATAAGACTTTAAGGCCAGAGATTCTGAAGTCCCAGGTTTAACTCATTACAACAACAAAAGCCAAGAGTTATGCAGTGTTCTAATAATAATAAAATTTTACAAAATTTAATAAAGCAACATAACTTAAAAGCCTAGAATCTGGACAAATATGTCCAGGTCTTAGTTACACTATCTTCAAACTGCTTGTCCTTGAAGAATGTATGGAAGTTCATCAGTTTAACTGTTTCTTTTTCTTTTCATTTATAAATTGGGAATCTTAGTCAACATGATTTTAAAGTATTTCCCTCAGTACTATGTGAACTAACATAGTAGTATTTAAGATTTATAATGAGCTCTCAAATATTTGCTATTACTTTAGTAATACTAATAACATAAAATAGCTCACATTTTTGCTTCTTATATTTATTTATTTCCCCTTTTGTTGCCCTGGTTGGTTTTCACTGTTGTTATAGTTAATATTGTAATTTTTATTAAAGTCGCTGTTGGATAGGACAGAGAGAAATGGAGAGAGGAGGGGAAGACAGAGAGGGGAGAGAAAGATAGACACCTGCAGACCTGCTTCACTGCTTGTGAAGTCACTCCCCTGCAGGTGGGGAGCCAGTGGCTGGAACCAAGATCCTTATGCTGGTACTTCTGCTTTGTGCCACCTGTGCTTAACCTACTGTGCTACCGCCTGACTCCCAGCTCACAGTTTTGCAAAGTACTACTGTATAAATGCATACAGTTGTATAAGCTAGGATGCAACAATTCCAAATAAACTGAGATAATGTACCATGACTTATTTTCCTTGGATGAACATTTTCTTTTAAAAATTTAGATGCTCATTCCTAAGCCTTGGCAGCTTAAACAGTGATGGGCATTGCCGAGTCATTTTGCAACTGTTTAATTTTTTAATCAACAATTAATTGGTACAGCATAATAAATCTAAAAACCGAAAATGGGCACATTAGACAACCCCCACCTTTTTATTGAAATGACTAAACCACCACTAAATAGTGATCCTGATATTATACATCAGTGAATATCCTTGATTAGACTGGAGTAGGTCTAGGAGGATAATGTAAATTAGTCTAAGTACACCCCCTTAGACATGCAACATACCTGAGATTGGCAGTGGCTGATGACGGGGGGGGGGGGGGAGGACATCTTTAGATTCCCTGTCCAGATAGTGACTATAATCCACTTTTCATTTTGCTGTATTTATTCCCATCACCAAGTTAAAAATCTTGGAAATAAACACTTGCCTGATCAGGTGAGGTCAGTCAACTCCTTCATAAATTAAGACACAGTTGATGAAATCTTTGGATTGTATCTCTTGCATGTGTTCACCTCCTCTAGCTGATGAATATCGTTGGGCTGTAAACCCTGCATGTGCTCACATCCTAGTTGATGACTATCTTTGGGCTGTAACTCCTACATGTGCTCACTTCCTCCTACTTGATGCATATCTTTGGGCTGTAACTCCTACATGTGCTCACCTCCTCCTAGTTGATAATATCTTTGGGCTCTATCTTGTACATGTGCTCAACTCCTAGTAGATGAATATCTTTGTCTTATATCTCCTGCATGTGCTCACCTCCTGTAGTTGATAGATATCTTTGGGCTGTGTATCTAGCATGTACTCACCTCCTGTAGTTGATGAATATCTTTGGGCTGTATCTCCTGCATGTGCTCACTTCCTACTAGTTGATGAATATCGTTGGGCTGTAACTCCAGCATGTGCTCACCTCCTCCTAGTTGACAAATACCTTTGGCCTGTATCTACTGCATGTACTCACCTCCCAGTAGATGAATATCTTTGGGATGTATATCCTTCAAGTGCTCACCTCCTATAGTGGATGAATATCTTTAGGCTATATCTCCTGCATGTGCTCACCTACTGTAGTTGATGAATATCTTTAGGCTGTATTTACTGGCATGTGCTCACCTCCTGTAGTTGATCAATATTTTTAGGCTGTATCTCCTGCATGTGCTCACCTCCTCCTAGTTGATGAATATCTTGGGACTGTATCTTCTGCATGTGATCACAAGCTAGTAGATGAATATCTTTGGGCTGTATCTCCTTCATGTGCTCATCATCTGTAGTTGATGAATATCTTTGGCCTGTATCCCCTGCATGTGCTCACCTCCTCCTAGTTGATGAACTGTATCTCCTGGCATATGCTCACCTCATAGTTGATGAATATCTTTGGGCTGTATCAACTGGCAGGTGCTCAACACCTAGTTGATGAATATATTTGGGCTGTATCTCCTGGCATGTGCTAACCTCCTCCTAGTTGATGAATATCTTTGGGCTGTAACTGCTGCATGTGCTAACCTCCATCTAGTGGATGAATATCTTTGGGCTGTAACTCCTGGCATGTGCCGACCTCCTAGGATGATGAATAACATTGAGCTGTATATCCTGCATGTGTTCACCTCCTCTAGCTGATGAATATCATTGGGCTGTTTCTCCTGCATGTGGTCACCTACTCTAGTTGATGAATATCTTTGGGCTGAATCACCAGGCATGTGATCACCTCCTCTAGTTCATGAATATCTTTGGGCTTTATCTCTTGCATGTGCTAACCTCCTCCTAATTGATGAATATTTTGGGCTGTATCTCCTGCATGTGCTCACCTCCTCCTAGTTGATGAGTATCTTGGGACTGTATCTCCTGCATGTGATCACCAACTGGTAGATGAATATCTTTGGGCTGTATCTTCATGTGCTCATCCCCTGTAGTTGATGAATATCTTTGGCCTGTATCTCCTGCAAGTGCTCACCTCTTAGTTGATGAATACCTTTGGGCTGTATCAACTGGCATGTGCTCACCTCCACCTAGATGATGAATACCTTTGGGCTGTAACTACTGCATGTGCTCATCTCCTCTAGTTGATTAATATCATTAGGCTATATCTCCTGCATGTGCTCACTTCCTCCTAGTTGATAAATATCTTTGGGCTGTATCTCCTGCATGTGTTCATCACCACTTAGTTGATATATATCTTTGGGCAGCATCTCCTGGCTCGTGCCAACCTCCTAGATGATGAATAACCTTGAGCTGTATATCCTGCATGTGCTCACCTCCTCTAGCTGATGAATATCATTGGGCTGTATTTCCTGCATGTGGTCACCTACTCTAGTTGATGAATATCTTTGGGCTGATACTCCAGGCATGTGATCACCTCTTCTAGTTCATGAATATCTTTGGGCTTTATCTCCTGCATGTGCTCACTTCCACCTAGTTGATATATATCTTTGGGCTGTATCTCCTACATGTGCTCACCTCCTCCTAGTTGAATATCTTGGGACTGTATCGCCTGCATGTGATCACCAACTAGTAGATGAATATCTTTGGGCTGTATCTCTTTCATGTGCTCATATCCTGTAGTTGATGAATATCTTTGGCCTGTATCTCCTGCATGTGCTCACATCCTCCTAGTTGATGAATATCTTTGGGCTGTATCTCCTGGCATGTGCCCACCACCTAGATGATGAATATCTTTGGGCAGTAACTCCTGGCATGTTATACCTCCTCTAGTTGATGAATATCTTTGGACTGTGTCTCCTGCACGTGCTCACCTCTTAGTTGATGAATATCTTTGGGCTCTATCAACTGGCATGTGCACACCTCCACCTAGCTGATGAATACATTTGGGCTGTAACTACTGCATGTGCTCACCTCCTCTAGTTGATTAATATCATTAGGCTATATATCCTGCTTGTGCTCACTCCCTCCTACTTGATAAATATCTTTGGGATGTATCTCATGCATGTGCTCACCTCCACCTAGTTGATATATATCTTTGGGCTGTATCTCCTGGCTCGTGCCAACCACTTAGATGATGAATAACTTTGAGCTGTATATCCTGCATGTGCTCACCTCCTCTAGCTGATGAATATCATTGGGCTGTATTTCCTACATGTGCTCACCTACTCTAGCTGATGAATATCTTTGGGCTGTATATCCAGGCATGTGCTCACCTCCTCTAGTTCATTAATATTTTGGGGCTATATCTCCTAGCATGTGCTCACCTCCTAGTAGATGAATATGTTTGGGCTGTATCTCCTAGCATGTTGTCACCTCCTCTATTTGAGGGATATCTTTGGGCTGTATCTCCAACATGTGCTCATCTCCTAGTTGATGAATATATTTGGGCTGCAACTCCTGAATGTGCTCACCTCCTTCTAATTGATGAATATTTATGGGCTGATTATTCGACATGTGCTCACCTACTAGAAGATGAATATTTTTTAGCTGTATCACCTTCATGTGCTCAACTCCCATATTTGATGAATATCTTTGAGCTGTATCTCCTTCATGTGCTTACCTCCCATAGTTGATGAATATCTTTGGCCTGTATCTCCTGGCATGTGCTCACCTCCTCTAGTTGATGAATATCTTTGGGCTGTATCTCCTGGCATGTGCTCACCTCCTCTAGTTGATGAATATCTTTGGGCTGTATCACCTGGCATGTGCTCACCTCCTCTAGTTGATGAATATCTTTGGGCTGTATCTCCTGGCATGTGCTCACCTCCTCTAGTTGATGAATATCTTTGGGCTGTATCTAATGGCATGTGCTCACCGCCTCCTAGTTGATGAATATATTTGGGCTGTAACTCCTGCATATGCTCACCTCCTCCTAGTTGATGAATATCTTTGGGCAGTTCATCCCAAAGGTGGCATGTGCTCACCTCCTAATAGATGAATATATTTGAGCTGTATCTTCTTCTTGGGCTCAGATCCCGTATTTGATATTTCTTGAGGGTGTATCTCCGGTATGTGCTCACCTCCACCTAGTTGATGAATATCTTTGGGCTGTATCTCCTTCATATGCTCACCTCCTAATTCATGAATATCTATGGGCGGTATCTCCTGCATGTGCTCACCTCCACCTAGTTGACGAATAGCTTTGGGCTGTATCTCCAGGCATGTGCTCACCTCCTCTAGTTAATGAATATATTTGGGCTGTATCTAATGGCCTGTGCTAACCTCCTCCTAGTTGATGAATAATTTGAGGCTGTTAATCTGGTTGTGCTCACCTCCTAGTAGATGAATATCATTGGGCTGCATCTCCTTCATGTGCTCACCTCCCGTAGTTGATGAATATCTTTGGGCTGTATCTCCTGGCATGTGCACACCTCCTCTAGTCGATGAATATCTTTGGGCTGTATCTCCAGGCATGTGCTCAACTCCTAGTTGATGAATATCTTTGGGCTATATCTTACTGCATGTGCTCACCTACTAGTTGATGAATATCTTTGGGTTGTATCTCCTGCATGTGCCCACCTACTCCTAATTGATTAATATCTTTGGGGGGTATCTCCTGCATGTGCTCACCTCCACCTATTTGATGAATATATTTGGGCTATATCTCCCTGCATGTGCTCACCTACTAGTTGATGAATATCTTTGGGCTGTATCTCCTGGCATGTGCTCACCTCTTGTTATATGAATATATTAGGGCTATATCTCCTGGCATGTTGTCACCTCCTCTAGTTGATGAATATCTTTGGGATGTATCTAATGGCATGTGCTCACCACCTCCTAGTTGATGAATATATTTGGTCTGTACCTCCTGCATATGCTCACCTCCTCCTAGTTGACTGAAATATTTGGGCTGTATCTCCTGCATGTGCTCAACTCCTAGTTGATATATATCTTTGGACTGTATCTCCTGGCATGTGCTCACCTCCTAGTTGATGAATATATTTGGGCTGTAACACCTGGCATGTGCTCTCCTCCTCTAGTTCATGAATATCCTCTAGTTGATGAATATCTTTGGGATGTATCTAATGGCATGTGCTCACCACCTCCCAGTTGATGAATATATTTGGGCTGTAAGTCCTGCATATGCTCACCTCCTCCTAGTTTACTGAAATATTTGGGCTGTATCTCCTGCATGTGCTCAACTCCTAGTTGATGAATATCTTTGGGCTGTATCTAATGGCATGTGCTTAACATCTCCTAGTTGATGAATATATTTGGGCTGTAACTCCTGCATATGCTCACCTCCTCCTAGCTGATGAATATCTTTGGGCTGTTTATCCGGTATGTGCTCACCTCCTAGTAGATGAATATCTTTGAGCTGTATCTCCTTCATGGGCTCAGATCCCGTAGTTGATATTTTTCTTGAGGCTGTATC
Organism: Erinaceus europaeus; assembly: GCF_950295315.1. NCBI lineage: Eukaryota > Metazoa > Chordata > Mammalia > Eulipotyphla > Erinaceidae > Erinaceus > Erinaceus europaeus. The sequence continues at coordinate 68,617,137 of NC_080170.1, forward strand.
TCCGGTCTGTGCTCACCTCCACCTAGTTGATGAGTATCTTTGGGCTGTATCTCCTGGCATGTTGTCACCTCCTCTAGTTGATGAATATCTTTGGGCTGTATCTCCTGCATGGGCTCACCTCATAGTTGATAAATATCTTTGGGCTTTATCTCCTGCAGGTGCTCACCTCCGCCCTGTTGATGATTATCTTTGGGCTGTATCCTGGCTTGTGCTCAACTCCTAGTTGGTGAATATCTTTGGGCTGTATCTCCTGGCATGTGCTCACATCCTCCTAGCTGATGAGTATCTTTGGGCTGTATCTCCTGCATGTGCTCACCTCCTAGTTGATGAATATATTTGGGCTGTAACACCTGGCATGTGCTTACCTCCTCTAGTTCATCAATATCTATGGGCTGTATCTCCTGGAATGTGCTCACCTCCTCTATTTGGTGAATATCTGTCTCTGAGTCTGTCTCTGTCTACCGCACCGACGCTAACCTGGCCTGCTGGAGCCTCGAACGTTAACGACAAATATCCATCACTTAATGATAGATGGTCTTTTTGGCCAATAAAAGACCACCCCATCATCTGGGTGGTTCTCTAGTAGGGGAACCTTGGTTTTCCATATAGATATGATGGGCCTGGACCTTTACTAGATCCCTCTCTCCATCATCAGTGGTCACTTCCATCAGGACCATCGTCATAAGCCCGCTCATGGGGCCTCTCCAGAACCTTGCCCTCACAGTAGAGCAGCAATGGTAGGGACTACACCACTCTCCAAAAGGAGGTTGGGTCATCCTGCTCTGCCACTCAAGAAAGACTGGTCCTGAAATGAGTGAAACCTAGAATGTTCCCAGTTGTTACCAGAGGCTATGAGCTCAGACTCACAGCTAAATGTGAATATAAATACACCTTGTGTCTGATCGACGAGGTAAACAGTTAATTGTCTTTGTATACTTTTTCAAGTTTGGGAGCTACTCTTTGCCTTAGTCCAGCTTTCTAGCCCTATTCTCAGTTCTGATTACATTTCTCCAATGATTTTACTCCATCTGCATGTTAGCTATCAAGCTTAAACAGAAATGACTAAAGTTAGGGGGAGTTGGGTGGTAGCACAGCGGGTTAAGCGCAGGTGGCGCTAAGCACAAGGACCAGTGTAATGATCCCAGTTCGACCCCCTGGCTCCCCACCTGCAGGGGAATAGCTTCAGAAATGGTGAAACAGGACTGCAGGTGTCTATCTTTCTCTCCCCTTCTTTGTCTTCCCCTCCTCTCTCCATTTCTCTCTTATCCAACAACAATGAGATTAACAACAACTACAACAATAAAACAACAAGGGCAACAACAGGGTATAAATAAATAAATAATAAATAAAAAAATTTGAAAAAGAAATGACTAAAGCCATGTGTCCTAAGGAACACATTTAAAATAGACTTCCTAGCTTCTCTCTACCCTAAGATGCCTATTCTCATAGGTTCTATTCCTACTTCTTGGTGGCTGTTTATTGTTCAGTTTTATTAGTCTTGTTTTGTTTCTTGCTGCCTTTCAACCACCAAGTTGCAGGTACTACTATGATGCCATTCTGACTTCCCTGGGCAGTGGACCTTATCTATATGTCCTATAGACATCAATGTGTCACCTCTCCAGAGCCCTACCCCACCAGAAAAAAGATAGAAACAGGCTGGGGGTATGGATCCACCACCAATGCCCATCTCCAGTGGAGAAGCAATTACAGAAGCCAGAACTTCCATCTTCTACACCCTCAAAAGTATGTTGGTCTATACCGCCAGAGGCAGAGCAATAGTAGGGGAAGATGACCAGCAGGCTCTAAACTCCTATTCTGTCAAAGAAAGGAGTGAAGAGAGGGAAAATGGGAAGGATATTCTGAAGTAGCAATAGGTGTTGGTGTGACATAGAAAGGAAGGGAACCATAGGAAAAAATGGGATATATATATATATATATATATATATGTATATGAATATATACAGTTATATAAATAATAGTCAACCCATATCTTTGACCTCTGGAAAACAGCTGCAGATTCCAATGGAGGAAATAGGGACACAGAACTCTTGGGGTGGAGACGATACAGAATTAGGTATAGAATGGAATACTACTTACTTATTAAGAAAGATGAATTCATCTTCTTCACCTCATCTTTGATGGAGCTTGAAGGAATCATGTTAAGTGAGATAAACCAAGAAGAGAAGGATTAATATGGCATGATCCAACTCATGGACAGAAGTGGAGAAATAACTTGAGAGGTCTAGTTGCCATTATATTTTATGATCTCTCTCAATTATTACCAGAGACCTAAATGAGACTATGGACCAATTTATTATCTTACAGAAATGTGACAGATAGGGAGTCGGGCTGTAGCACAGCGGGTTAAGCGCAGGTGGCGCAAAGCACAAGGACCAGCATAAGGATCCAGGTTTGAACCCCGGCTCCCCACCTGCTGGGGAGTCGCTTCACAGGCGGTGAAGCAGGTCTGCAGGTGTCTATCTTTCTCTCCTCCTCTCTCTTTTCCCCTCCTCTCTCCATTTCTCTCTGTCCTATCCAACAACAACAACAATAATAACTACAACAATAAAAAAGGGAATAAATAAATAAAATAAATAAAAAGAAATGTGGCAGATGACTTAATACTTTATTTTCAAAAAAGTGCTACCTTGAGATCCATGAAACATGTTCCTTAGCTGGGAATAGTCTAGACTATATTTACGAATGCCTGTTTGTTGAGACTTTTTAAAACTTTTTTGGCTGTTTACTTTTTTTTCAAGAGTACTGCTTAGCTCTGATTTATGATGGTGCTAGGGATTGAATCTCAGAACTCTGAGATTGGGTATGAAAGTGTTTTAAATAACCATTTTGCTATGTCTTCAACCACTTTGTAAGTTTTTTTTAACATTGTTTTATGGATTGGGCAAAGAGAAATGGGGAGAGAGATGGAAATAGAGAGACAGCTATATCACTGTTTCATGATTCTTTCCCTCTGTAGGTGGGGACTGGGGGCTTGAACCAGACATTTGTGCATGGTAACATGGACACTTAACCAGGTATTCCACTTCTTTTTAAAAATATTTTATTTATTTAATAATAAGAAAGATCAGAGGAGAGAGAAAGAACCAGACAGCACTCTCGTACATGTGCTGACAGGGATCAAACTCAGGACTTTATACTTGAGAGTCCAATACTTTATTCACTACGCCACCTCCCAGACCACCCAGGTATCCACTTCCTGCACTCTTCCTTTCATAAGCTTTTTAAATTGATTATTATGAACAAAAGTATTTCAATTAAACTAATTTTTATTTTACTATATATATTTTCTTTTTTAGGTTTTACTTTACAAAATTTAAAAGAGAAACCAGAGCACTACCAGTTGCACTATCTCATACATACCTCTTTTCTGTAAAGTTAATAAGCCATTGTATCAAAGCAGTGAATATATATAGTTAGGTTCAAGTAAATCATTGAATTAGCTCTTTATAACCTGCTAGGTCGGATGGGAAAAAAAAACTTGATACATAGTATTAATGTGTGTTTTCATAAATGGATGAATAATTATACCCAGTGGTGATTTTAAGGAATTTGTGTCAGCCTGAAGGAAGATTTTTCAGATGATACACCACAGGCACTTGCCCTTGACCTTGTCTGATATGAACAAATTTATCAATGAGTGAGATCAAGCTATCAGTAGAAATGCTTAGAGAAAATCAGTTACTTGCAATACAGAAAAGTGAGTAAATGCATTGGGTAACAAGAGCAGCATGAAGAATTTTTTAACTAAAAGATTAACAAAATCTAATAGTATGTAATTTGGTTGGAATAATTGTGAGAACCTGACTTGTAACTAAACTTCCAGTTGTCTAGATTCATTTTGAGGGGCATATAATTCAGCAGTAGTACTTACATGAAAACACAGGGAGGAACATTTCTTGGAGGTGCATCAATAGTACACTATAATAAGAAGAAGAAGCAGGAGATAAGAAAGAAGAAAATTAAGGCTATATTAATAAATCTAGGGTTGAATAATTGATTCTTGTTTAGATTACCATACTCAGTTCTGATCAACAACATTTTAAGGACTATATAAATGCACAGATTACAGAATTTGCCTGCAATTTACATGGTAACAACTTAGTTGCCTCATACTCAAAAAAACTGAAAGAACTGAGGAACTCAACCTGAAAATGACTATATTTGATGGCTATATTAGAAAAGTATGGGGAGTTGAGTGGTAGCACAGCGGGTTAAGTGCAGGTTCAAGCCCCCAGCTCCCCACCTGCAGGGGTGTCGCTTCACAGGCTGTGAAACAGGTCATCTCCTACAACGATGACATCAGTAACAACAATATATACTACAATAATAATAACTACAACAATAAAAAAAAAGTGATTAAAAAATGGTTGTCGGGAGTTGGGTGGTAGCACAGCAGGTTAAGTGCACGTGCGGCAAAGTGCAAGGACTGGCATAAGGACTTTCATAAGGATCATGGTTCAAGCCCTGGGTCCAAAAGGGAAAATAAATAATAAAATATTTTTAAAGAAATATACAAAAAATGGTTGTCTTGTATACTAAGAATGTAACTGTCTCTTTAAAAAATTACTTTTGTTATAACCTAGGGTGGAAAAGATCACAGCATCACTCTGCATTTTTATTGTCAGTAATGAAATCCTTGGCAAGTCACATGGTCTATTTTTTTCTGATTATTTCTAGTAATCTCCCTGATGTTTATTCTGTTCCCTTAGAATAGGATTTTAATTTCTCAGGCTCTCTTTACTAAGTCTATATTAATTCACAAAAAATTGCATCGAGTGGCCTGGGAGGTAGCACAGTGGATGGAGCACTGGACTTAAAAGCATTCCATCCTGAGTTTGATCCCCAGAATCTCATGTGCCAGAGTGATGCTCTGGATTGCTTCCTTGTAAGTAATTTCTTCTTCTTTTTTTAAATTTTGTCTGTATTTTTAAAATTAAAATATTCTTATGTGGAGGAAGGACTATTTTGAATGGACCAAAGAGACTTAATTAAAATTCTGCAAGAAATAATAAGGTATATTTTAATTAAAAGCAGAACTACCTTAATGAGAAATTTTCAAAGATGGCAATATCTTTGTAAAAGGAATTGTGAAATACTATTTCCAGTGATGCTGACTCAAGTCAGGAAACAATGAAATGACATTGTTCTATGTGGTCAAGACTATAATATGCTTTGGTTGTGGGTGTGGTGTAGAACTATACATTGTAGACTTAAAATCTTGTAACATACTATCAATAACAGATAAAAGAATTTTAAAAGACTATAATCTGAAAAAGGCAACTCTACTAAGAAAAAGGTAGCTGGCTAATCTATCACTTCACAGTGAAGCCTTTTAATATCCTTAATAGGTATTAATGTACCTATAAGTATTTCTAATAAAACAATCGTGTAATGATGGGCCAACAGGTAGATCATGCATTTTATCATGCACAGGGACCTGGGTTTGAATCTTGAGCTACCATATGTGAGTGTCTGCAGAGAGGAATCCTAAAGAGCTGTGAGGTGCTGTGGTATCTTTCCTTTTCTCTCCTGGCCCCTCACCTTCTATCAGATGTGTAGAATGCTGGCCCATGGGGGTGTATTAATTTTGTGAAATCATTTGGTATGGCCATGCAAAGTTAACCTCGTCTTTTTTCATAACAACACTGAGGGATAGTTTTTAAGTTGATAATATTGTATGACCCATGAATGATGTTACAAATATCCATATGACCCTTGGCATAGAAAAAAATCTTGCCCACATTTAATCCTGAAAAAATGAAAAATAAAAGGAAGAAGGAAAAAAGAGAAAAAGAAAAACAAATGAGTGCCAGGAGTGGTATAATCATTGCTGGCAGCATGAGTATAGTCCCAGCAATAATCCAGGTGACAACAAATAAAAATAAATGTGTAATGAATACATGAATGTATGCATTTAGAACTGGAAAGTAGAGGGGGCCAGATGCTGGCACAGCTGATAGAATTAACATGCTATAATGTACAAGGACCTGGGGATCAAGCTCCTGGTCCCCACCTGTGGTGGGAAGGTTCTCAAGCAGTGGAGAAGTACTGCAGATTTCACTCTCCTCTTCTTCAACCCCTTTGTGTTTTTCTGTGTTTATCAAAACATAAATATCAAAATAATAAAAAAAACTTGGGGGGAAGAAGAGGAAACTAAAGTATGAATAGCATTAATTGGCCTATTTATATTTATTTGCCCTTTGTTGCCCTTTTTATTGTTGTAGATATTATTGTGGCTGTTAATGATGTTGTCATTGTTAGATAGGACAGAGAGAAATGGAGAGAGGAGAGGAAAGCAGAGAGGCAGAGAGAAAGATAGACACCTGCAATCCTGCTTCACCACCTGTGATGGATCCTTCCTACAGGTGGGGGACAGGAACATGGGTCCTTGTGCATAGTATTAGTGTGCTTAACCAGGTGTGCTACCTCCAGACCCCGTAAATCCACTTTATCTTGTGGTCTTACCATACAATTTGTCTCATCTGAATAGCACTAGGCCTCAAGACAACTGTAAAATGTCTCTGCCAACTTTTTTACTTTTTGGAATTTTAAATTTAAAATTTTTATTTGTGACTAATAGTAGGTTACAAAATTGCAAGATTACAGTGCATAGTTCCACACTCCTCCAGGGTTCTGAGTCCCTGGTCCCCGGGTCCCCAGAGGCCTGTGGCCAGGCAGTGGCACCTCTGCACAGACTCCCCCTCAGCCCAAGACCTGGCTCTGCAGGCCGCTGTGCTCCTAGGCCTCCCCAAGGAAGGCCCCCAACCCGACCGCCTGGTCCCCAAAGTGGGAACAGCCATAGTGTAACCTGCACAAAGGACCCCTAGAAGAAGAGTCTCCTCAGCAAATAGCCCTCAAAATGGCGGCCTTGCACACAGAGGTGGCCTCTTGCCCAGTCCCTGCCACACAGAGCACCTGTGTGACAGAGTCTGCACCTGGCTCTTGTAGGGGTGGGGTTTTGTGACATCAGGTCAACCCCTGCCCTCCAGACTGAGCCTGCGCACTGGAAGTCCTCAAGTCCCTAGTCTGTGGTTTTCATTAACAGAGGAACCTGGCTGGAAACCTGAGGAGCGCAGTTATCAGTTTCTTGCTACTTGTGGTGGGCTATTTACATCCCATTTTTCAGTCTTATTTCTCACTTGTTCAATTTCCTGTCATCCATGTTTGTCTCTTTGTTCAACTTTCTTCTCATCAAGTTTAATCAACATGGAGACAAATAGAATATTTTGAAATTCCTCTTAAAAGATCAAAATTTCTTAGACTCCATAATTCTATGACATGAGAAAGCAAGCATAGTGTAGGCCATATCTTTCATAGAGATAGACCTCCTGAGTAACATATAATGATAAAAACTGAGCTATTAAACAGAATGCACTCTAGAAAATGTTTACAATTCAATAACAAATCATAGAAGGATTTCACTGCAGGAAAATACAAAATATATTTAATATCAAAAATATCAAGAAAAATGTGAAAATCAAGTAATAAACTGAAAACCCATAATAAAACAAAGCAATATTAAAGTAAATGAACGTATAACTAGTGTCATTACTATAAAACTATCGTAAACTACCCCGCAAGAAGGTAATGAACACAAGGTTCTCAGTTTTTCTTCTTTCATTTAGGACAGCCAGTGTAACCAGGTAATTAATATGAATGAAGAAGAGCTAGGAAGTCAACTATTATACACAATCATCATAAAAGGAGTATATTTACATATGTTGACAATACACTATAATAAAAACAACCACAATTGTATATTTTTCAATGGTATGAATTTAAAAATACAAAAACAATGCAATTACTGTGAATTTTCATAAACAAAAAGGAAAGTTAATTTCAATAAGACTGGAGTAAAAAACAAATGTCAAAATGATTTTCTAAAGAATTAATTTATAATCATTTTTTAAAACCTTAAATGAATAGAGCAAAAGTTCCCATGACAGAATAAAACATAAGCAGAAAAATATCAGAAGAAATGGGCATAAGCAACAATCCCTAAACAGTAGAAACAATGCCCTGGAGCAAGTCACTTCAAGCACCAGGAACAACATACCTGCTGTGGGAGGGAGGGAGCCAGTCTGGCCACCTGAGGCCACAGTGGCCCCTGCTGTGGGGAGAGGAAAGGTCCAGGAGAGCAGTGCAGCTCAGGACCAGCTGTCCACACTGCCCAGACACTCCCCAGGCAGGACCCTGGGAGGACACAGGGAGGATTCTGATTGGCCAACTTTTTATGACATCACAATGAGCCCTGCCTCAGCCTGAGCTGCTCTACAGGATGACTGAAATTTTAGTGAGTGCTTCACTAAGTAGGTCATTAAGGGGGTAATCAAGTTGTGTCTCTTCACTTGTCCTTTTAAAGAAGATAACAGTTCAGTTCTAAAATAAAATTGCTGCAAAATATTGCCTGATTTTGATGTTTGATAACAAAGTCCCATTTACTCCCTCTGTCTTTTTTTTTTTTGCCTGGCCTGTGGACTCATGGGTAATTCCGTTTTTAAGGCTGGTTGTCTGTTGAAGAGCATTGCATGGAATAACATTATAAGCCTCCCAACTGCTGGAAATGTGTGTATTTCACCAAACCTAAAGAACTACAGAAGAACTACTTAAAAGTAGTCTTTATTTCAGAACCATACTTGTAAACAAGAAGAATCAATTAAGGAGGGAGTCAGGAGTGACACATAGGCCCAGGATTCAAACCTCCACTCCCACCAGCAGGAGGAAACTTTCACAAGTGAGAAAAGCAGGTCTGCAAGTGTCTCTTTTTCTATCTCCTTCTCTATCTCTCCCTTCACCTCTCAGTTTCTTTCTGTCCTAGCAAAATAAAAAGTAGAAAAAAAAAGACAGAAGCTAAAGGTCAAATTGGTGAGCTGGAAGTGCAGAAAAAGTCATTCTCTCCCATTCCAAACAACTTAATTAAGGATTCCTGCTAGCTCTTTTGTAATTACAGAAGTTAATTTTTTTTCTGCTGTCTGTCAAAAGTATTTTAAAATGTCATCTTGAAATAGAAATGTCTCTTTGTCTCTCTTCCTTGTCTCTTGATTTCTTTCTGTCGTATAAAACTAAATAAATAAAGTGGAAAATCTTTTAAAAATATAAATAAACTAGTAGGCTGGGAGATAGCACAGTGGATAAAGTATTGGACCTTTAAGCATAAGGTCCAAAGTTCAATCCCCAGCAGCACATGTACCAGAATGATGTCTGGTTCTTTCTCTCTCTTCCAGTCATTTTCATAAATAAATAAATAAAAATAAATAAATAAAACAAATGGCCAATGATGGGATTCTTGGTTTGGAACTAGTTTGGTCAAACTTCATACATAAACCTAATTGTAGTATAAAACATTTTCTTACAATTATAAAATTAACTAACCTTAAATTATATTCCAGGGTGATACATGTTAACTGTAATGTTACTATAAATAAATGAGCACACTAAAAAAAAGAAAGAAAAGAAGGTGGAGATGTATGTTCCAGGACATGGGAGCCACCATTTACACTCTTCTTCAATGTTACCCTAGTGAAGATTCTGCCAGGGCTGCCTGCGGGAGGAAAGTGGAAGACGAGCAGGATTTGAAAGTCACACAGATTTACAAGCAAAGCTACCTGAGACAAGACATCCCTACTCTCTGCATTGCTAGTGCCAGCCCAGGTTCTCTGAATTGGAGCCCATGGATAATGAGTTGTGCCACATTCGCTTGCTGTCTCCACTTGGAGGTACTCACTTTTCCCACACTGGACACATTTTTATTCTTTTCAAAGCTAATGTAGTATGCAAAAAGGAGAAAGAGACCACAAAGCAGTCTGGCAGAAGAGGGTGGGTCAGCACCAGGTACCTCAGATATATTTTTTTCTCTCTAACAGACCCACCTCTCCAGTGCCAATGTATTCACAGGAATGTTTAAGAATATCACCAGGGAGGGCACCAAAGTAAAAACCCTGGGGTGAGGGTGAGGGTGGATATTCGGCTTCCCGGGGTGGCAGAGTTGTGTGTGGGTGGGATGGGATACAGTCTATTGGTGGTGGGAATGGTGTTTATGTACACTTCTGTTAATCTGTAGTCATATAGATCACTATTTAAGTAATATGAGAGGGGAAAAATTGATTGTATATCTCAAACTCTTTAAAGCACAGACTGAGTTTTTTTTTAATTAATAGCCTGAGTCTTTGATAAGTTGACTCTCTCAAAATCCTAGACCAGGGAGAACACAAGCAACTGGTGGCACAGCTATATACAAAAAATGTCAAAGGACATAAATGATGGTGATGTTGGGTATGATACAGCAAATCCTAATAAAGGGATCTTTCAAAGTTAACCCACTTCTCTAATTTCATTCCAGGTGGTTCACTTCCTATCAAAGTCCCAAAACCTAGATATAGACAAGATCCCATAAGATAGAGCAAATGTTCACATGTATCCACAAACTAGGGCAAAATATATACCTGAAAGCAAAAGTACACAATAGTCTGCAGTGAGTCAGTATGAAGTTCCTAATGAAATAGTAAATATTCCGATTTAGAGACCTTCCTCACCTACTTCCTTTTACAGTTCTCTTACTCACTCCAAAGCTCACCTTATCAAAGCAAGGACTGCAAAAGTTGAATAAGGGGAAGAGATTGGCATACTTTAAAGATGACTCTTTAGTCACTATCAGGTCACCCATCAGCTGGGGCCCTATGCGAGAAGTCCTGAGATTCCCAAAGAGACATGATGGGCCTAGAACTCAAATAAATCCTTCTCTCCATTGTTACTGGTCATCTCTATCAGGAACAACAAAATAGACCCTCTGTGTGCCCACATACGACCTTGCCCTCAACTTGACTCAACAATGGTAGAGAGAATGGTCCATACTCTGAAGGGAGGATGGAAAACATACTCTATGCTACACCTGAGGAAGATGGGTCCCGAAATTGGGGTAGCTTGGCATATTCCTACTTATGACCACAGAATGTGAGCTCAGATCTACAGGGATGCAGAGGTCACCTAGGCTCCTAAGCTGAATTTGGGCCCCAGACCAAATCAAATCAGTGGCGTTTACAGTTAACATTATTTATACCCCGTTCCCATATTAGGGGACTACTCTTTTCTCTGATTCAGCTTTTGTCCCTTTTCCAGCCATGACATCATTTCCCAGACAATAACTTGGATCCACTGGTATATCAGATTTCAGGCTCAGGGAAAAAAAAAAAAACAACTAGTATAGCCATAGGCCCTTTGGAATTTAACTAAAATATGCCTACTAGCTCTCTACAAAATGAAGAACCCCCCCAACATTTCATCTGCACTATTCCAGCCTCTGGGTCCATAACTGGTCAATAATTTGGCTTTGTATGTTAACTCTCTTTTCACCCGCCAGGCTCCATATGCTACTGGATGCCAACCAGACTTCCTTAGACAGAAAAGCCCATCAATGTGTCCTGGAGCTCCGCTTTCCAAGAGACTTTCGCCACTAGGGAAAGAGAAAGACAGGCTGGGAGTATGGATTTACCTGTTAATGTCCATGTTCAGCGGGGAAGCAATTACAGAAGCCAGACTTTCCACCTTCTGCAACCCATAATGACCCTGGGTCCATACTCCCAGAGGGATAAAGAATAGGGAAGCTATCAGGGCAGGGGATGGGATATGGAGAGCTGGTGGTGGGAATTGTGTGGAGTTGTACCCCTCCTATCCTATGATTTTGTCAAAGTCTCCTTTTTATAAATACAAAAAAAGAACAAAATAAACCTAATACAGATCAAAGAAAGATACCATAGTATCCAATAGTGGATTCTACTTTAAAAAAATGGAGAAGACTTCCAATAAATAGCATTGCAAACAATAGTGGATATTTCACGAATGATAACGCAGAAATCCACAAAATCATATGAAACTTCTACAAAGAACTATACACCACGAAGCTAGAGAACTGGAAGGCATGGGCGAATTCCTGGAAATATATGCTCTTCCAAAACTTCAACAACAAGAAATACAAAATGTAAATGCACCAATCACAGACAGAAAAAAAAAATCAAAACTTTTATTAAGAATCTTCCCAGTAACAAAAGTCCTGGATCAGAGAGCTTTACAAATGAATTCTACAAAACCTTCAGCAAACATTAAATACCTATATTCTAAAGCTCTTCCACAAGATTGAAGTGACAGGAACACTGCCTTCCACCTTCTATGAAGCCCACATCTCCCTGGTACCAAAAGCAGATAGGTAGACACCAAAAAAGGAAAACTAAAGACCAATATCTCTGATGAACATAGATGCCAAAATATTGAAGTGGAGCTTGGCCAACAAGATACAACAGTATATAAAAAAAATTGTTCATCATGACCAAGTGGGATTTATCCCAAGAATGTAAGGCTGGTACAACACACGAAAGTCAATCAATATTATTCACCACATCAATAAAAGCAAAAACAAAAACCACATGGCTATCTCAATAGATGCTGAGAAAGCCTTTGACAAAATCCAAAACCCATTGATCAAAACACTGCAAAAAAATGGGAAAGGTGGGAAATTCCTCCATATAGTGGAATCTATATAGAATAAACCTACAGCCAACATCATACTCAATGAACAGA